>NC_069787.1:7055303-7358333 GCF_027406575.1 Nycticebus coucang
ATACCGGAGATGGCAGGTTCAAACCCGGCAAAAAAAAAAAAAAAGAAATACACACACACACACACACACACACACGCTTCAAGTCCCATAAAGTGAGCATTAAGAAACCAGGACAGGGCGGCGCCTGTGGCTCAAGGAGTAGGGCGCCGGTCCCATATGCCAGAGGTGGTGGGTTCAAACCCAGCCCAGGCCAAAAACCAAAAAAAAAAAAAAAAGAAACCAGGACAGGAATATGGAAACAGTACAGGTTCTCTATTTTCTTTTTGAGACAGAGTCTTACTCTGCTGCTCAGGCTACAGTGCCATGGCATCAGCCTAGCTCACAGCACCCTCAACCTCCTGGGTTCAAGCGATCCTCCTGCCTCAGCCTCCCAAGTACCTGGGATTACAGGCATGAGCCACCACACCTGGCTAATTTTTAAAATTTTTTTTTTTTTTTTGTAGAGACAGAGTTTCACTTTATTGCCCTCGGGAGAGTGCCCTGGCATCGCACAGCTCACAGCAACCTCCAACTCCTGGGCTTAGGCGATTCTCCTGCCTCAGCCTCCCGAGTAGCTGGGACTACAGGTGCCTGCCACAATGCCCGGCTATTTTTTTGTTGAAGTTTGGCCGGGGCTGGGTTTGAACCCGCCACCCTCGGCATATGGGGCCGGCGCCCTGCTCACTGAGCCACAGGCGCCGCCCTTAAATTTTTTATAGAGACAGAGTCTTGCTTTGCTGCTCAGGTTGGTCTTGAACTCCTGGCCTCATTCCTTGGTCTTAAGCAAGCCCTCGACAGGACACAGAGGAACACAAGCTGGGAAACCAGATGGCTGAGGGTCTGAATCCCAGATCTTGGATTTCTGAACCTTCGATTTCTCATCCTGGCCAGGTACAGTGGCTCACATCTATAATCCTAGTACTCTGGGAAGCCAAGGCAGGAGTTTGAGACCAGCCTGAGTAAGAGTGAGACCTTGTCCCCATCTCTACAAAAAAAATAATTAGTTTGGTAGGTGGTACAGGCCTGTAGTCCCAGCTCTGGGACTCTGGAGACTCTGAAGGAGGAGGATCGCGTGAACCCAGGAGTTGGAGGTTGCAGTGAGCTATGATGATACCACTGAACTCTAGCCAGGGCAACAGAGTGAGACTGTCCGAAAATAAAACAAAATCCTCATCCTTAGTATGGGGATAATAGTGTGGTGAGAAAAAAAGTATTTAGCAATGTACATGAAGTCTCTTCCTCTCTCTCTAAGAGATCTGCAAGCTCTCAGATGCATCAGCAATGTTTTGACTCCTTTGTGAATGCATGAGTGAGTGAATGTTAAACTGCAACAGAAAGATGCCCACGGGACCCATCCCCTGGAAAGCCAGGCAACGCCTATCTTGATCAGATCACCAGTCACTGGTGCTTAGATCAGTTGGCAGGAGGGAGTGAACACTGAGACACAATGCAAGGGAGGACAACTTCTAGCCCTTACTGGGTTAGAATCTTCTAGAACGTCACTGTTAGAAATGCTATGACGTGTCTATAAATGACTCTTTTTTTTTTTTTTTTTTTTTGTAGAGACAGAGTTTCACTTTATGGCCCTCGGTAGAGTGCCGTGGCCTCACACAGCTCACAGCAACCTCCAACTCCTGGGCTTAAGCGATTCTCTTGCCTCAGCCTCCCGAGTAGCTGGGACTACAGGCGCCCGCCACAACGCCCGGCTATTTTTTGGTTGTAGTTTGGCTGGGGCCGGGTTTGAACCCATCACCCTTGGTATATGGGGCCGGCACCTTACCGACTGACCCACAGGCGCCGCCCTATAAATGACTCTTGATACTACCACATTTAAGGAGGAAAAAAAAAAAAAAGGAAATCGAACCACATGACACTTGAATGCCAAAGCTGACGTTGTGCTACCTTGGACACGTTAACTGAAACTCTGCTCAAGGCCGCCAGTGACTTCCAACTGAAAGGTCTGCGGAGAGAGCCTTCAAAATGATCGCTGACTAGCTCAATAATGACAGAGTAACTGGAAAACACAGAAAAAACTATTACACATTTACAAAATGAAAAGCATGAAATCAGTCTGTTTAAAAAGATCAGTGTTTGTCCTACTAAGGCACAGACAAGAAAATTTACAGCAACTGATCTAAATTCCCCTATACTGCTGAGAAAATATTAATGCAAAATTCATATTTTTAAGTTATAAATTTTACCCTGATTTCAACATTTGTTTAATGAAAAGAGAAATATTTTTCCCAATATGAAAGTTGTAAATTCACTTACCTGTTTAGACACTATTATCCATAGAAATTAAGATGAACAATTACTATACAGATTAACTCAATGTTTAACAGTAAGACACGTATTATCATAACCTGTATCTTAGGTAACAATGTTAGTGGACAAGGCATAGCCATAGAGCAGCTAACCCTGTCAGGCCAGGAGGAATATGACTTTTGTTTCTATAGCACCAAAAAAATTTAATAGAAAGCCAAACATTTCTCATGTCCCTTTAAGCCACTGATTTAAAAATCACTCCAAACCTTGCATGGTAAAATGGAGGGCCTTTCCGATACAGCACTGTAAAGAAGAAAAAAAAAAGAAGAAAATGTATAAGCACTCAAAATCGACAACTCACTGCATTATTTAATTTTGCTTCTTCTCCAAAGGGAGGCAAACATTCAATTATCTGTGTGATGACAATCTGCACCATGCCTGTAGTCTGTTTTTGAAATCCAATCTATTTTCTTGCCCTGAAACAAATCCAAGTAGTAAAGCAAATTTGTCACTAAGACCCTATCGTCTTCGTCCCAACCTACAAATACATTCCAAAGTCAAGTATAAGTGATTCTTGTCTCGTCTCACACTCTTCAGGGTAAGTGTATGAGTTGCACCAAGAGTGAAGTTCATATTACAGGGACCAACATTTTGTTACTCACTTCATACCAATATAATTCAAAGCATCCAGGTGGCTACTCTGGCCAGGTCCTGTGCCAGGTGTTGGGGACCTGAAGGAAGTGGGTCAACTCAGTCTGTAGAATCTGGAAGAGCAGCTGGGACAAGGAGCCGGGGACAGTGACTCTGGACCCTCACAGGAAGCCCCCTGGCAGTACAGAGACCAGCCCCCAGTTTACTGAACTCGCCCTTCCTCCTCCCAGGCATGTGGCTAGCCGCAGCTCTCAGTCTCTCCTGCGGCAGGCATGGCCGTGTGTCATGTGACACTACCAGGCGGGCCCTGAAAACCCTCCTGTGTACAAAGCCTGTGCTTGCTCCCTTCTGAAGGTGACCTTGAAGCCACATGTTGAAGACCATGCGCCGCAAGAAGCATGAGTTACTGAAGCATCTTCTGGAGGTGATCTGCTGCCTCTCCAAGTCAGAAACACAGATTTAGTATCTCACATGAAAAAAAAAAAAAAGAACTCTACTGCGGAGCCCAGGATTCAGGGTTTCTATGTAACTATAGCTGTGGGAATTACCATTAACTAACACATGATCACATCTGTAAGCTCTTGGCTGTCTGTGCTAAAACCAAAGCAGGGAAGTTCAAGGAAAAGTTTTGTTTCCCTTGAGGAACTGGCATCATGGTCCTCTTGGACATATTAATCCTGTCGCTAATCACATTTTCCTTTGGCTCAGGAAGCTCAGTGCCAAATTTGTAGCATCATTTTAGTAACCGTATAGGACCCCAAGGACAACATAGCAACCCTTCACTTAGTCTTGTTTTGCTAGTCTATATTTTCCACAATCATGTTTCCTTATTTATTCTATCTCATATTTAAACTGTATTTTTTTTTTTTTTTGGGGAGACAGAGTTTCACTATGTCGCCCTTGGTAGAGTGCTGTAGCATCACAGCTCACAGCAACCTCAAACTCTTAGGCTTAAGTGATTCTCTTCCCTCAGCTTCCCAAGTAGGTGGGACCAGGTGCCCACCACAACGCCCGGCTATTTTTTTGTTGTTGTTGTAGCAAATTTGATACTCTTATTCTCTCAAAACTGCAGTCTCCCTATCAGACAGTAAGGATAATAAGAGCATCAACTGTACAGAACTGCTTACAAGGACTAAATGATAACAAATGCAAAAGAGTGCAAAGCTTGGTATTGATAATAGTTGTGATTATTATAGTGATATGATTATTCTCACTTGGCAGATGAGGACAGAAGTCCAGAGGACAGGCACTGCCATAGATCATACAATCTTATGGCTAATGAGAGGTGGGGGGTTGTATTTAGAATCTTTTTCTTGGGCGGCACCTGAGGCTCAAGGAGTAGGGCGCCGGTCCCACATGCCAGAGGTGGTGGGTTCAAACCCAGCCCCGGCCAAAAACCACACACACACACAAAAAAAGAACTAGAATCTTTTTCTTTCATTTCTCTTTTTTTCTTTCTTTCCTCCCTCCCTTTCTTCCTCCTTCTCCTTCCTCTTTGTCTTTCTCTTTCTTTCTCCCTCCCTTTCTTTCTTCTTTTCTTTTTTTTTTTTTTTTGAGACAGAGCCTCACTCTGTCACCCAGTCATGGCATCACAGCTCACAGCAACCTCAAACTCTTGGGCTTAAGAGATCCTCTTGCTTCAGCCTCCCAAGTAGCTGCTGAAACCACAGGTGCCTGCCACAACGCCCAGTTAGTTTTTTGTTTTTGTAGAGACGAAACACAGTAAAGTGCTAGGATTACAGGCATGAGCCACCATGCCCAGCCCTAGACTCTTCTTCTCACATTACAGAGCAAACAAGAGGAAAAGTCTGAATTGGGGCTGCAAACTTCTAACCCTGGGCTTTCTCCCTAGACTACCTTCTCTCTTTCTGCACTTTAACCTTCCACCCCAATCCAAATATCCAATACTCTTACCTAAGCCCAAAGGAGGAGACATTCTTAGAAGGCTGGCAACAGAACGAATGGTTTGATTTTTCGGGGGAAATCTGACCCAAACCCTGCTGAGTTACGTACGTAGATCTGTGCCGTATTTGAGTCCCACTTTGGGAACCCAGCCCTTGCTCCGGAAGTGGTGGTAGGCCATGTAGGTCGTCCTGAATGTGGGCTGAACTACAGAGAAAGTCTTCCAGAGCTTCAGGATTGTTAAAGGCTCCTGAAATTATTTTTTAAACATCAGTGTTAGGTATGCATTCGCCCCTCTTCCAGCAGAGCATCAACATCCACACCAGCTCTGGAGCTGAGGCAGCACCAAACCCAAGGCTTAATCAGGAGGCCCGCCCTGCCCTGCACAGTGTGGTGACCGCCAGCCACCCACCGCTTGTCCGAACTGAGAGAAGCTCTCAGTGTAAAATACACACTGAATTCCTACGTAGCATGGAAAAAAAAGAATGTAAAACTATCCCAATAATTTTAGGTATGCAAAATAAACTACATGATATAGTATTAAAATTAAACTATGTAATATGTTATTGAAATGAATTTCATCTTGTTTTCTTTTCTTTCCTTTTTAAAAATTTCTATTCTTTATAGACATCTTGCATCATCATCTGGTTTTCTTTTTTGAAACTTTTTAAATGTGGGTACCCAGGAAATGTAGTTATATATGTGCCCCCCATTTGAGGTTCCCATAACACTCCATGGAGAACAGAGCTCCACAGGACACAGAAAAGGCTTCTTAGAGGTTGAGAAGTAGCCCCGGGAAAGGGAATGGAAGGTTTTGGGGAGGTGCTGAGCTGGGGAGAACATTCTAGCTGGAGGAATGAGTGTGTGCCTGTGGGCTCAAGTGTAAGTTGAAGGACAGCAATTCCAGCATTTTACAGACCCTTAACAAATAACTACTCTATGCTAGGCCACATTTGGAAAAGCCAAAAAAATATATATATATATTTTTTATAAGACAGAGTCTTATTTTGTCGACCTCGGTAGAGTGCGGTGGCATCACGGCTCACAGCAACTTCTAGCTCTTGGGCTTAGGTGATTCTCTTGCCTCAGCCTCCCAAGTAGCCGGGACTACAGGCACCTGCCACAACACCCGGCTATTTTTTGTTGCAGTTTGGCCGGGGCTGGGTTTGAACCTGCTACCCTTGGTATATGCGGCCAACGCCCTACCCACTGAGCCACAGGCACCAACCAAAGCCAAAAATAATTTTATACTAAAAGTTTCAAAAAAAAAAAAAAAGATGCTGGCTTGGCGCCTGTGGCTCAAGCAGCTAAGCGCCAGCCACATACACCTGAGCTGGCGGGTTCGAATCCAGCCTGGGCCCACCAAACAACAATGACAGCTGCAACCAAAAAATAGCTGGGCATTGTGGCGGGCACCTGTAGTCCCAGCTACTTGGGAGGCGGAGGCAGGAGAATGGCTTGAGCCCAGGAGTTGGAGATTACTGTGAGCTGTGATGCCATGGCACTCTACCCAGGGTGACAGCTTGAGGCTTTGTCTGAAAAAAAAAAAAAACAAAAAAAAAAGATAAGATGCTCCATTTAGTCTTTGAAACTAGAGAATTTGTTGTTAGATGACACAAACTAAATAATCCAATTACTTAAAAGAAACTTTAAAAAAATGTCTCTTTTTTCTTAGTATTCATTGGTCATAAGCACCTATGGCATTAAAAGAGAATTTTACTTGCTTCCTTTTTTTTTCTGTCTTACTTTGTTGTCCTTGGTAGAGTGTCGGGCCTTCACATCTCACAGCAACCTCCAGCTCCTGGGCTTAGGCGATTCTCTTGCCTCAGCCTCCCGAGTAGCTGGGACAACAGGCACCCACCACAACGCCCATCTATTTTCAGAGACGAGGTCTCACTCTGGCTCAGGTTGATCTTGAACTCGTGAGCTCAGGCAATCCACTCACCTTGGCCTCTCAGAGTGCTTGGATTACAGGCATGAGCCACTGTGCCTGGCTTTGTTTCTTTTTTTTTTTGAGACAGAGTTTCACTTTGTTGCCCTGGGTACAGTGCCATGGCATCATAGCTCACAGCAAGCTCAAACTCTTGGGCGTAAGCAACCCTCTTGCCTCAGCCTTCCAGGTAGCTGGGACTATAGGTGACCCCCACAACACCTGGCTATTTTTAGAGATGTGTCTTATTCTTGCTCAGACTGGTCTCGAACTCCTGAGCTCAAGCAATCCATTTGCCTGGGCTTCCCAAAGTTCTGGGATTACAGTGAGCCACTGTGCCTGGCTGAGAATTTTGTTTCTAATGCAGGAGTTGAAGAGAATGAGAATGGTTTGGTCTAGAGAATATTCTGACATAACAATAAAAAAAGTACAAGAAGAAGAAAATACGCAAGTTTGGGAAGTTTGATGGGTTCACTTCAATGCTCAGTTGAACAATTCTTCAGCTGGTTTAGGGCTCACTCACTCAGTGGGATTTGCTCACTGTGGCTCAGCCTGTATTAAAGACAGACTTTAATACCATTAACAAGCCAGAGTTAGTTTTTGTTTTTCCTTTGTTTTCTTATTTGCAGTTGTCCCTAACGTGAAAATTCCATACGTATGTGGTCTTCTTCAAATCCCAGTGCAAGAAAAACACTCAACCCCTCCTCTAACTAGCAAAGCCTTGTGGAGAAAGCTGAATTTCCAATGTGGATACCCCGATGTGGTTTGTGTGTTGAGGATTCTATGCAGCAACTGCAGTGTTTTGACAAATTCTGTTGATGCCTGTGAGCGGAGGGAGGGTGGGGCCAAGAATGGCCACCATCTGGGAAACTGAACCGTCGGGCAGACTCATTTCCAAACCACTGGACTACTAAACAATATTTATGTGATTAGAATCTGATGAATGATAAAATTATGTGCTCCAAGAACCAAATAAAATAAAATACACTTTTACCTTTCTCTCTTTTTAACTTTTAAAATCTACTTTACCATTCTGTTCACCTTTTTAATTTTATTCCAAATATTTTGAATGGGTATTATACTCACATGATTTTTAAATTCAAAAAGTACAAAAAGTATCCAGTTTAATGTTTCCTCCTCCCCATGGCCTCAGCGCCCCTGCCTAGAACCAGGCCCCCTACTGTGCATCACCCTCCCGTACCACCTTTCCTCTACAGGCAGCAGGCTATAGCCCCCAAAACCTCAAAATCATGGGCACTGGAGGTATCTGGATATATATTCAAATACTAATTCTAACCAGACTAGCTGTGTGACCTTGGGTGAATCTTATTTTCTTCAAGCCCCATATGTAGAATTCTTACCCTGTGGAGGGAAGCACTAGAGATACTGTGTGTAACGTGCCTAATGCTCAGCCTTTACCAAAGTAGGTGCCAATTATGGGTAGCTTGTACTTTTGTTGTTGATTTTTATTTATTTATTTTTTTTGTAGAGACAGAGTCTCACTTTATGGCCCTCTGTAGAGTGCCGTGGCATCACACAGCTCACAGCAACCTCCAACTCCTGGGCTTAAGCGATTCTCTTGCCTCAGCCTCCCGAGTAGCTGGGACTACAGGCGCCCGCCACAACGCCCGGCTATTTTTTTTTTTTATTGCAGTTTGGCCGGGGCTGGGTCTGAACCTGCCACCCTCGGTATATGGGGCCGGCGCCTTACCAACTGAGCCACAGGCGCCGCCCTGTTGTTGATTTTTAATACTGCCCAGATGCAGATTTTCCGATCAGTATACAGTATAAGATATGATACTTCTTCTAGTCCTTATGAATTAAATGTAATCTAATTTACCCAGATAATCTCAATTCAGGGACTCAAACCCAAAATTAGAGAAAAAAATTCAATTCCTATTTTATTTAGAAGAAGTAAATACATTTGTACTAAATCAGTACACTTGCTTTTTTTTTTTTTTGCAGTTTTTGGCCAGGGCTGGGTTTGAACCCACCACCTGCGGCCTATGGGGCCGGTGCCCTACTCCTTTGAGTCACAGGCACCGTCCCAGCTTTTTGTTTTTTGAGAGAAGAGTCCAGCTCTGTCACACAGGCTAGAGTGCAGTGGTTTGACCATAGCTCACTGCAACCTTGAACTTGGGTTGAACCTTGGGTTCAAGTGATCCTTCTGCCTGCTCAGACTTTTGAGTAGCTAGGACTATAGGGCTGTCCTGCCTTGCCCAGCTAATTTTTCTTCTTTTGTAGGGATAGGTCTCACTCTGTTGCCCGGGCTGGTCTCAAACTCCTGGTCTTAAGCAATCCTCCCACCTCAGCCTCCTGAAGCACCAAGTACAGGCAGGAGCCGCTGAGCCCAGCACAACCTGCTTCTGACACCAGGGACGTTTGGAGCCGATTGTGTGGAAGCCAAGTGTCTTACCTTCTCATAGTAGATGCTTAGACATCCTAGGGCATAGACCAGGAAGAAGGCCTAAAGACAGAGCAAGCAGAAAATGTTCATGAGAAGTTGTGCCACATTCCTGAGACATTATTTCACAGACTGATTTCTCTTCGCGCCTTCACCTCAAATACAAACTGATGTTCTGAAATGATCAGCAAAATGGTCACACATTTTTGAACATAAATGGTTCATTCAAATTTCAAGGATAAGAAATCTAAGAAAATATGAATGTTACAAACAGCTTAAACCAGTAAAAAATAATACACTGGTATGAATTTTCCCATAAAGTATTTTTTTCCCTTAAAAACTACATAAGTGAACTGAAGAATGTTGTTGTCAGCTAGAGCAGCAGAAGCCTGTGCTTATTTGGCCACCCCTGTAAAATTAAATAACCATATTCAACTAAATATACACAGGAAAAAATGTGTGGAAAGGGCCGTGCAGATGTTGTTCACATGCCACACTGAGGCTCTCCACAGTCCCTGCTGTGAAGTGATTCTCTGTAACTCTGTCTGCTCTGACTCCATTACGTAATGTTTTTTACGCTATGCTGGAGGAATGGCAGAGATAGCCCTAGTTGAATAAAATCACACTTTAATGGAAATAAAAATACCTTCCTAATAAAAATAATATGCTGCCAAATACTGATACCAGCCAAAGAGCCTTGTGTGGTTGGCTCTGCCTGACTCAGGTGCTGAGATTCTTGGACACCACGGAACAGACTCCATGAGACTGGTGCACAGAAGGCAGTGAGCAAATGGTAGCTAGTAGTAAAGCAAGTGACCTTTCTTTTTATATATGAGGGTGAAAGATTAGATTCATAACCAAACAACAAATACTCTGCTTCTGCTCTCCCTGCCACCACCAGTGAGCACAGACCCCTGTCCTGCTTCTGTGCAACAGCAAGGCCTGGACAAACCCACTCAGCCTGTTTCCGCACTGGACAAACCCACTCAGCCTGTTTCCCCCCACAAACCCAGCACACCCACAGGAACAATGGACTCCACAAGCTAAGTATGAGCCCGGAGTTCCAAGGGGCTGACACCTTAGTGACCCGTCAGAAATCGCCCAAATCCACAACTCTGCCATTCTCTGCCTGGCTATCTTACAACATTTCTCTTCACAGCAGAGGTTCTCAAAGGGTGGTCTGAGGATACTGGGGTCCCCAAGATCCTTGCAGGAGAACTCAAGGTCCAAACACTTCCACAATATTACAGAGTAATTTCTCATCATGTCATTCTCTCCAGCAGCTACAAGACAGGTAACAGCACCAGAGACTGAAGCCAAAAGCAGAAGTGAGGATTGAGGTGACTTCTAGGAGGCAGGACCTTAAAGCAATTTGCAAAAATGAAAAACAAAGCCATTTTCACTTAAGTTTTTTTTTTGGCAGTTCTTTTTTGGCCGCGGCCGGGTTTGAACCCGCCACCTCTGGTATATGGGGCCGGCGCCCTATTCCTTGAGCCACAGACATTGCCTGCAAGTTTTGTTTTAAAAAATGTAGTTACTGGCCTTTTTGCCCTGGGAAGGGGGCCTGCTGCTGTCTGTGGCAAACTTATCTTGCTCTGTGAACTCTTCCTCAATTACCTGTTTCATGCTTGAGAAAAATAAATAAATACAAAGCACAAATAAAAAGAAAAAGAAAATGTAAGAAACATTATGTTGGGCGGTGCCTGTGGCTCATTGAGTAGGGCGCTGGCCCCATATGCCGAGGGTGGCAGGTTCAAACCCAGCCCCGGCCAAACTGCAACAACAACAAAAAAAATAGCCAGGCGTTGTGGAGGGCGCCTGTCGTCCCAGCTGCTCGGGAGGCTGAGGCAAGAGAATCGCGTAAGCCCAAGATTTAGAGGTTGCTGTGAGCCGTGTGACGCCACGGCACTCTACCCGAGGGCGGTACAGTGAGACTCTGTCTCTACAAAAAAAAAAAAGAAACATTATGTTAAGATTAATGGGTTTGTAAATGTGTTAAGACACTCACAATTTTTGTTTTAATTTGTAATTGGTAAACACTAACAGAGCTTACATAAAAATGCTCTTTAGTAGTTTGTGAAAGAAGAGGGTCCTTATCTAACAAAATCAATCAATGTAACCTAGTTCTGTGTACCCTCAATGAATCCCTAACAATAAAATAGTAATAATAGTCATAATTTGTGAAAGAGAAAATAACGGGTGGGCTCATCTATACAGCGTGACAAGGCAGCCATGTGCCTTGTAATCTCTGCCAGCCCGTGATTTCTGTGGGCCCCAGGAAAAGAAAGGCAAGATGGAGGCGACGGGGGACTGATGGTGTTGGTCCTCTGCCTCCCCAGAACAGGTCTGCTGGGAACAGGACTTCTGAAAGGCACATATGTCTGGAAGGCTGTGGGCTATAGCCTTGCTGGCTATAACTGAGGTCTCCAGAACCACACAGCTCTTCTTAAAATTGAAGGTGTTTATGCCCAAGATGAAACTGAATTCTATTTGGGCAAAGATGTGCTTATGTATATAAAGCAAAGAACACCACAGTGAATACTGCCGGCAAACCGAACAAAACGAGGATGTAATCTCAGGAAGGGAACTCAGGGCCTACGGAAACAGTGGCATGGTCGTGCCAAATTCTGAAGCAACTCTCCTGCTAAGGCCACAGAATCCATGGGATGCTATACCCCTCGAGGAAACTGATGAAAAGCAAATAAAAGAGGATTTCTACTCTTGCATTTTTATTAAGTGGCATAAAGTGGCTTGATGACACGTTGCTTTAGCCTGACTGAAATCCAGAGCTTCTCTGGACGTAAATGTGGTCACCCATTATTACACTTCCCCCCATCACTGTCCTGGTCCTAGCTGGTGGTGGTGGCTTTCTTCTAGAATTCTGTGACAGCCCATTCTTCACAGCAGCCAGTTTCATCTCCTTAGCATATGAACATCATGTTACTTCCCTCACCAAAACCCTCCAAAGTGCTTTCATTGCCCTTAGAATAAAGTCCAATTGCTCGCTACCAGCTCTGGGTCCCTGTGCGATCTGACCACCCCACTTTTTAGCTGTACCAGCTGCACTTCCTGTCTTGAATACACAAAGCTCATTCCTGTCTTTGTCTCCGTAATTGCTATTCCCACTATCAGGCATGTTCTGCCCCAGATTCAAAGGTCAATGCTAGAGAGGTCTTCCCTGACTACCCACCCGAAGTAACCCCACCTTCATCATTTTCCTCAGAGCAGTTATTTTTGTCTTAAAATAACTTACACTTTGGCGGCGCCGGCCCCATGTGCCAAGGGTGGCAGGTTCGGACCCAGCCCCAGCCAAACCGCAACAGAAAAATAGCTGGGCGTTGTGGCGGGCGCCTGTAGTCCCAGCTACTCGGGAGGCTGAGGCAAGAGAATCGTGTAAGCCCAAGAGTTAGAGGTTGCTGTGAGCCGTGTGACGCCATGGCACTCTACTCGAGGGCGGTACAGTGAGACTCTGTCTCTACAAAAAAAAAAAATAAATAAATAACTTACACTTCTCTCCCACTAGAATGTAAATTCCAGCACAGCAGAACCTGTTTGCTATTTCTTTGGCCTAAAAGAGGGTACTGGGGTGTCTAATCTTTTTTGTTGCATGTTGGAAGAAGAGTTGTTCTGGGCCATACATTAAGTATACAAACTTTAAGAAAAACTGGTGAGCAAAAAAAAAAAAAAAAGGTTTGTGCATACTTTTTGTGATATCTGATACCAAGCAACATGGTCCTCAAATAATCTGCAAACAGGCTACAGGATGTAGGTTAGACACTCCTGCTAGCACTTGGTGGGTGCTCAAAGCTTGTGCTCAAGGGATAAAAAGGACACATGCCCAGATCCCGCCCTTGGCTTAGGCCCAGACAGCTAGAGCGCCCACCAGCAGGTCTCTGCGCCTGACTCAGCTAGTCTCTCTGGTGCCAGCACTTAATGTTCTACTCCTTCTAGCTGCGATTCACAGCTCTGCTAGGTAGCCAATAATCTTCCCATCACCCACTGTTTTTCAGAGGGACTACAATGTAAATTGTGACCAAAAGGTGCAGTGGGAAAAACAAAGTTGTTTTCTCAAATGGCTGAGTCCCTTTCATTTTGTCACAATTGGCACTTCTTGGTTCAGAATAGTGTGACACGAATGAAGTCTGAGATCTGAAAGACCCAGGTTCAAATCGTCATCATTAGTGAAGACCTTGGAAGTTGTCACTTGGAATTCTCTGTGCTTCCTTTCTACAATCTTAAAGATCTGATAAGAGCTTATAAAGATTTCATAAGGTTACATCTTATAAAGATTCAATAAGCCATGCCACAGTGCCTAAATGCTCAATCCATTTTAGTTTCCTTCTCTTTCTAAAAACTGTTTGGACAGCATAGCTTAAAAACAAGTTCAATCCAATCACTACCTGATTAGAGATTCATTCCTGGTATCCGCTAGGATGTAAGTTCTTCAGAAGCTGATATCTTTTCATTATCAGCAAACATGTTTCCCCAAGAGTGAATGAAATCAATATCCCATTTTTATTTGTCTAAAATGATACAGCTTTTATGAAATCTAAGCAAACTGTTAGGAGGTACTTATTACAGATCGAGAGGATCTTTTCAATAGTTTAATTTACAATTACAACATCAGTAGACTGGGGAGGTCTATGGAGGTTGTCAATTATGTCCTCTGAGATTTCATTAGTAAGTTTTTGCTTGTATAATACTATAATACCATGAAGGGATGACTTAAATGATGGTTTGAAACACCACGTTTGCAGCTGCATGCTGCCAACGCTTGTAGTTAGGGCCTACAAGCATTGCAATGGAAAAACACATCTTCATAACAAATATCTAAGAAGCAATGGAACACACTAGCTCACTGGCCCAGCAACTTAATTATCCATACAGAGTGAACATTAAATCATCACCATGTTGGCTCATGAAGGGTTCTGGCTAAAAGCAGAGGTAAGGGAGGTGTCGGATGTGAAGGACGCTATCCAGCATGCCTGAATTACAGCTCCAACTAGGCAGGTGCCCAACCATTCCACTTACGATCCAGTCACTGTATGAAAGACCAAGTCACTGTGTAATATATCCACTATTTAAGTAAAAGATCCATTTTATGATCATTATCAACAATTTAGAGACAGTATATATGTGCAGCCAGGGAGGGAATAGAAGCAGGAGCTGCCTGAGCACCTATTATAAGTGCCAGGCACTATGTTGGACGTTGTATAGACATTATTGTTTGTGTTAAAGTAATTGTGATGTCCAACACTAAGTGCGAAATTGAGCAGAACTGCGATGTTAATTTAAGCAAAAATGTATGATTTCCAACAAGTGTTTTGTTTTGTGAATATTAGCTCTCCCTCAGCATAAACACATCTTTCTCCAAAGTACCCATAAGCAAAATTCCATTGAAGTTCTTTTTAAAGGTACAGAAAATACGTTCATCTGAAAATATCTGCCACTTTGTTTTAAAACAATATATAATAAAGAACTGAACTAAAGCTACGTCTTCATTCCCTCCAGAAAGTCAGCCAACTTAGTAAGGAGTGAGGACATGATGAGGGCTATGTGCCTCCCAGGCAAGGCCCTGTGCATGCACCATACCTCACCAACCTGCACCGGGATTCCGAGGGAGGCAATACCTGGCATGTTACACACGAGAACATGAAAGAACAACAAGAACGCTGCCTCGTGTGTGCTACGCTGCATGCTGCAAATACTTTCTTCCCATTTCATCTTGTGCCAGTAATTATCATTTTGCCTTTAACACAGAATTTCAAATGCTTCAGTAATCAAATCTACATATTATGGCCTCTCAGAAAACCTTATCAATCTCTCAAAAGTACATTAATATTTATCCTTGTTTTCTATTTTAAAAATTTCCTTTAAATCTTTAATTGGCCTGGAATTTATTTAGGTATTAGGAGACAGGATTACGGCTTTATCTTTTTCCAAATAGCTCATCGGCTGTCTCCAAAGTGAATCTTTTCCCCACTGATACGAAATACAAATTTTATTATATACCCATCTACAAATGGGTCTGTTTTTAGACTCTTACTAGCCCAATCTTTCCATGCCTCCACCCTATACCAACACTACTTTTTAAAATACTAATTACTGTTACTTTATAATTCATTTAACTGACCTTTATTTTTAATAATTTTTTCTTGGCTAGTCTCATTATTCCAACTGAAGAATCACTGAAGTCTACAGCCATACCAACCCGAATGCACCCAAACTTTCCTGACCTCCAAAGTTAAGCAGGGTTAGGCCTAGTTAGTACTTAGATAGCGTGGCAGGCTAACTGGAAACACTCGGTGTTGTAGAACCTAAAAAAAAAAAAAAAAATGAATAGCAAAACCATGCTCCTTTTCTTTCCTTCTCATTAGCAAATGCCTTTTTTTTTTTTTTTTTGAGACAGTCTCCCTCCGTCACCCTGCCTGGGTAGAGTACCATGGCATCACAGCTCACAGCAAGCTCAAACTCTCTTGGGCTTGAGCAATCCTCTTGCCTCAGCCTCCCAAGTAGCTGGGATTACAGGCACCCACCACTACACCCAGCTAGTTTTTCTATTTTTAGCAGAGACGGGTCTCACTCTTGCCCAAGCTGGTCTCTAACTTCTGAGCTCAAGTAATCCACTCTTCTTGGCCTCCCAGAATGTGATAATTACAGGCGTGAGCCACCCAGCCTGGCCAGCAAACACTTTTTAAACCAGACCTTCACAGCAGTTCAGCTGAAGTTTCCCATATGTCTGAGTAAAAAAATAAGCAGAAATGTATTTGTGGAGAAAAATAAGAGTAGTTTTTAAAACCTTATTCAGAGTCGGGCACAACGGCTCACGCCTGTAATCCTAGCACTCTAGGAGGCCAAAGCAGGTGGATTGCTTGAATTCAGCAGTTCCAGACCAGCCTAAGCAAGAGCAAGACCCCATCTCTAAAAATAACCGGGTGTCATGGTGGGCACCTGTAGTCTCAGGTACTCGGGAAGCTGAGGCAAGAGAATCTCTTGAGTTTGAGATTGCTGTGAGTTGTGATGCCATAGTACTGTTGAGGGTGACAAAGTGAGACTCTCTCTCAAAAAAAAAAAAAAGAAAAAAAAATATATATATTATTCAGATGGCTCTAATGTGCCAAATAGACTCAAGCTGTCTCACAGTCTGAGTCTACAGAAAGCTTTCAAAAGTTTAGATATATGAGGCCCAGAGCAGTGGTTCATGCCTATAATACTAGCACTCTGGAAGGCAGAGATGGGTGGATTGCTAGAGCTCAGAAGTTCAAGGCCAGCCTGAGCAAGAGTGACGTACCATCTCTAAAAAAAGGGGGGTGGGGGGACATGGAAAAAGGAGTGGTTAGTGTATAAGAGGGAATGAGTCTGGGGCATAAGAGGAAGCGTATGCGAGCCCAGACCATCACACTGTCAGGCACATGGCGAGTCGGCACCTGGCTCACCATGGTAACCCCAATCTGGCTCTCTCCCCAGTCTTCCTGTGTAAGGACTAGTTTTCTGTTTTTTTTTTTTTTTTTTTAAAGAAATTTCATCATCTACTCTAAATATAAGAAGCAATACACAGAGGCACTAGTTAAGCAGCTGCAAACTTGGGAGTTACAAGAAGCCAGCAGGCCCCTGCAACAGATCCGCAACTTACCAATGTCAGCATAGTTAAAGAACAGGCCAGTCAGAGAGGACAGTTAGGAAACACAGCAAAGGGGGAGGTGGTGAAGCTGGCGAGGTCTCTGCACCGAGCAGGGAAGGGACTCGAACCCAAAGGTTCAGCTGGTAGCTCCAGTGGCACATCCTCCTCTGCTCCAGTCTAAGACGTCTGACGGAGTCTCAGTTTAAGGGTGGCTTTTCAGGCAAAAGAAATGCTACCACAGTAAGTACAATAATGAAAAGGAAGGCAGACATAAAAATCTGAGAATCGGCCAGGCTTGGTAGCTCAGGCCTATAATCCTAGCACTTTGGGAGCCCAAAGCAGGAGGACTGCTTGAGCCCAGGAGTCTAAGGTTGCAGTGAAATATGATGAACCAACTGCACTTGCACTAGTGAGACAGACTGAGACCCTGTCTCAAAAATAAATAAATATTAAGCGCCGGGTGCGGTGGCTCACACATGTAATCCTAGCACTTTTGGAGGCTGAGGTGGGTGGATTGCTTGAGCTCAGGGGTTCGAGACCAGCCTGAGCAATAAGGAGATCCCATCTCTAAAAAATAGCTGGGCATTAACTGGCTGGCTCTTGTAGTCCCAGCTACTTGGGAGGCTGAGGCAAGATGATCACTTGAACACAAGAGTTTGAGATTGCTGTGAAGTATGACACCACAACACTCTACCCAGGGCAACAGAGTGAGACTATAAAATAAATAAAATCTTAAGAATCTTCAGAATCAAGAAAAAGCCTTTTCCCCCTTGTGGAAAAGGCCATGGGAGCCTGGTATCAGTAAGCATTTGAAGTTTTCAACACACTTCTCAGGCTGATTGTGTGCTTACCAAGAAGTCTTCCAATTTTAGTATCTTTCCTCACTTAAATTTTCTACATAAAGAGAATGTGCCAGTCTAGAAAGGGCAGTGGCTGGGCCTCAGCACAGATGTGGTTTAATTGAAGTTAATAAACTGCCACTCTGGTTTATTCACCAGGTGCTCCCGAGCGCTGCAGAGCATCAGTCTTTCCTTGTGCTCTGACAAAATCAAACTTCTTAGTCCTTGAAGTGGAGGATTGGACCTGGAATGCAGGGCCTCGCTGGGTTGCTACCTTGGAGGAATCCAGTCTGGGAACAAGTGAGCTGGTCTGCAACACCTCAATCAAACCGCCACCCTTCACCCCATTAGTTTCCCAGCAGCACACACAGAACAGTAAATTGAACATATTTGGGACCTGGAGAAATATGGGTCAATTTTCTAGTAACTGTTAATCTCTTTAACCTTCAAAAGTTGACCACTCTAACTTTATGACAGAATTATGCAATCGCTTTTAATTTACAGTGAAAACAATGTTCATTTGATTGATTTTGGGGGGGATAGTCCCTCTCTCAGACCAGCTTGTTTTTCCTCACTGGATCTTGTTAATTAGTGTGTCCTTGTCAGATGCAGGACAGGACTTCTAACTCTTTAGAAGTTACAGGGGTAACTCAGTTACTGTGTCAAAATTCCAGTGTCTGTTCTGAGTCACAGCAGAGGCATGAAAACACCCCTACCAGCTGCACATCCAAATTTGTGGTGAGTCAAAGACCAAACATTTCCTGCCAATGCTGAGCAGATCTTTAAGCCAGCTGTGCCTTACCCTTCTCAATCCCTGACAAGATCTACTGTGCATGGCCACAGCCGGCCCCCATCCCAGCCCTGATGGCGTGCCTGTTCCCGACCAACACTTAGAGAAACATGTAAGCCCTACAAGTGGTGTGCCAAACGCGGTGATTCACTTGAAGGAAATCCGACAAAACACAACCGAGAAGCAGAGCTAGGTTTGACTGCACACTCCTTGAAAACTCCTGTGACACGTCTCTGGACTGTTCTCAGGCACCAAGCAGCTTTCAAGAATGCAGAGTCATCGCATTTCCTATTACTCTCACTTTTTTCTGCAGTGTGTCTTAAGAGGAGGGACCCAGACAGCTGCAGTTCTTTTCATTTGTTGATAAAAAATAGCACCTGGTCAACTGAAACAGTGAGGCTGAACTCCCAGTTGTCCGACACCTATACTCTCTGTCCACTGCTGCCACCGACCAGGGTCGAGAGGCTGGCCAGCTCCAGGGCTCCAGCCCAACCTCCTCCTATTCTGGCCAGTACCCTCCTGCCACCAGGACCAGGTCAGACTCCGACCTGGGGCTGCACCCTTCACATCGGGTCCTCCTCTGCCACTTTTGAAGGCTGACTGCCTGGGAGAGCCATGGAATCCCGATGTCCACATGGCAACCCCTGCTTATCCTTTAACATTCTCAGCTTCAGGGCGGTGCCTGTGGCTCAGCGGGTAGGGCACCGGCCCCATATGCCGAGGGTGGTAGGTTCAAACCCGGCCCCGGCCAAACTGCAACAAAAAAATAGCTGGGCGTTGTGGCGGGCGCCTGTAGTCCCAGCTACTTGGGAGGCTGAGGCAAGAGAATCGCCTAAGCTCAAGAGTTGGAGGTTGCTGTGAGCTGTGTGATGCCACGGCACTCTACCGAGGGCGACAAAGTGAGACTCTGTCTCTACAAAAAAAAAAAAAATTCTCAGCTTCATGACTGTAAATTCTTTCCACCTCAGCTGTGGCCCTGATGGTCTCCACCAGCTTCTCTACAAATCCCCTACCTTGTACCTTCATTCGTGTAACAAATGATTATTATGCACCTAACAGATATCCGGCATCGGGCCCAAGGATACGGAAGGCGCAATACTGGCACGGTCCACATGCTGCACTGCGCTCATCCTGTTGAACTGTAATGATTTCTGGGTTGTCTGCAGGACTGGAGTCAGTCTATTTATTTCTGTATTGGTAGTAGTCAATGCTTGGCACAGTTTAGTGTCCAGTGGATATTTTTGTGATTATAAAAGAGAGTGAGTTCTAAGTAGCTACTAAACAGCTTTTTCTTTTTTATTTTTAGACAGAGTCTCATTTGGTTGCCCTCAGTAGAGTTCCGTGGTGTCACAGCTCACAGCAACCTCAAAGTCTTGGGCTCAAGCGATTCTATTGCCTCGGCCTCCCAAGTAGCCGGGACCACAGTGCCTACCCCACCACCTGGCTATTTTTTTAGAGATGAGGTCTACTCTGGCTCAAACTTGGTCTTGAACTTGTAAGCTCAGGCAATCCACCCACCTCAGCCTCCCAGAGTGCTAGGAGCTTTTTCAAGTAATAATAATAATGACAAAACAGCAGGCACCAACCTTACTAAACATTTACTACGAACCAGGCGCTGTGTTGAATCCATTTCATGCATAATTTAATTTCTAGAGCATCCTAAGAAGGTGTTGTGTATCCCCCACTTAAAGAGAAGAAACCCGAGACTCTGAGAGGTCAAACACCCATGGGGACCAGCAGTCCTGTCTGACAGAGCTCTTCGGGAAGGCTAGGACGCTCCCTATGTGAGCTGTCCAATAGCCACTGGCTACAGCAGTTGCAGGGTTTGAAATGTGACTGGTGCAACTGAGAAATGAAAGTTTGAATCTTATTCAATTTTAATTAGCTTAATTTAAATAGTGACATATGGCTACTGGCTACAGTATTTCCTGGCAGACTAAGTTGCCTCATTTGTAAAATTAAGAGATAAAATAGTTCTTTCCTGCTCTGAAAGCCTGGGCTTTTTACTACTGGTCTCTCCGCAGGGAAGGAAGCAGACTCGGAAAGAGAGAACGTGGAGACCCAATTCCCTTCCTGTGCACAAAGCCGGGAAGTTCCAACACATATGTACTCCACAGCACTGCTGCGACCTGTAGACACCAGGAACCACGCTGGATGCTTCTCTAGAAAAACACAGAGCTGCTGGCGAAGGCGGGTGCCCCAGAAGTAATGCTACCTTCAGAGGCAGGAAGGGCTTACCTGTGTGCAGTGTTAACAGAGCAGGAGAGGAGGGACTGAACACAAAGTGAGCACCGATGGGAGAAACCCCAACTCAGGGGGACAACGCAAAGCCGGTCATGGAAGAACAATTTTGGACACCTTTGTAGACGCAGCTGCTGCATTAACAAAAGCAGTGGTTCTCAACCTTTCTAATGTCGCAACCCTTTAATACAGTTCCTCATACTGTGGGGACCCCCAACGATAAAATTATTTTCATTGCTACTTCATAACTGTAATGAATCGTAATGTAAATATCTGACCTGCAGGATGTATTTTCATTATTACAAAGGGGTCGCAACCCACAGGTTGAGAACAGCTGCACTAAAGGGAACGTATACTTTTAGTGATTCTACAGGAGGAAATAAATCTATTTACTTAATTAGCAGTCACTATGGGATCTGAATCATGAATCACAGCTTATTAAAAGCCGGTGAAACTCCATGAATATACTCAAAAGCAGTGAGTTTAACTCTTTAAACAGACAAACTGTATGGTATGTGGATTAAAAGCTGGTGAAAATTAACATAACATTCAGTTGATCTGAAAGCCTGATAAGAAAAATACTCAGATAAATCCCTTGAATCCTGTGTGGAGTGTGGAATGATATAGGGAAACATCACATGTGTATTTCAGAATTGATTTGATGAAATAAATGGTGAGGAGTGAAATTTAGGCAGGCCTACTATGGAAGCTGCTCGTGATGATTTCAATACTGAATGACCATATTCAATTACTGAGTCACATATAGAACCAGACCGTGAGGTAGGTTCACATGTGCGGTGTGCCCAGGCCCACAGGCCAATGGCTGGAGTGGCGACCTGTTGAAAACATACCTCTTCTAGGCTGAGCTGCAAATACTCAAAGATCCTATAAGGATTTCTTCTGCATATTAATCTCTTTCTTTGTACCAACTAAAGAGAAAGAAATAAAACATATCAGAACAAATGGAAGCACTATGTCATTCAGAAGAGACTGTATTTTAAAATGAACATTTTTCTTGTAAAAGTCTCAAGATTCACATGCTGTTGGGTTAACACCGTCAAAAAAAAAAAAAAGGCTTTTAAAAATACTTTTGTGAAAAAGAAAGCTTTAACTTTTCCATTAACATTTTGATTTATTTCCTGCAGTCGAGACCATTTTGTGGGTGCATTTTACGTGGTGTTTTTTTCTGCCCACCTGTATGGGCCTCATAAGCACGTTCTGTGCTCTCAGTATGACTTCATGAACCTTACCCTATGGCTACGTATTTCAAGGGGGTATTTCACAGATTATTTAACCATTAGATTACTTCTAAGTTTTAGTGACTAGAGACAATTCCAGGGTACCAGCCTGTCACAGAATGCCCTTCACGAGGCGCCTCTGAATCAGCTCTCCCAGGCTTCTTCCGTGATGGCTGAGTTCTACGTGTGAGGCCCCCCGGCAGCTGTACTCAAGATCATGTGTAATCACCACTGTATTTCCTTTTCTCCCAAACAAGGGAGAAATAATATTGGCCTTGCTTTAATTTATACATTTTTAAAAAGTTAAAGTTATTTGTAAATTGTGAGGTATTATTTGAATACGGCCCTCACAGCTGCTGAGCCACTGAGGCCAAGACCCAGAACCTGCTGGTAACCTCTGATCTTACCAAGCCAGCTACCAGCCACAGGGAGAGGGCATCCCTGCTCACCAACACCTCCAGGAACAGATGGCTCCGGAGGAAATGCTTTCTTTCTTTTTTTTTTTTTGTAGAGACAGAGTCTCACTGTACGGCCCTCGGTAGAGTGCCATGACGTCACACAGATCACAGCAACCTCCAGCTCTTGGGCTTATGCGATTCTCTTGCCTCAGCCTCCAGAGCAGAGGAAATGCTTTCTTTTCTTTTCTTTCTTTTTTTTTTTTTTTTTTTGAGATAGAGCCTCAAGCTGTCACCCTAGGTAGAGTGCTGTGGCATCACAGCTCCCAGCAACCTCCAACTCCTGGGCTCAAGCGATTCTCCTGTCTCCGCCTCCCAAGTAGCTGGGACTACAGGCACCCACCACAATGCCCAGCTATTTTTTGGTTGCAGCCATCATTGTTGTTTGGCGGGCCTGGGCTGGATTCGAACCCGCCAGCTCAGGTGTATGTGTCTGGCGCCTTAGCCGCTTTAGCCACAGGCACCGAGCCGAAATGCTTTATTTTCTACTTACTTTCCCATCTGGGGCATCCTCCCTCTCGTTCCTGTCACTTAGCGCTTCCTCCACAAGCACATACTCATGGTCAGTCCCTCTCTCTCCCGCACAGAGGAGACACGCCTGTTTGCTGCCGTCCTCAGGATGAGGGCCACACTGGGGGATGACAGCACCTTCTGTGCGGCAGCTGACTTGGGGTGGAGGTGCAGCGTCATGTACCAGGCGGTCACGGGAGCTGTTGGCAGTTGCTGTGTCTCGCCCACTGCCCTCCTGTGGGCAGTCTGAGGGCTCACTCGGATCCTCCACAGCATCTGACTTCTCAGGGTCTCCATTCATCACAGGAAGCTTCTCTCTCCCCACTGTACCTTCCATGTTGGAGACCATTTCAGAGGTAAGCTCATCGGGCAACTGCACTTCTTCCTCTCTTTTTATACAAGGATGCTCAAGTGGTTTTGTGAAATCCTCGATGATTCTGTGCACTGTACTCTCATCCTGCCCCTGTCTACCCATAAGCTGTGCCATCCATGCTACACGACGCCGATATCTGCAAGATAGAAACAGTATCAGTGAAAAAGACTGGAAGGTGGTACCCAAAATGTTCACTGTGGTTTCACTAAATGCTAGATAAGTAAGGATATTTTTTTTTTATATTTCATTCTATATGCTTGATTTGAGAAAAAATTAATCCCCCATTTAACAAAGTTATGAAAATTTATGGAATTTAAAACTAGTGAACCAGGCGATGCCTGTGGCTCAGTCGGTAAGGCCCCATATACCGAGGATGGTGGGTTCAAACCTGGCCCCGGCCAAACTGCAACCAAAAAAATAGCCGGGCATTTTAGCGGGCGCCTGTAGTCCCAGCTACTCGGGAGGCTGAGGCAAGGGAATTGCCTAAGCCCAAGAGTTGGAGGTTGCTGTGAGCTGTGTGAGGCCACGGCAGTCTACCGAGGGCTATAAAGTGAGACTCTGTCTCTACAAAAAAACACAAAAAACTAGTGAACCAAGTGATTCAGGTAAAGAGAAAAAGTAGCCACTCTTTTATCAGGATTTGTTTTGTTTTTCAACTTTGGGTATCACGATGTTTTCAGAAAGAGAGAGACAGTCCATTCATAATATGAACAACCGGGCGGCCTCTGTGGCTCAAAGGAGTAGGGCGCCGGCCCCATATGCCGGAGGTGGTGGGTTCAAACCCAGTCCCGGCCAAAAACTGCAACAAAACAAAAATCCCCCCGAAACCATAATATGAACAACCTTTGTTTAGCTAAAATATCCTCTTCACTGATAGGTAAAGAAATGATTTGGTTTATATATATCTCTTTATATATCCAAAATTCTAATAGAAATGACCCCTTTTTCCATAATTTTCAGAGTGTATTTTAATGAGAAAAAATATGTTAAATTTTTAAAACTTGAAGGCAACACTTAAAACACTTCCTAAATTGCGAAAAAATTATAGGCAAGACTATCCACATGTAACAAGTCCGCTGGGATAAGAACACACGACGTAAGAACCACCATGTGTTGGAGAGCTGAAGACCAGAGGGCCCAGGAAATGTGAGGCAAGTATTTTTTGCCTCGTCATATAGTGATTACTCTGAAAAGTAGTTGGCTTATGAGAAGGCGGATGCGATTTTACTCTCCACCTTGTTTTGCCTATGTTTAGATGATCATGTCATCGTTTATCAACTGCCCCCTCTCACACCTTACACAAGGAAACTGAAGTCTGCCATGCCTAAAAAAGAGATTTGTAGCCTCTTACCCCGGATTCCTAAGAGCTCCCAAGCCGTCCATACCCTACCAATCCCACATGGAGATGAGCATGCATCCCTTCCTATTAAGGGATGTATCTCAGATTTAAAGATTGAAGCCTCGCGAGGCTCCCCTAATGCCTGAGAGGGGAGTATGACGCAGTGTCTTCGGTGTTGTACATTTTATGTTCAGCCCTTTCTCACTTGTAACTGTGTGACCATGCAAATTACTTAACTGCCTGTGCTTCCGCTTCCCCACCCATCAAATGGGGACGGCAGTGCTACGCCCTCAAAGGGCTCCTGTTAGGGAGGACTACGAATGCAGCTGCCCCCAAACAGCAGGGTGTCTTCTCACCCGTGAGGTGGCCACTCATGCATATGGTTAAAAAAATTACCTGAGAGATCTAAAAAAAAATCTCAGCCCTTCATTGGCTCTATAGGGCTTCTGAATCTCCTTCAGAAGAGATTTGAACACAAATCTTTGTGTCAGTGTGTATTTTTCTGGCAAAGGGACCCACAACTGTTGTCAAATTCCTTGACTCAAAAAACATGAAAGAATCACTGAGTTAAAGGTTCAACAATTCCTCGTGTGAGAGGAAGCTCTGGAGCCAAGAGAGCACACAGAGGGCTTTGCTCTGGTCTTTGCAGGAGAGCAGATAAGGCAGACGTGGGTTCCAACACTTGCGTTGTCGCGCTCTCGTACTGGCTGCAGGACGCTGCCTCCCCAAGGCTCGGTGCTCATCTACAAACCAGGGATAACCTATCTCCCTTCTGGGGTGGCAGCAAGGATTAAAAGATGCAAGACAGGGTGGCGCCCGCAGCTCAGTGGGTAGGGCGCTGGCCATGTACACCATGGCTGGCAGGGTCAAACCTGGCCTGGGCCAGCTAAAACAACAATGACAAGTGCAAGAAAAATAGCCGGGCATTGTGGCGGGCACCTGTAGTCCCAGCTACTTGGGAGGCTGAGGCAAGAGAATCATCTAAGCCCAGGAGCTGGAGGTTGCTGTGAGCTGTGATGCCACAGCACTCTACCGAGAGTGACAAAATGAGACTCTGTCTCTAAAAAAAGAAAAGAAAGAAAAAAAATAGCATGTTAACGAATGGAAATGTACACCTTAACTAGGTGTTCTGAGAGCAGCAGCAGTGTGTGGGGACAAGCTGGCCACAGGACATCAGGGCTCTGGAGCTGACCCTTCTGCGAGGCTCTGAGCTGGGCCCATTACCCTTTCCACCTCTTTGCTCTTCTGCGCGTACCAGAACTGTGCCTGGGGAGTCCTGCCTCCTGGTGATCTCAGAGGATCACTAAGGAAGTTCAAAGGGCACATGGCCACAAAAACGTGTGGAAGAAAGTCTCTGAGAGAGACTGGTGATGAAGAGCCAGATACACAGATGACCCGGACCAATGGCGTACGGGCCTCGGAGCTGAGGGTGACCTCTCACCGACTGGCAACACCTTAAAAGCCAAGTCCTGCTGAGACCGTCCTGAGACATGCTGGAAAAGGTGCAGGGAGAGAAACGTGAGGAGTGAAAGATGAGGCAGAAAGTGTCGTGGGGACAGAGCAGTACGACCAGCAGTGGTCACAGGACTGGTGAAAAGCAGAGCCTTCAGGGTGGCAAGGACACAGGACAGTCCCAGGCAGACGCACCACAGCCTTGCGTTTCTACACCCTTGGGCATACTTCTCCCATTTACAGGTACCCTGACCCTGAGCATACCCTGAGCTCCTCATGGTTCCATTTCTTCACTGTCAAATACGGACAATAACACAACAGACCTCCTAGGAGTCACGCAAGGACTCAAGGAGAGAACGCACAGTCCTGCCATCAACACAGCGCTTAGCACAGGAACACGCTCAGGAAATGTCAGTCCAGACAGCGACTTTATTGTTCTCATTATGTGCTAACTCCTCTCAGGCTCTGGAGTGGGGCCCACGTAGTCTTGGGCACGCGAGTTAAGCACAGGGTTTATGTTTTATCTACGAAACCGAAACGACGACAGCACCTACCCTCCAAGGTTTCCCGAGAAGATGAAATGAGGTAATGCAAATAAAGCACATGGAGAGGGGCAGGGACTGGCTCCGCTGGAGCAGCGGGTGCCGCCTCTCTCACAACTCTTGTACAGGAGAGCCCGACCGTTTACTTCTCTCCCACCAGACCTGACAGATAGTATCTTTAGACATGTTTGAATTCACACAGGGAAAGGAGCTGTGGTAACCTGAAGATTTCTTCTTAAAAAATAATACCCACACAAGCACACCCTCCTCCCAGCAACATTCCCACCCAGTCACTATGCATCACGTCTGTCCCTTTTTCCTTGGTTTCCTTCCTAATGCAAATTCACTGCAAACAGACGGCAGGACTGAACGTCCGAATCTTGCAAAGAAGATGCAGCATTCATGACGTCAGGGAAAGGGACCTAACTACAGGCAACGTGGTTAAAAAATGAGAATCTGGCAGTTAGATAAGTCTTGAAGAAAAAAATCAACTAGGGGGATAACAGAACGAGGCTTATCAAAAGTGTTAAGGAGGCAGGAGAGTGGATTGATTTTATAGAAGGCCTGTTTACTAGTGAATATTTCATATTGTTATTCTGTTTCCCAGAGCAACTCTATAACTGCAGGGCCTTGGGTAATGAATAGTTGGATCACGTCCTGAACTACATTTAATAAAAACACATGGGAGGATTGTCATGCATTGAATCATGTCCCCTCCCCCAAATCACATTCAAGTCCTAAGCTGTAGAACCTGAGAATATGACCGTACTTGGAAATAGGGTCTTTGCAGATGGAATCGACCTAAGATGAGGAAGAGCAGATCTGGACCGCAACACACAGGGAGAACACTGTGTGCTGACGGAGGAGGAGATGAGAGCAACCCGCCTGTGAGTCGAGGACACCCAGGCCTGCTGAGCGCCACCTACCCGGGAGCCTTCTGGGGAGGCCGCCCTGCTGACGGCAGTTTGGACTTCTAGCCTCCTGAACTGTGAAAGCATAAATTTCTGTTGTTTCAAGCCATTTAGTTTGTGGTACTTCGTTAGGTCGGTCCGAGGAAATTAATATAAGGATCAATAAAACTTCTTGGAATGCTATACTACAGTGCTCACATCCTCAAACTGGCTTGACCTCATATCATCTTTATGACCAACCTAATGGGGACGCAGTTCTTATAGATGGGCTCCTGCTGTTTCTGAATCCTTGGTCTTGGCCGTGGCAACCTGTTCGCACCATAGCCCCTTGGCATGGGGCCCCTGCCAGGTTCTTAGCTGGCCTCTCTCACATACCAGAACCCCACCCAATCCTAGCCATTGGGTTATAGCCACTGAGACCTCGCTGGTGCCTCCTTGCCATTCTGCTGGCCGTGGGGTTACACGGCAACGCCTCTAAAAAGGAGGTGTTGATTTCTGCCAGTATGTGCTAGAAGCAATTATGAAAAAATCACTGTGGACTTCAGTTTTACAAGGTTTCACGGAAGCGCTGACTTGAACTGCACCGTAAGGATAATGAGTTCTGGGATGGATGGTGAGTAAGTTAACAAACTCTTACTGCAAAGGTGGGACTGTAGAAAGGAGCAGGGTCCAGTCCCTGCTCTCCAAGGACTGACAGCCCAAACCCCACATGTGAGGGACGACAAAGTGCCTCGTCCTACAGTAGTCTCTTCGGGAGCCAGACAAGTAGCACTCAGGCCAGCAGAAGGGGTGAGAGAAACAAAGGAGAGGTGACCCGTGAGCAGGGCAGAGGAGGTGCTGTTATCAGCCAGGCAGGATGGTGCAGTCAGGGGGAAATGTTTGGGCAAGGTCTAGGAGTGAAGGAGGAATGGCCTCTGTGAACGTCTCTTCCATTCCACAGAGCAGCATGAGGGAGGTCAGGACCGTCTAGAGCCCACGCAGGCAGGATGCCAGCCTGCAACCTAGGGCGAGCATCTGAGCACTTAAAAAGGAGCCTTTACAGGATAGTTTAAGGAATTCAACTGGCAAAATATTAATCTAAGCAAACTTACTGCATTTCAAAACTGATCTGATCCACATTAAATTCAGACATAATTTTCAAGCATACATCTGCTACCAAAAAAACAACACAGAGAAAGTGGGGCTTAGACTGGCACCTCGGGCAAGACTACCTAAAACAGCTCTGACTTAAACCGTGACTTTCACCAAAGCCAGAGTTCATGGTAACTTACTTCTCTGACGTGATGACAGGCATGTTTGTCTTCGTATCTGTAACAACAAACAAGTTCTGTTAATTTCAGATAATTTTCTTTAAGGGAAAAAAACCACTAAAAACCTATGAGCAACAAAGAAAATTTCAAGATTCACAAAATCACACACCCAGAAGGTTAACACTGTTCAGTCAGTGATGGCAAAAACACGCTTTATATTTCATCCTTCCGCCCCCTCATCACTGGCAGATGTTGCCATCACTCCCTCTTGCCGGGCTTGACGGGACCTGGAAACCCCAGCCCAGCAGTGAAGGTACACAAGAGGAAACCTCTCCGCCAGGCCCGAGCTCTCATGCCTGCGCTCAGATGAGAATGCTTAGGCCCTAAGGTGCACGCTCTGCCTCTTGACTCCTCATGTGTGTCAAGAAAAGCTTGGGAAAGTGCCAGTTTGGGGATATGGATTTGTCTAGGAGTGAAGAAGGAAAAGCCTCTTTGTCTGACTCCACAGTGCAGCGGGAAGAGGAGTCCTGGACTCTGGCTCTAGCTCTGCGTCTTCCCAACTGAAATGCATAACAGGTTACCCAATGGTCTGGGTTTGCATCTGGGTCCTCTCTGATTCTGCCATCAGGCAAGTCTTTCTCCTTTCCCAAACTCGGCCTCCTCTGCCTGCTTTAAAGGTGTGGAATAAATGATGCTCATCTTGAAAACCCTACGAAAATGAGCACACCCAACCCAGATCAGCACACCTATCCAGAAAAACTATAGACGAATGAGCACTCTGGCTGCTGTTAACAACCACGGATTTACTCGGGACGCTGAGGCCAGAGAATTGTTTGAACCCAAGAATTTGAGGTTGCTGTGAGCTATGACACCATGGCACTCAACCCCAGGGCGACTAAGTGAAACTCTGTCTCAAAATAAACAACAACAAAAAAACAACCCATGGATTTCAGGGTCGTTTATTAAGCGCAGCATTATTGTGACAAAAGATAACTGACACAAATTCCCATTAGGACTGAAGAGTCAAATCTGGGGGTTTTGTGTTTTTCAAATCGCTGTTGTAAATTACTCAAAATAATTTCCCCCTGTTTGATTATATAACCAACTTGATATATACATTAATATATACATTTCTCTTAAAAAAATTACATTTTAAAATTTTATTTGTTTTAGGGGCAGCGCCTGTGGCTCAAAGCAGTGGGACGCCGGCCCCATATGCCGGAGGTGGTGGGTTCAAAACCAGCCCCGGCCAAAAACTGCAAAAAAAAAAAAGTTATTTGTTTTATAATTATGTAATATAATACACTTACAAGGTTTCAAAGTCAAATCTACAAAATCTCACATTTCTCTTCATCCTGTTTTATCCCTTCCCATAGGCATTTAAAAAAAATTATGGTTTATCCTTCCATTTAAAAATATACGTAAATATACATGTATTTATGCTTCCTTCTCTTTCGGTAAACTATAGCACACTGTGTACATTCCTTTATCTTACTCTCTTTACTTAAGAATATACCCCAGAGATCCCCGTTCCTACCTCGGCTCCACGGTGCATTAAATAAACGCACTATGATTTATTCAAATGGTTCCCTCCGGATGGACATTTGGGTTGTTCTGAGTCTTTGAATATTACAGTGGTGTAATGAATAGCCTTGTGCTATTTCTTTTCATATTTTTGCCAGTCCATCATTAAGATAAATTCCTACAGATGGGATTTCTGGGTTAAAACTAAATATGTGTACCGGGACACTGGATATCCACAGGCCAAACAATTAATTTGAATCCTTACTTTATGCCTTCTAATGAATTAAAAATGGACCAAGAACCTATACTTAAAAGTGAAAACTATAAAACTCTTAGCAAAAAAAAAACAAAGAAGAAAATCTGCATGATTTAGATTTGGCAATGGTTTCTTAAGATAGCCAAAGCATAGGAAATGAAAGAAAAAGTACATAAATTATACTTCATTAAAACGAAAAACTTCCACCACTTCACACCCATTAGGATGACTATTATTTAAAAACAAACAAACAAACAAAAAAAGCAGTGTAGGCAAAAATGTGGCCAAACGGGAACCTGCGGAGTATTAATGGTAGGAACGTAAAATGGTCCAACCAATCTGGAAAACAGTTCGGTGGTTTCCTCTGGGAGGCTGAGGAGGGTGGACTGCTTGAGTTCAGGAGTTCAAGACCAGCCTGAGCAAGAGCAAGACCCCACCTCTAAAAAGTAGCTGGGCATTGTGGCAGGCGTCTGCTGTCCTAGCTACTTGGGAAGCTGAGGCAAGAGAATCACTTGAGCCCAAGAGTTTGAGGCTGCTGTGAGCTATGACACCACAGCACACTACAGTGACAAAGTGAGACTCTGTCTCAAAAAGAAAAAAAAAAGAAACAAACAAACAAAAAGTTGTTAGCATATGAATTACCATATAATCCAATAATTCCACCCTTGGGTATATAACTAAAAACTGAAAACAGAGATTCAAATAGATACTTATATGCTAATGTTCACAATAATATTTATTCACAACAATCAAAATGTAGAAATAACCTAAGTGTCCATCAAGAGGTGAATGGTTATACAAAATGTGCTATGAAATATTATTCAGCCATAAAGAGCAATGAAGTTCTGATAGGGATGAATCCCGAAAACACAGTAAGTTTAAAAAAAGCTACATACAGGGCAGCGCCTGTGGCTCAGTGAGTGGGGCGCCAGCCCCATATACCAACGGTGGCAGGTTCAAACCCAGCCCCGGCCAAACTGCAACAAAAAATATAGCCAGGCGTTGTGGCGGGCGCCTGTAGTCCCAGCTACTCAGGAGGCTGAGGCAAGAGAATCGCCTAAGCCCAGGAGTTGGAGGTTGCTGTGAGCCGTGTGATGCCAAGGCACTCTACCCAGGGCGATAAAGTGAGACTCTGTCTCTACAAAAAAAAAAAAAAAAAAGCTACATACAAAAGGACAAATACTGTTATGATTCTGCTTACATATGAAATATCTAGAATAGGTAAATTCATAGACAGAAAATATAAAGGTTACCAAGGACTCACAGGAGAGGGGAATGAAAGAACAAGAAAGTAAAATACATATATAATTTATCTTGGAGAACATTTAGGGCAGCAGGTCTCAACCTGTGGGTCGCGACCCCTTTGTAACAATGAAACTACATCCTGCATATTGGATATTTACATTATGATTCATAACAGTAGCAAAATTACAGTTACGAAGTAGCAACGAAAATAATTTTATGGTTGGGCCTCACCACACAACATGAGGAACTGTATTAAAGGGCCATGGCATTAGAAAGGTTGAGAACCACTGATTTAGGGGATTAAACACAAAGCATGTGCCATTTTGACAGACCGTGCGGATGTCCCCTCTGTGAGGGCTGCACCACATCACCTGCACCCTCACAGCAATGCCTAAGAGGTTCTCTCTCTGGGTCTCGTCAAAGCAGCATGCTGCCAAACTGCAGGACTTGTGCCTGAGTGCTTACATGGTATGGTAGTGCGGCTGAATCTGTACATTTTCTTATAACAAAACATTAAAAAATTCCTAATTCTGTTTTAATCTGCTTGTGTTGGTTAAGTATTACCAGGAGAGTCTGAGAGTTCCTTAGAGAAACTAAACTAAAAGATTTGTAAGTTAAAGAAAAGAGAACCACCAAGCGAGGGCTACGCACATCACTTTGCTTTGACAAATAGGTCCATGTCATGGTTATTGTAAATTCTAATTCTAGAAATAAAATACAAAACTCAGTTTGCATAGTGCCATGGGTGAACAGTACTTAATTACCAATACCTTCCACATGCGATGAATAATACTTTTGATAATTCTAGAAAGAAGATAAAACACATTTTCACCAATCATAAGAATCCTTTTACTTTGATTAGAATTAGCCTCATTAACATTTTGGGAAGTAAAATCACCAATATACGTGTTACATCTCCTCTAGAATTTTACTATATAACCTGAGGTGCAAGGTTAAAAATGAAAGAAAATGATAATTTTCCAAAAGCACCAAATGATGCACAAGTTTACCTTTCCATTTAGCAACCAGCTTAGGATCTGAAACTGTGAAGTTTGGACGGCTTTTTGAAAGAATACCTTTTCCGAAATAACCCTTCCAGGAAGAGAAAAAAGAAAGTTAGTTCACATTTAGTTACCAGTTTTTCAGGTAAGGTAGACTCTACATCATCCCCCCACATCTGCAGGGATTGGTTTTAGAACCTCCCCCATGGGTGCCAAGTCCTTCCTAAGTTCCTGATATATAATGGCATAGTATTGGCATATAACCTACCCCCATGCTCCCATATACTTTAAATCATCTCTAGATTACTTATAATACCTAATGCAATGTAAATGCTACGTAAATAGTTGTTATACTATATGGTATAGTGACCAATAGTACAGACACAGTTATCCCTCCTGAATATTTTCATTCTGCTGTATCTATGTACGTGGAACCCACAGATACAGAGGGTTGGCTGTTGCTATTTAACAAGAGGTTCACCCCGCTTTCCAGTTTCCTTTTCTAACAATGACTGATGCTGCTCTCAGCATGCCACTTCTCCAACCATTTTTAGAGTACTAACAAGTTTTTAGCACACCTCATCTATCCCATAACCAGTGATTTTAGTCTAGGTCTAAGAGGCTGAGGGCAGGCACAGGGCGAGTTCCTTCTTCATACGTGGTTCATACACACAGAGTGTCTGAAAGTAGAAGCCGTGCCACTAGGTACAAAAATCTTCTGGATTCTTCTGTACTCCAGAATTGAAGTAGTCCTCTCATTTCAGCTGATTCCAAAAACAACATATATCTCCTCTCCTCCTTTATTTATGTTTTTTGTTTGTTTGTTTTTTTGAGACAGAGTCTCACCCTCAGTAGAGTGCCGTGGCATTACAGCTCACAGCAACTTCAAACTCTTGGGCTTAAGCTATTCTCTTGCCTCAGCCTCCCAAATAGCTGGGACTACAGGCGCCCGCCACAACGCCCGGCTATTTTGTTGTTGTAGTTGTTGTTTAGCTGGCCTGGACCGGATTCAAATCTGCCAACCCCAGTATATGTGGCCAGTGCCCTAACCGCTGCGCTACGGGCACTGGCTATTTGTTTGTTGTAGTTGTCATTGTTGTTTAGCAGGCCTGGGCCGGGTTCGAACCCGCCAGCCCCAGTGTATGTGGCCGGTGCCCTAACCGCTGTGCTACGGGCACTGGCTATTTTTTTGTTGTAGTTGTCACTGTTTAGCAGGCCTGGGCTGGGTTCAAACCTGCCAGCGCCAGGGCATGTGGCCAGGGACCCTAACCACTGAGCTATGGGCACCGAGCCCTCCTCCTTTAATGATAAAATATTTAAACACATATTGGTGGGACTGCAAACTAATATAACCTCTTTGGAGGGAAATACGGAGAATCCTCCAAAAATTCAAATCAGACCTCCCATTTGATCCTGCAATCTCATTACTAGGCATCTACCCAGAAGAAAAAAATCATTTTATCATAAGAGCATTTGTACTAGACTGTTTATCACAGGTCAATTGACAATTGCTAAGATGTGGAAACAACTTAAATGCCCACCCACCCAGGAATGAATTAACAAGCTGTGGCATATGCACACCACGGAGTACCATTCAGGCATACAAAAGAGGGAGACTTTACATCTTTTCTATGAACCTGGATAGAGGTGGACCACATTCTTCTTAGTAAACTATCACAAGAATGGAGAAGCAAGAATCCAATGTACTCAATACTAACATGAAGACAGTAGATGAACTAATTACACTCCAACATAAGAGAAAAACTCCAATCAGTTCTCTGATGTGGTGACAGGCATGTCTGTCTTCACATCTGTAACAACAAACAAGTTCTGGGGGGCAGGAGAGGGGAGAAGGGAGGGGGATGAGTGTGTTCCCACTTAATGGGCACAATGTTGGGGATATGGCACAGGTCTTGAGGGTGGGACACAATTATAAGAGGGACTCTACCTAAAACATGCGCTCATTGTAGCCTAATTCTTGTATCCTCAACTCAACGTGAAACAATAAAATAAAATTTAAACACATAGCAAACCGAAATAAAACAAACACCCTTTACCCTCCACTCAGATGTAACAATCAGAATGAACAGCATGTAGGGCACTTTATTAAGCCTCTTGCTTAAAGTTACATACTGCAAAGGAAGGTTTTACTGCTAAGCTGAGGGGGATGGTGTCCCCGGCCTACTCAGACTCCCAACTCACCAGGGTCAGTGCTACCCACTCTTCTATAAAATGGCAAAAAAGGCACATTTATAGAGACAGGAAGCTGATAAATGGCTGCCTTGGGCTGGAAGTGGGAGAAGGGATTAAGTGCAACCAGCACAAGGAAACTCTCTGTGGTGATGGGAACATTTTAAAACTGGATTGCGGTGAGGGTTGCACAACTCTGACAATCATTTAATTGTACACATACAATGGTAAATTTTATGGCTGTAAATTATACCTCAATAAAGCTGTTTAAAAAAAAAAAATGCCCCCAGCAATGAAGAGACTATGGAATAAAACAACAACAAAAAGAAAGCTCCCAGTCTTAACCCCAACCTACCACTGCTGGAAAACAGTAAAGACTAGAACTTGTCCTCATCTAAGCCCAGCTCCCAGACCCAGGCAAGGAGCGACATTCCAAAGTCTCACCGGATTGGTGTGCAAGCTGGAACAATACGCCACTCTGCGGCTACCTCTGGAGTGGAAAGTGAGTGAGTGGGAATTTTCACTTTTTACCCCTCACGTAAACAATCAACATGGATTGCTTTGATAATTCAAAGGCAAAATGGTGAATCCATCGCCCCTGCTTCATGGCTGAATACTAATATAGATTTGTAGGTTGGGGGCACTCCATCTGTCATTGTATTAACTTTATAACTTTGGGGCATTTCATTCAAATTGTACTGTTCTTACACTGGACTAGCTGCCAGGAAAGAGTGTGCGCCATTTACGGTTCATGTGGGGTGGGGGCTGGGAGGGTGGATGGGAGGGGAAGGAAGGAAGGAGAGTTGCCTGCTCAGGGCTGTTAGAGAGTAACGCACACAGGGCCTGCACTGACTTTCCCATACAGCTGCTTCATGTCTTCTGGGCTCCTCACAATCACGTTGTTATTCATCAGCTCCGCACGGAAGATCCTGAATTCTTTCTCAAGACTTTGGTCCTGACCGAAAGGGATTGGCCATGGAGACTCATAATTTTCATGTACTCTTCTTTTCCTTTTGGGGGCATGAAATACTGCTTCTGCCATTTTCCCGGAGAACTAGTCTTTAAAGAGGAGAAAAGCAGCAGAAAGAAACAATCGGTCAATAATCACGTTTATCAAAAATGTTCGGTATGTTTATACACAGGGTAAGAAAACTTGGTAGTCTGTGGGGGGAAAACAGTATTTATAAAGCAATGAACTAAAAGACACAGAGTAATAAGAACACTCTGTGTGAGCGGTATAAGTCACATTCACCTTCTATTGCAATTAATCCTCAGAGCAGCCCCCAAGAAGTCAGTGGTATTATCTCTCTCCAATGAAACCCAGGGACATGCTCAAAGATGCAAAGCTAAGTCTCCTGAGAACAAGCATAATAGGATTTCTGTCTATCAGGATTACGTCCATTCTTTCCATTAGCCAACAGACATTTACTGAGTACCTACCAGGAGATCCCTAATAATCTCAGGTGCTGGAGATATACAAATAAAACCAAGAGAGACCCTGTCTTCAACAAATTAAATCTAGCAAGCAGAGCACTTAATTTTCCAAAAAGGGGATCTTAAAATACATTCTAAATATTGGGTCAATCATCTCCCAATTTTTTTTTTTTTTTTTGTAGAGACAGAGTCTCACTGTACCGCCCTCGGGTAGAGTGCCGTGGCGTCACACGGCTCACAGCAACCTCTAACTCTTGGGCTTACGCGATTCTCCTGCCTCAGCCTCCCAAGGAGCTGGGACCACAGGCGCCCGCCACAACACCCAGCTATTTTTTTGTTGCGGTTTGGCTGGGGCTGGGTTTGAACCCGCCACCCTCGGCATATGGGGCTGGCGCCCTACTCACTGAGCCACAGGCACCGCCCCCATCTCCCAATTTTTAAAGTAAATTAGTATGTAATAATGATGGCAATGGTTATATAAGGGTCTATTATACATCCCTAAATAAATGCTAGAGCCTTTGAGCAGGGATTCTAAACCCAGATTACAAGGGCTGGAAGTGACTTTACCCTTCTAGCTGTGTGATTTGTCCATCTCTCTGTGCTTTGGCTTCCTTATCTGCAAAATAGGGGCAAAATCAGACTGTCTTATAGTTTAGTGCTCAGAACAGTACCCGGCACACAGTGAGCACCACACAGGTCTCAGCGACAATTTTTACTACAGGATGAACACTGGCAGTGCCATCTCCTCAGTGAGGAACTAGACCCAGGTTAGAGAGATGTGTGAAGGGCCCCGAGAGAGGCAGCCCTGGGTGACCCCGTGTCTGACGAACTCTGAAGCCCACGCTCTTCTCTCTGGGTTCTGCTTTAAGCAGAGGTAGCATCTGTCTACTTTTATATGACAGCTACCCCGTTTCCCCAAAAATAAGACATCCTCCGAAAATAACACCTACTCATAGGAAAGATAAGATGTCCCCTGAAAATAAGACCTAGTGCATCTTTGGGAGCACACCTTAAAATAAGACACTGTCTTATTTTCGGGGAAACAGGGTATTTCTCAAGGTCAGAAGCTAAAGGGTTACCGAGCAATTATAGAATTACCAGCTGTGTACCCAGCACTGTGCAGGAGAAAAGGAAGCTAAAGCCAGTACCTCTTCCTTCCGGGTCTCATAGTGGACCCGAGGAGATAAAACAAGCATATAATACACATGAAAGTGAGTCGGAGGTAACGAAACTGGCTGCAATCCATTAACAGCTAAAGGAAGGAAGTAAAGTCGAGTGCCTTGTGTGATGCAGACACAGAGCCACAGCAGATGCATTTAACAGAGAGAAACGTAACCATATGGGAGGGAATAAAACGTAAGATTGCAAGAAAGTCTCCTTACTCAACGAGCAGATGCTCTGGGCTGAGATGGAAGACCTGAGCCTGCTGCTCCCTCAGTATTAAGTCTGTACTTGATTTCGACTGAGCGGTTATCTGGTGCTTAAAGATACAGGGGAGCCAGATCATGCACACACATTTAACCTTCACAGCTCCAAGATCTCACCCAGGGAAAATACAAAGATTACATGGTTCTCAACCTTCCTAATGCCGCAGCCCTTTAATACAGTTCCTGTGGGTCGCGACAGGTTGAGAACTGCTGCTCTACATGTTACTGTTAGCATGACGCTCAACCCTCTACAGGGGAGAAAGGAAGATTCAGAGGGATTGAGAAAGCAATTTCAAAGATGACAATCAAACGAGACGAGTCAGCAAGCTGGAATCCTCCTCGAAGTAACCAAGTGTTCCAAGCAGGAACACGCTAGAATAATTTAATTTCTAAACAAGGTCCCTCAATGGAATTACATACTGAGCATTACTGTGTATATGATAGATTTATGCCTACATATTGATGTACTGTATTTATAACAAAACCACGTCTACTGCATGTTCATAGGAAACATAAGAGATTCTCTTCCAAGGGCATTTTGACTAGACTTCTACCATATTTGCTGACTTATTCCTCAATCCAAACCAATAATTATATCAAGTACTCAACTGAAGATACAACAATGTATTCCAAAACTGAAAATAAATACTGGGTTAGCTGTTGGGGGGGGGAGGTAAGATGTTGGCCTCTAGTAAGGTAACTTTTTAGGGATTTCCAAGAACAATTTGGACTTATTCTGAGATTTTTCACTTTTACGACTTAACCTCTGTTCAGCATTTGACTTGCATGTATTACATTTGGAATCAAGAAGTTCCAATTAAATTCTCTCTCTCTTTTTTTTTTTTGTAGAGACAGAGTCTCACCTGATCGCCCTCGGTAGAGTGCCGTGGCGTCACACAGCTCACAGCAACCTCCAAATCTTTGGGTTTAGGCGATTCCCTTGACTCAGCCTCACAAGTAGCTGGGACTACAGGCGCCCGCCACAACGCCCGGCTATTTTTTTTTTTGTTGCAGTTTGGCCGGGGCTGGGTTTGAACCCGCCACCCTCGGCATATGGGGCCGGCGCCCTACCCGCTGAGCCACAGGCGCCGCCCCCTCCAATTAAATTCTCTTGACAAATAAAAATGAAAAGTTGTATTTTAATTTGCCTGGTTTGTTCAAGATTTTCCCTTTCAGGCTGCTGTCATACTCTAAAGAAAAGGTTAAGACTGAGCTGTGACACTTGAATTCTACACTCTAACTTAAGTGTGTGAGGTGGAAGAGCCTCACACACTTAAGAGCTACAAAACATGGGTGGCGACTGTGGCTCAGTGGGTAAGGTGCCAGCCCCATATACCGAGGGTGGTGGGTTCAAACCCAGCCCTGGCCAAACTGCAACAACAAAAAAAATAGCCGGGAGTCATGGCGGGTGCCTATAATCCCAGCTACTCGGGAGGCTGAGACAAGAGAATCACCTAAATCCAAGGATTTGGAGGTTTCTGTGAGCTGTGACAGACACCACGGCTCTCTACCGAGGGTTAATAAGTGAAACTGTCTCCAAAAAAAAAAAAAAAATTAAGAGCTACAAAACACCTGTTAAACCTCATGATCCAGGTTCTAGCATCGCTCTGCTCACGTGACTGCACATACAAGAATTAGCTCACAATAGGCCTCTCTTACATGCAAAGCTGCCATTATTACTGTGTGACCTTGCAAGACCCAGTTAAGCTTCTCAGCCCAGTTTCATTCATCTTCAAATTGAACAGAACTGGAAAATAGTCTAGCAATTACTCAAAATGTCAAAGAGTTACCATATGATCTGGCAATTCCCCTAAGTATAGGTCCAAGAGAAAACATATGTTCATGAAAACATTTGTACATGAATGCTCATAGCAGTATTATTCATAATGATGAAGTGTAAACCCTCAAATTTCCACCAATATATAACTACATCAACAAAATGTGGTTTATCCATACGATGGAATATTATTTGGCCAGAAAAAGGAATGACGTTCTGATATATTCAACATGGAATGAACCTTGAAAGTATTACGCTAAGAACCTAGACACAAACCACCACATATGAGCTGCTAACACAAAATGTCCAGAATAGGCAAAACAGATAAGTTAGGGGTTACCAGGAGACCAAGAGAAATGGATAGTGATCACTAATAGATACAGGTGTACAAAGGGCAATGGAATGTTTTAAAATTAGATTGCAGGGATGGTTTTACAATTCTGAAAACATATACTAAGACTGCTGAAGTGTACTTTCCCTTTTCTTTTTTTTTTTTTTTTTGGCCGGGGCTGGGTTTGAACCCGGCCACCTCCAGCATATGGGACCGGCGCCCTACTCCTTGAGCTACAGGCACCACCCTGAAGTGTACTTTTCAAAAGGGTAGGTTTTATGGAATTACAGTAGATCCTCTACAGTTGACCATGTCCCTGAATTGACCACCTTAAGTTGACCTAATTTTCACAGATCAGACATGCACCACATATACGTATCAGTACAGTAGGCCTAGTTATGTTGACTGCCTCTGTATACTGACCAGTTTGTTATAGTCTCTTGGGTGGTCATCATACAGAGGTTCATTGTATTTTCGATCTGAGGTTGGATGACTTTGTAGATTTGGGATCTGTGGATTCGAAGGGCTGGATCGTACTACCCTTAATTCACAAAAGAGAAGCCGTGCCTGAAGCAAGCACACAAAAAAACATAGAGAAGACTAGATTGGTAGTCAGGAGATTTGGGATGCAAAGGCTGGTTGAGACTTGGGAGTCACTGCAGGTTCTTGAGCAAAGAATAATGACTGAAGTGCAGATGAAGAAAATTAACTTGGGAGTGGCACGTAACTTAGCCACCCTCAAATCTTAATGCCCAGACTATACCTGCAATTAACTGGATCATAATTTCTGGGGTGGACCAGTTAACTTCAACACCTGGCCAATCGGGTAGGACAAGGTGCTCTATTCAAATTCAATCCCAACCCGTCCCTGAGGTAAGTACTATTTTTATTTCTATTGTACAGATAAAGGAAGCGACTCCTAGGGGCTAAGTGCACCTGTAAGGAATCATGACTTCTCTTTTCCCAAACTTGGGCATGCCTGACTCTAGCATGAGGAGACTTACTATCAAAGGCTAGGCCTTGCTTTTCATTCTTCTCTTGAACTGACAATCTAACACCTTTTAGGTATTCAGTAAATATCTACCTGAAAGGCAAACAAAAAGGGGACAGCTGGCTCCATTTAATTTTCCAACTCCCTTGACCCGGGTGCCAAATAAGCCTGGTTAAACTCTCCCAGCCAGCAAAGGATTAACAAAACTCATTTGAAGCTCCATCTGGGTACCCCCTGGGCTCAGAGAGCCAGGGATGAAAGAGACAGGGTGAACAATCCTGCCTCTGGGGAGCTTTCAAGTTGGAACCTGAGAATATGACATAAATAGATAATAAGCCTTTGAACACTGGTGTGAGGATGAGCTAGGTAACTGTAGGGAAGGCACCTCCAACAGGGCAGGGCCTACCACCTGTAAAGTGCTTGCCCGAGTAGCTGCAACTGCAATAAACCATTGAGCACAAGCCAAAAAGAGTTACAGGCGGGATGAATTCGTAACTCCCGGTCTTAACCCTTAGCTTCTTCCCTTGAACGTGCACCTGTTCCAACATCACTTAGAAATGAGGCTCCTCGTGGCAGAGCGTCAGATGGACCTTGGCAACCCTGGCCCCCAGCACTGGGCGAGGCCTCAGTGTCTCCAGAAGGTGCAAAGGGCTGCAGATGTGAGGAGAAGGAGCGGAGGAGCTAACGCCCGGCCGAACTTCAGTAGCCTGTCTCCTAGCCCGGCCGTCTCATCCAGCAATGCAACCGCAGTAAAGTCCCTGGACCCTTTTCGCTCTCGACCTGGAAGGCTTTCGGAGGAACGCGGTCTCCCCCGGCCGCGGCATCCCTCTACCATAAAAGAGCCGCAGAGCTCAGCTACACCGGACGCCTTACCTTTCTCAGCCCCACGCGCTCGCCGTTACCCCAGCAACGCCGGCCAGGAGGAAGACTTCGCGGCCGTCAAGCAGGGCGGCCGCAAAGCCGGCAGAGTGCGCAGCCGCAGACCTCGCAGGCCCGTGCGCCGGGTGTTGGCGTAGTGCGCCTGCGCACGGCCTGCAGGCGTAGGTTCTTTGCGCAGGTTGATGCTGCTCCGGCTTAGGCCGAGGTAACCTGTTGACTTTAATGTGCTACCAGGATTACACGTAGGCAAACAGCTCTTCTGCACAGATTCAGTTGTTTAATCCTCACAACAATTTCGCAAGACCCATTTTACAGATGAGATACAGTTTATTGCTAAGTTCACACACACTGTCACGATTCTAGTAAAACAAAGTAAAAGTCTTGAGCTTTTGGAGATAGGGGATGCTTGAGGCGACCGGACTCAAACGGCCCTGGCCCAGAGGAAACTGACCTCAGCTTTCTCGATGTAAAATGTGAGGAGTCATTGCAGAGCCAAGCATGCTATGCAGGAACTTGTAAGGGCGCTTCTCCCAGACATGTGACGCAAAGTCACCGTGTGTCCTTTGCAGTGCGGAGGACACAGGCAGGCCTGCGTTTAAACCCCATCTGACCCCCTCACTGCCTGTGGGATTTTGAGCAAGTGACTTAACCTTTCTGAGCCTGAGTTTCCTCTGCTAAAATAAGCAAAAGTGTGATGGGAGTATAAAGTTTCTCCTGACTTTGTTATTTTAAAGGAGGCTTAAGGACAGGCTCTCTGGCGCATAGGCTGAGCAGGAGGAAAGGTGAATGAAAAGGAAGAGTGGCAAATAAGGCTGGCGCTATGTGTGATGACAGACTTTGAATTCTGGACCTTTTTCAGCTTTCTCTTGCATTCAGGCTTTTGTGAACGCTGTTGCCTCTGCCTGGAGCATTCTACAGGCATAAGCCACCAGGACTGCCAGAATTAGAAGATTTAACAGTGGAAGGGAAGTCAGTTGTCCATTTTGACTTCTTATTTTTTGGTGTTTTTTTTTTGAGATAGAGTCTCACTTTGTCACCGTTAGTAGAGTGCCATGGTGTCATAGCTCACAACAACCTCAAACTCTTGGGCTTAAGCAATTCTCTTGCCTCAGCCTCCCAAGTAGCTGGGACTACAGGCGCCTGCCACAATGCCCTGCTATTCTTAGAGATGAGGTCTAGCTCTGGCTCAGGCTGGTGTCAAACCTGTGAGCTAACGCGCAACCTCCTACCCCACCTCCTGCCTCCCAGAGTGCTAGGATTACAGGCATGAGCCACCACACCCAGCCGCCATTTCAACTTCTTTATTTCACTAATAGGGAAACAGGTCCAGGAACAGGTAAAGTAGCTCGCCTATAACCTCAGCACTTTGAGAAGCTGAGACAGGAGGACTCCATGAGCTCAAGAAGTTCAAGGCTTCAGTTGAGCTTTGACTGTGCCTCTATATTCCAACCTGGGTGACAGAGTGAGACCTAGTCCCTACAAAAGAAAATAGGTCCAAAGGTGCTGGGAGTTGCTACAGGTAACTAAGCAATTCTGAAATGGGGATGAGACTAGAGCCCAGGTCTCTTAAATCCCAGCTCACAACACTGAAGGATTTGGGATGTTAGGTGACATCATCCGGAGCCCTCACAGTGGGTCTGAAGCAAAAGCTACTGAATAAGAGATTCTTCCTCAAGATGTTATCCTCAAAGTGCATTTAAACCATTTATTGTGGTCATTTTCAAACATACATAAAAATAGAATAGTCTAATAAATCATTGCTTCCACAACTTTTTTTTTTTTTTTTGTAGAGACAGAGTTTCACTTTATGGCCCTTGGCCTCACACAGCTCACAGCAACCTCCAACTCCTGGGCTTAAGCGATTCTCTTGCCTCAGCCTCCCGAGTAGCTGGGACTACAGGCACCCGCCACAACACCCAGCTATTTTTTGGTTGCAGTTTGGCCGGGGCTGGGTTTGAACCCGTCACCCTCGGTATATGGGGCTGGCGCCTTACCGACTGAGCCACAGGCGCCGCCCTGCTTCCACAACTTTCAACCTTTGGTATCATGTTTCCTTTGAATTCCCCATATACATACTTTTATTCCCCTTTTAATACATATATGTGTATCAACTGTGAAGTAGATTCTCATTATTTGAGATAGGTCTGTTCTATGAAGTTACCAAAAACACTAACTTAGTGAACACTGAACTATTGTTCGGTTTAGGTTCCTGTGACTTTCTGGTCGTGACATTTCCATCAACCGATCAGTATCTAACCTCGTTTTATGTGTGTTTCTGTTTGAAGACACCTTACAGAATTGAACACTGAACTCATAGCCAGCAGCACTTGTGCCTAAACAAAGGTTATCTAACACACATATTTCCAGTAAGGCCCATTTCATGGGGCTGGAGAACTCTAGATAGCACTTAAGCTGGAGCCAGAGAGGCTTATGGGAGGTCTGCATGTGCAGTAAGACTCTGGTTCCAAGGTAACCTCTGAACCACCAGGAAAAGGAAAGAGAAGTTTATTAATTTGTTACCAAATGAAGAGGCTGTCAGACTCCTATCTAAAAGTATCAGCATCCTGCTTCTGAGTAGAAGTACAGAGTTTTTAAATGGAATGTTTCTTATCTTAAATTTAAATCTTTTATCCAGTGAGAGTCAATTTTTATAAGTAGTGACAGTGTGGGAAAAGCTCTTCATGATATTGGCCTGGGAAAAGAGTTTATGAAGAAGACCCCTTTGGCAATTGCAGTAACACCAAAAAATAAATAAACGGGACACGATCAAGCTAAAAGGCTTCTGCACACCCAAGGGCATGACAACTAAAGCAAACAGACAACCTTCAGAATAGGAACATATAGCTGCATGCTATGAATCTGACAAAGGGCTGATAAATAGAATCTACAGAGAACTCAAACTATTCAACAAAAAAAAGAGTAAACAATCTCATTTACAGGTGGACGAGAGACATAAACAGAACCTTCTCCCAGGAAAACAGACATATGGCCAACAACCATAGGAAAAAATGCTGATCTTCCCTAATTATCTGAGAAATGCAAATGAAAACCATCCGGAGATATAACCTAACCCTGATGAGAATAGCCCACATCACAAAGTCCTAAAGCAGCAAATGCTGGTATGGATGTGGAGAGAAGGGAACACATTAACACTGTTGGTAGGATTGCAAATTAATACAGCCTCTTTGGAAGGAAGTATGGAGAATCCTCAAAGAGCTAAAAGTAGACCTTCCATTGTAACCTGCAATCCCATTACTAGGTATCCACCCAGAAGAAAAAAAAATCATTTTACCATGAGGACATTTGTGCTTGAATGTTTATTGCAGCTCAATTCACAATCACCAAGATGTGGAAACAACCCAAGTGCCCATCAACCCAAGAATGGACTAGTAAACTGTGGCATATGTATATCACAGAATACTATTCAGCCATAAAAAAGATGGAAACTTTACATCTTTTGTATTAACCTGATTGGAGTCGAAGAATATTCTTCTTGGTAAAGTATCGTAAGAATGGAAAAATGAGTGTTCGATGTACTCAATATGAATATGAAATCAATAGATACACAACTATATGCCCACATGAGAGAAAAACATAATTAAATTCAAGTGGGGGGAGGATGAAGAGGGGGTGGGGACAGAGTAAGAGGTAGGAGGATTGGTAAGCTCTCACCTAATGGGCACCATGTAAGGGTATATAGCCCCTGAGTGAAGGGCTCAACTACAACTTGGACTTTACCTAACTAATGCAAAAATGTAACCTAATCGTTTGTACTCTTATATTAATCTGAAATAAGAAAAACTACAACTGTAAAAAAAAAAAGGGGGGGTGGCGCCTGTGGCTCAAAGGGATAAGGCACCGGCCCCATATGCTGGAGGTGGCGGGTTCAAACCCAGCCCCGGCCAAAAATCACAAAAAAAAAAAAAAAAAAAAAAAGCACTCAAGAGCCATTTTAAACAGCTAAATCACCAAGAAAAAGCACAAATGCAAAAAGCATGGCACTAAACTGGAGCTCAAAAGCACTCTTATTTGTGACATGAGAGCTGGAACTGGAAAGCAGAGAGTCTCCTTGTTCAGCCTCAGCTGGGAATCTGCATATTGGGTCAAATTTTTGGCAGCTCTGTGCATACACACAGCTGTGGGTGACTGTGAAAGCAAAGATAGTTGATTTTGATGTTGCAAATAAATTTTAGCAAGTAGATGAGTTTGCAGATAACAATTCAGGAATAAGAAGGATTGACTATGTCAGTATATCTCCAATTTCATTACTACATCTAACAAAATGAACAATAATCCTTAATATTATTTATCTGTGAAGTGTTGCACAGAAACACCATGGAGTATTGGGATAGACAGATACACTAAAAAAAAAACACCCAGGGCTCGCTTCGGCAGCACATATACTAAAATTGGAACGATACAGAGAAGGTTAGCATGGCCCCTGCGCAAGGATGACACACAAATTCATGAAGCATTCCATATTTTTGTGCCCATCGATCCACGAATGGATTAATAAATTGTGGTATATGTTACATCATGGAATATTATGCGGCCTTAAATAAAGATGGAGACTTTACCTCTTTCATGTTTACATCGATGGAGCTGGAACATATTCTTCTTAGTAAAGTATCTCAAGAATGGAAGAAAAAGTATCCAATGTACTCAGCTCTACTATGAAACTAATTTATGGCTTTCACATGAAAGCTATAACCCAGTTACAACCTAAGAATAGGGAGAAGGGGGAAAGGGAGGGGAGGGAGGGGGGAGGTGGGCAGAGGGAAGGGGCTTGGTGGGATTACACCTGCAGTGCATCTTACAAGGGTACATGTGAAACTTAGTAAATGTGGAAAGTAAATGTCTTAGCACAATAACTAAGAAAATGCCAGGAAGGCTATGTTAACCAGTGTGATGAAAATGTGTCAAACGGTCTATGAAACCAGTGTATGGTGCCCCATGATTATGTTAATGTACACAGCTATGATTTAATTAAAAAAAAACCAAAACGCTCAAAACCCCAGTTGATTTGAAATTCAACTTCACCTGAGTTTCCTGTATTTTATCTGGCCATCCTAATGACAATTTATTGGGCATTTACTATGTGCCAGCCACTTGGCATCTATCATCTTATTTAATTCTCGTAACAGGCCTGTGAGATGGGTGTTATTACCTCCATTTCACAGCTGAGGCCATAGTATCACAGCTAGGAAGCAGTGGAGGTCAGCTGAGGATCCAGATGCATGGGGTTTATGTTCATTTCAATCCATCTTGCTGGATAGGGGAGAGCAGTGCATGAACGTAACACAATATTCAATATTGAAATACAAAAATGACCAACAGTAAGTGTTGGTGGGAGGTCAGGGAAGACCAGGATGGGTTAAAGGGTCCAGGAGGCTTCTGGGAAGAGCTGGCCTATCAGCTGAGCCAGGAAGGACGGTTAGCATCAAAAGGTGCAGAGGAGGGAGGCAGATGGGGGTCTGGGGCACGGGCTGGCCCACGTGCAAAGTTGGAATGGGCTCCCAGGTTCTGGAGCCAGGGAGGAGCTGGGCCTGGCCGGGGCAGGAGGTCGGAGCTGTGATAAGGTCCGATAGGTAGGGCGGGGACCGATTGTGGAGGCACTTGAATTCCAGGCTTGGTTTTTGGACTTTACCCTGTAGACAGTGGGGAGCCACCAGCGTTTCTGAGCAGGGCAGGGCAGCCCCAGCTGTCGCGCCATTGTTTTTCCAAGACAGGGGTGAACCTTGTAGTAGTTCATGGGGTCCACCAGATGGAGACATTTCAGCAAATTTAAACTATCTAGTGACTCATGGACACCTCCGGGGGCTGAAAACATACTGGGACCCCACTAGCCCGCCATGTGTTCACTGCCAGCATGTTTAACAGAAAAAGCAAAGGCTGTGAAACAAAAATCAAATCCGGGACTTAGTTTAGCCTCACTCTGCTGGTGAGATGAAACCTCAGATAATGTCGCAGCTTTGGAGAAATTGGGTGAGCAGAACGAGAGGTCAGAGGGTTGTTACTAGTTCCCTGTGTATATTAGGTAGCACTGAAGCCTCACAACAGCTTTTTGAGGTAGTTGTTATTATTCCCATTTTCCGGGTGAGGAAACTGAGATTCTAAAGCAGCGGTTCTCCACCTGTGGGTCGTGACCCCTTTATAACAATGAAAATACATCCTGCATGTCAGATATTTACATTACAATTCATAACAGTAGCAAAATTATAATTATGAAGTAGCAACGAAAATAATTTTATGGTAGGGGGTCCCCACAACACGAGGAACTGTATTAAAGGGTCGCAGTGTTAGGAAGGTTGAGAACCACTATTCTAAAGGGTACATCTGCTCTGTTATTTACTGAGCTGACACCTGGGTGGGCAGAGGATATGGTGAGTACCCAAGGCATTGCTTTGCCGGGTGTATCCTACGGGCCAGAGGCTCCTTGTGCAAAGGGCTGCACCTTACCTCAGATCCTGCTTTGGTTGACAGAAAAACCTCTGGTACTGATGATGAGGGCTCTGCAGACCTCTACCATTTGCACTAATCTAGGTACTTTTTAGAGATAGACTCACTTACTGCTCTCCAACAACCTGGTGAATAGGTAAGAAAACAAATTCAGAGAGATGATGGGGCTCACACAGGGAGTAAGCACCAGAAGGGGCTCGGATTCTGGTGTGCCTACGCCCGCCCTGTACCTTCAACAATCAAACATACTCCACTTCTCTAAGTTTCTTAGAGAAACTTGGGCATCTGTGCCTGATGAGACACATAGAAAGATTTTTATCAAAGTGTCATGGTTTGTAATTAAAGGAGACAACCTAAATGTCCATCCCTAGAGGACTGGACATATACAGTGCAGCAGAAAACATCCAGACAGTGGAATACCAGGCATCTAAAAGGAAAGAATGAGCTGCTTTACATAGAGTAGATGTGAACGTGGAGAAAGTTCAAAAACATAACATTTGGTGAAAAAGGCAAGATGCAGAACAATATGGATTGTATGGTATCTTTTATGTAAGTTAAAATAGAAAATGATATCAAATACTGAATGCCTGTATAGGTATGTTGAATTATTTCAAAGGATCATACACCAAGTTCATTGCTGATCTGTGGGACTTGGTAGTGGATAAAGGACTTTAGCTTTATCTCTAATGTTTTATTTTCAAAAAGGAAAAAAAAAATCCCACAAAACTAGAAGCAAATATGGGTGGTAGGAATATGGGTGACTGTGAATTATCTGTTGTATTTATGTGTGTACTTTAATATTTTCACAAAGATGCTTCAGGCGAATAAATAAACACAATGCTAGGAAACAGCAAAACGAAAGTAACTTTCCTATATAAGATCTACTGTTTGTGGATGGTGGTTGCTGGAACTCTGAGAAGGCTAAAGAGACCTGGAGAAGGTGGTTACGGGAAGTGGCCCACAGGTGCCAGTCCTGCCAAGCACAGGCCTGGGATTTGTTGGTATGACAACGTGGGGTGGCAAGGTCCTACTCATGAGCATTTCCAGGGTGAGAACGCAGTCCTGGCATCCCACAAATGGTGCCCCCATGCTGTGACTGCTGTCACTGCTGGGGAGAAGCAATCATCAGGGGAGGCCATGAGACCCCTCCAAGGAAGAACTAGAGAACCAAGGAGGGGGTGTAGGGGCCCTGGGGAAACGTGGCTTCGCTGTGGCAGCCAGGCGGCTAGTAGCAACCACACACTCGGGCTTCTCCCCGCCCCACTTTTTGCTCATTTTCTCTGAACTCCTGGTCACATATCATTTCATGGTCCCATAGATGTGTCCTTGATGTGCCATGCTCACTTTTGAGCACCAGGTGCTCCAACTGGAAAATAAGGGCAATTCCCCCTTTGTCCATCTCCCAGGGCTGCTGAGGTGACAAGCATGACAAGTCACGGGTGCTAACATTCTTTGTAAACTTGTCATCACTACGACGAAATAAAGCATTATGTCTTTCCCCTCTTCCTTTACCTCTGTCATATTATACAGAATACTCTGGGCTACACAGTGAGCCCAGCAGGTAACTTTCTTGGCTCATTTGGCCCTTTTGCCTGTGTTGATGCTAAACCAATGCAATGTACTTTATGATCTCATATGGTCTGTAAGGAGGTATAGAGAACCTTTTGTGTTTTGTTTTGCCCCTCTCCCTCTCTCAGTGTAACATGAAAATCTTCTTTGTTCCAAGTTGCTTTTGTCTTATGTGTGACCCACTGCAGGTCACCACTTGTAAACTCAGATTACAATTTCCTGGGTGGCTGAAACACAGGAACGAGAGAAGAGGCCCAACGTAGCCAAAACTCAGGCTCGCCTCCTTGCCTGGGTACATCCTCCTCACATTCAAAAGGCCTGAATTCCAGGCAAACCAGGAATTCTGTCCCAGTCATCAAATTTGAAACCAAAACTCAGCAAAGACTTATATTTGCTGCCAGAGAACAAATAGCTTTTTCTTTTCTTTCTCATTTTTTTCCGCCCAAACAAAACATCCTCTTATGAAATATGTCTAATTTGCAATATTTACTTTCCCTTTATTTAATAACAGGAAAGGGTTTGCTGGAGTTTTGTTGATTTTTGCATTTCTTATTAAAATTCTTAAGGGGGTTATGGGGGAACTTAATCAGCAAAAAAGGAGGAGGAAAAAAAATCTCATCTGCATTCCAGGACTTATTAATGGAGGAAACTTGCTGTTTGTTTAAGAGCATTTTCTGATGGGAGAAGGCAAATCGTTACATGTTTCAGAGCCTTCCTCTCTGATTTTTTCTTTATTGTGCTTCCTGCTTGACTGTTTCTAGAATGTCTCTGAATCCCTTGTTCTAAACTTTCTTCCCAAGAAGATGGAACTGGAGTTTCTGCCCCACTGCCCGGCTGGGAGGGAAGCTCAGATTCACTGAAGGCCCCCATGCAGCTGCTGTATACATAATCTCAGTTTGCCTCAAACCAGCCCTCCAGGGCAGACTTACGGGGTGAAGTTCCCCTGTCTAATTTCACTTTCCTTGTACCTTATACGCCTTGGGACCATAAGGAAAGAATTCCGAGTATTCACGGACTCCTACACCCCAAGGAGTCCTCACAGCAACTCTCTGAGATGGCAAGACAAACTCTAGCTCAGAGAGGGAAAAAGACTTGTTACAATGTCACACATCTCAAGGGTGCAGAGCAGGGATCTGGGTTGTGCACTACCTGACCTTCACATCTGTGCTTATCTCAGCTCACCACATGCTCCTGGGGGTCAACACACCCCTGACGTCTAAGAGATCTTGGTCCTGCCTTCCTTCCTTGGTTCCAGAACTAGACTCCAAGTAACATCAAAGATTTTGTCTTTATATTTTCATTCTACAAGAAATACTTATGTTTACTATGTGTACACATTATTATGATTGTATACATTATATTATTCTTATCATAAGTACGTATATTTCTAGAATAGCGCCTTGAATGGAGTGAGTCTTGATAAACGGCATTTCCAGCTAGTCAAGTCCCAATGTTCTCCTTCTTACAGACGAGAAGTCTAGAAAGAATCAGGATTTACCCGAGGCCCTCGGTACCAGAAAGAGAATCAGGTCTCCAGTTTCTCTCCATGTGGTGCTTCCCCAAGCATGTCCAGTTCATTCGGTCCATGCTGGAGGTTTGGGACACCCGGATGAACCAGACATAATATTTCATGTCAAGGTTCTTATGGGCTAGCGGTGGTGGGTGCTCTGGGAAGTGAATCCTTCAACAGTGTGGCAAATGTTCTGACTGAGGGGCTGTAAGGAGGGAGGAAGCTCAGGAAATGACTTTCTCGAGGAGTGGACTTTTGATGGGTCTTAAAGGAGGAATTGGCGAGTTGGGGAGGGCACCGGGCAGAGCCATCTGTGTGAGCAAGAGGCCCATGGAGCTCTGATCCATCTGCTGGGGAGAAGAGGCAAACCCAGAGAGGAGAGTGGGGACCCAGCTGTGGAAGCACCTTGCACGCTGGCCTTGGGAATTTGGGTCTTGTCCCAAGGGTGGTGGGGGATGTGGCAGGAAGGCTGGAAGGAGGGGAGTGACTCAGTCAAATTTGGTGCAGGAAGATGACTCTGGAGGCCTGGGGTGGAGGAGTGTAGACAGGGCTGAGGGCCATCAGGGCGGAGGGTACAGAGTATTCCCAGGCCTTGCACGGCCACAGCCTGTTGGTCCCCGTTCCTGGAGTGAAATCTCGCTGTCCTTCACACTCTGTCACCTCCTGCCCCAGGAACCTTCCTAGGCCACCAGCTCTGCTATCTGATTCCCTGTTGTTTCTCCTCTTCTTGGAGTTACACCACTTAGTACCTTCTTTCACGTCCTCAGTCCCTCTGTAGCAACAGATCTTGACCTTTTGGAAGTCAGAGACCCCTCTGAGAGTCTAAGGAAAAACGTAGTTCTCATGCCAGAAAAATGTGCGTATAGGTAAGCCCCCAACAGGGAATGCACTGTGGAGTTGTGCAGATCCCCCTAAAGCTGCTTTGGAAGGAGGAAAGGGACAAGCTTCCAAACAACCAAGAAGCAGACACCCAAAAAGGCATCCAGGAATGGGTAGGCAGTCCTGCGAGGCAGAGGGATTTGGAATGAAGATCACCCTCTGGGAGTTCAAGTATCCAACCGAGACGGGACCCTAGGCCAGAGAGGGCTCTAAGTGGATGGAGTGATATTTTTAAAGAAAGAACACATCCTTCTGGAGAAAGATTGGGCCACCAGGGAGGAAGGACAGAGGAAGGAGGAGGGTCCCAGCAGAAGGTCCATCTTCTCCTGGTCCCGTTAAACACTGGGCTCCCGAAACCGAACCAGCCCTTTTCCCCCTGTGTGCTCCCCCTGGACGTTCTGATTTGAATTTGGCTTTCTGTGGAGTGTGCCTGCAGGGAGCTGATGTGTTGGCTGGAGGACATGTGCATCCGGTCCCTTTGGCAGTTATGATCTTGTTGTAAATTAGTAAATTGGGAACAGACAATTCACAGAAGGAGCAATTCAAATGACTAATAAGCATATGAAGAAAAAAAGTGCATCCTCCCCAGTATTCAAAGAAATGTAAATTCAAACCAAAACCAAGATTGTTTCCAACCTATTACATTAGAAAGGATTTCTTTTTTAAAGTTAGTACATTTTGCTGGGAAAGGGGTACTAGGGGCACCTATGTTCTGCTGATGGGAGGAGCATGTGATCTGCTGGGGTGGGTGACTCTGGGTCCCCTGTGTGTGTTCTTTGAACGCCCACAGAATCCATCCAGGCAATCTCATCTGCTGGAGAGGAATGGCCGGAGGAGTCTCTTTGTGAATTGGTTCAGCAAATGTTTACTGGGCGTCTAGTGTGTGCCAACAGAGGCCACATAGAAATCTTTATCCCAAATGCCAATGGTGTCAGACCACAAGGGAAGCTGGTAAAGGAGAGGAGATGGAAAGGGAGGTGAGGGGACAAGAACATCACCTTTTCCCCCAGCCCACTGCTATCTCCTGCTAGTTCTGAGACTTGTCAGACTCCACCAACCCAGGGGATCAGGTCAGGTGCGCTTGTTGGAACAGCAGGAAGCTGAGGGCTTCCACCTGGGCCCACTGCAGAGGGGCTGATCTCATAGGTCTGATACGGATATAGCCCGAGTATTTTTTAAAAGCATCCCAGGTATTTCAATGTGCAGGCTGGATTGAGAACTAGCCAGAAAATGGAAAGTAAGAAACTCAGTACAAAGTGGTTGTTAAAAGCACAGGCTCTGGGGCCAGACAGACCTGGATCAAGCCCCTGCTGGACCGCTTCCTTCCTGGGTTCCCTCGGGCAGGACACTTCTCCTCTTTGAGGGTTGGTGCTTTTCTTGGTAAGAGAGAAACCAAATGTCTGCCCCATGTTGTCACTGTGAGGGTGAAATGAGACGCTATGTGTAACAGCTCAGTGGGGCTGGATGCTGTTCTGGTTATGATTATTAATGGGCAGCCAGACACCATCAAACACCAAGTCCAGCAGGAGCAAGGGGCACTGGCCACCGAAGGTTTCTGAAAACTGCAAAGAAGGAAAACTCTCCATTGAAACAGCCCTGGTCATCTGCTTATTTTTTTTCCCCGTGAATTGGGAGCATATCCCTGTGGATCGTACGTGAGCTCTAGGAATTCATGTTCCAGCTGACTGTGCAGATGGGAAACACCATGTAATTCTATCCCAAGAATCATTAATGTAGGAAGGGATGGAGCTGACCGGCATCAGGACTCACATGGCTTTTCAATGCCAAGGTTTACTGGCCTCACTTCCATAAAGACAGCAGTCAGGAGCCTGGGCTTAGGGGCCCTCAGAGCTGATTCTGCTGGATTCCACCACTCACAAGCTGTGTGACCTTGGCCGAGTAACTTTGCCTCTCTGAGACTCATCAATTTCCTTGTCTCTAACATGGGAATAAAACTGGTTCCTACCACAACTGGATTTGGGGAGGTGAAGTGGGAGAATGCTGGTAAAGTTACCAACATAGGATCTGGCCTGTGGCGAGGCCTGAGAGAATGACCCAGAGAGGAACAGCCCTTCCCATGGCAGTCTGGCTCCCTTGGGGGGCTCACCCCACACACTGGGAGCTTGGGAGTATAATTGCTGAGTGTCTTATCAAGTCTCCTGTTTTCTGTGTCACACCTGGTTGCTATTTGGGGAACATGTATGATACTGAATTGGCCTCTTTCCTGTCACAGATAAGAAACGGAGGCTCCCAGAGGGTCAATGGCAGAGGTCATGAGGTCCCATACTCGATGGAGAGGAGAACCCCTGTCTCTTCATTCCCAGCCATCCACCTTTCACAAGGGGCCCATACCTGGAGGAGAGGTAGACCTCCAGCTGCCTCCTTGGGCAGTCAACTTCAGTGGGGGTGGAGTGGGCAGGAAAGAGGGATTGCAGACACCCTGGGGACTCCTGCCAGAGGTGGGTGAGGATTTGCAGGTGGCCAGAGGAGCAGGGTGAGCGAGGGGAGGAGGAGGGATTATTACGGGTATGGTGACTCATCTGTACCAATAAGCTGGTGAGACATAAAGAAACCGCGGGTACAGAAAGATGAAATGGGATAACATACTTGAAAGTGCTCTGAAAAGAGTAAATCAACCTAACAGCAGGGGCTCTGGCTTCCAAAAAAGCTGGATTCAAAGCCTGCTTCTGGAACTTACCTGGGACCATGGGCAAGTGGCTTGTGAGCTTCTGTTTGCTCACCTGAAAGGTGGGGTTGGTAGTAGTGGCTGCTTAGTGGGGCGTTCTGATGATTAAAGCACATAATGCAGGCAGTGTGGGTGACTCTGCCTGGCGCATGGCAATGCTTGTCAGCTGCAGCGAGGAGGAAGTTGGGCCCCTGTGTCTCTCTACCCAAGTCTTACCCACCCTTCAGCCTCACCTCATTTCCCTGGGTAGGCAAACCCTGTCTGTCCCTTGTCTTCACTCTCATGACATTTTAGCTGAGCCTTTCCCACATCTCTTATCTGACCAGGCCAGGCGTTCATTGTATTTCAGGAGCAATCACCTCCAGTGTCCTGGGATTCTACTGGGCCAGGTCTGGGTCTTATTCATTTCTGTGCCCCACTGTGCCCCAACCCTCTCCAAAGCATCCTCAGTAAACCCTTGTTGAATGACCGGAAGGCAGAAACAGCAGCTGGGTAGCCGCTTTCTTGGTCTTGCTACCAGAAAAGAATACATCATTTGAACTCAAGACGTACAGAGAAGACGGGAACTTGCAAATATATTTTTAAAAATTCTGCCAAGTTCTTAGGATTAGTACTATTTAATTCATTTTTTTTTTTTTTATGAATAGAGCTTCCTGTTTGTTTTGAGGCTGTCATATGTATTAAGGAATGAGAACTTCCCATATCACCCACAGGATGATAAATCCACCTGAAATGTTTGTTAAAGAACTGGGCAAAGAAAGTGGGCCCAATTGTAGAAAGCCCTAGGACAGGCCATCAGCAACAGCCTAAACAGGTAAAAAGAAAAAGTATCCACTTTTGCTAGAAAGTTTGAGAACTTGCATTTATGTGCCCTTGTGTGACGTGACCTCCCTGTAAAATGGGGGAAACAGAGGTGCCCAGGCAAGGACATTGAGAGGTTTGATGGTGACAACATGCACTGTGTCTGGCGGGTGGTAGGTGCCTGACAGCTCCAGCCACTGTGGCGACTACCACCTAGCAATAACTGGGCTTCTTTTTTGGACTAATTACGTGAGGCTGACAACGAGTTTGCATAATAAAATGATCTGTACCCATCTCTAAGCATGCGTACAACCCAATGTCTTTTAATTAGGCAAACATTTCAAGATAAAGGTTTTGATTTTGAGTCTTTCTATTAAATGGGAGGTAGAGGGGCAGTGTCAAGGAAGTATCTGGCAGGGTAGGAGCTCAGGGCGCTGAATGCTTGGCTGGCAGGAACTTCTTCAAATACGCAGCTGAACCTACACTTTGTCCATTATTGATGTCCCCTCAAAACCAACCGATCAACCCAACAACCAAGAAAGAAAACCACTCATCTTCTAAATATTCCCTGGGCTGATAAGAATTTCCTTCCTTTTTTCCTTCCTGCCTCCCTTCCTATCAGTGTTAAATCGCTCTTCAGAGCCTCCTTTCTGTTTGATAATTTCTCCGGTCCAGCTCTTCCGTTCTCAGGACAGGAGGGCCCCGGTGCTTCTCTGCCCCTCCTTGCCCACTGGTCACAGGCAAATGTCCTGCGTCTCTGTACTTATCTGGAGCCGTGTGGCACAAACAGTATGGTCAGGGGACTGACCCTTTTCCTCCTTGCTGCCACCTTCTCACAGGTGACAACACTCTGCCTTTGTGACCCTGTATGTGGATCTGGACGGGGCTTCCAATCCCTGCTCTATTGCCTACCACTGGGTGGCCTTGAGCAAGGTAAAAACCATCAGTGTGGGGTAACTCTAGAACCTCCGCATAGGGGTAGGTGAAGATTGAGGAGCTAGCTAGATACTAAGGGTTTACTCTCAAGCAGGCACACAGTAAGTGCTCCATAAATGTTGTCTACTTTAGCTATTAATACAGAAGAGCATGCAGTGCCACATAGGAGAAGTCTCATGCTGAATGTGAGCCCAATCCCAGGGCCCACTCGGCCAGTTCACCGAGTCAGCCCTATGGGCTAATGCAGTGTTGTGTCACTATAGAACACCCAGGAAAATGTGGGGTACAGTGGATTTTAGAGAAGCTCAGGCCAGGACCCTGTCCCTCCTGCCTTGGGCTTCCAGAGGGTGCCCTGCCTTGGCACAAGAGTGAACATGCCAAGCAAATCAGGTTTGTAAATAAGAAAATCCTGTGTGTTCTGACAGACAATTGGAGGAACATGCCTAGTGTGCAGGCACAGAGATAACACACTGTTTTCTGAGGCCTGTTTCAATCTGCACTTTGCCAACTGTGGGCTGACTCTGGCTGCCAGCTGCTAGAATAAGGCTGAATAATGATCACCATCAATCGCTATTTATTTCTTTGTTCATTTATTTATGTAACAGCTTTACTGAGATATAATTCATACACCAATTCACCCTTTCAAAGTGTACAATTGGGTGGTTTTTAATTATGCGGGTATTCTTGGAGTTTTGTAACCATCACCACAGTCAATTTTAGGATGTTTTTAGCACCCCCCTCCCCAAAGAAATCCTCTATCCCTGGGTACCCTTCCCTCCTCAGTCCCTCCAGCTGTAGGCAATCCTAACATAGTTCCCATCTATGGCTTTGCCTCTTCTTGACATTTTGTATAAATTGATTCATACACTACGTGGTCTTCTGGGACTGGCTTCTTTCACTCAGCATAACGTTTTTCAAGGTTCATCCATGTCGAAGCCTGGGTCACTACTCTGTTCCTTTTTATGGCTGAATACTTTCCCAGGTTAGCTTATCCATTCACCTGCTGATGGATACTAAGGTTGTTTTGACTGTCATGAGTCACGTTGCTATGAACATTTATGTACGTGTCTTTGTGTGGATGTGTGTTCTCATTCCACTTGTGAAAGCACTTAGGAGAATTTCTAGATCACATGGTAAAGTGTGTACTTAGCTTTATGATAAACTGGCAACGTGTTTCCCCCAGTGGCCGTACCATGATGCAACCCCATCAGCAGGGTGTGAGAGTTCTAGATGCTCCACATCCTCATCAACACTTGCTGTGGTCAGTCTTTTTTGCTTTAGCTCTTCTGACGATGGGATAGTGGGGCCTAGCAGTGTTCGCTTGCATTCTGCACTGCAATTACCTGTCCACACTCTCAGCCACCATTCCCTGCCAGTGAGCCCTGCATCAGACCCGGGATGAGGAAGAGATAGTACCAGCCCTGGAGGGACCCACCGTTGGCGTCTGGGGGCTTTGCTTACCACGTTAGCCTCCATTTCCAAGATGTCTTTGCTGAGTGAACACAGGGGAGTGGGCGCTGATAGTGGAACGTCAGACAAAGCAAAGAGAAAGTGGCTGGATGGTTGGGAGGGGAAGCTGGGCAGGGGCAAAGCTCAGTGCTTAGTTAGCAATTTGCAGGTTGGCTGCTTTTGTTTTTTCAGCGCATTGGAATCTCCTGGCTACTAGTCTTTTATTTCCTTTAATTAGCCTTCCCTGCTGATGATGAGGGGTCAAGCTCTCTAGGAAGTATTCCAGACAACTCTGCCTGACAGACAGACATCCCAGTGATCTCCAAGTTCACTGCTTTGGGCTAAAATGCATCCTATTTCCCATCCCCTGACCTGACTGAAGGCAGAACAGTTTCACTTCTGGTGCTTTGAATTTTCATTCCCTACACTAAATAAGTATATTATTTACAAAATATTGCTATCACCTAGAGAATATCTCCCAGGGAAGAATTAAACAGTTACACATTAAAACCTTTTAATAATGCAGGCATGCGTCAGCTGGCATTCGAGTTCTTGCCTCTGCAGTCTCACTCAGAGTCTCTTTGGTAGAAAAATTACTGACGTTTAAAAGCTAAGTTGACTCCCTTGATGGACACTTGGTTGTAAACCTGGGCACCATCAGAAATTCCATAAATGGTAGCAATTCATACAGTCACCACTTTGGGGAGGCCGATTTCTTGAATACGGTGAGGACATTTAAAAAGTTTGTAGCAAAATCCTCAGAAGTTGATCAAACACAGAGCACCAGAGGCGGAAATCACAGAGCCCACTGTTTTCTGATTAATCTGACCCGCTGACAGCCATGATCTAATCCTGGAAGATTACTTTCCCACTTCCTAGACTTAGTAGAGACTCCAAAATGTGCGCTCTGACTCCCTGCCTGCTGCTCTTTCCCCAGGTCCACATGCCTAACCTAGGCGCTTTTGTTTTCTGATTTCTTAGAGACAGGGACTTGCTATGTTGCCCAGGCTGGAGTGCATTGTCTGTCACGGGCACCACATTGTTACTGATCAACATGGGAGTTTTGACCTGCTATATTTCCCACATGAGCTGGTTCATCTCTCCTTAGGCAATCTGGTGGCCACTCATTTCCAATAAGTCACTATATTGAGGCTGAATTTAGTGTGGACGCACAATCCTGCCCAGCACACCACCCTGGGCCCAGGCAACCTCCTCAGCAACTGGGATTACAGGCATGTGCCTGACTTGCCTTGGTTTTGAAGGAAATTCTGGCCACTAAACAATATTTGATACTAAAGAAGATTTTAAAGAAAAAACTAGACGGACTTGGTTACTGCCCATCCTGCAGAGAAGATGGGTCCAAAGGAGCTCAGCTTGACATCTACACACACGCCCTCCTGCTCTCTCTCAAAGGGCTGGTCTCTGTTCATTCAGCTGAGATACCCTGGGTTGAGCGCTGGGAATCTTGGGATAAATCAGACATAATCTCTAATAGATCTCTAATCAGACATAATCTCTCTTTCAGGCTCACGGTCCAGGGCCAGAGACAGATGTAGAAAGACAAAAAACTGCAGGATAGGTGTCATGACACAGAGACGGACAGGGCAGTCTGGAAGCACAGAGGAGAAAGCAGCTCTTTGGAGCACAGTTTAGGTCTATTCTCACAGAAAAGAGGACATTTGACCTGTGCCTTGAAGGATGAATAGCAGTTCAGTGGAAGGAAACAGAAGGAGCGACCTCCCAGTCAGGAGGATGTGCACGGGGCGTCAGGGGCGAAACCACACAGCAAGTTCCGGAGGCTGAGGGTCCTCGGGTAAGCATGGAGCAAAGGGTGGGTGGGAGAAATGGTGGGAGGAAAGCTGGCAAGCTCAGCAGAGGCCAGACCCCAGAGAATCTGAGGGTCAAGCTGAGGTGTTTAGGCCTAAACCGCAGAAAGGTTTGGAGCAGGGGAGTGACCTGGTCAGAGTATGTTCTTGAGAGAGTGCCCTGGCTACCATGAGAGGGAACGGCTGGAGAGAGTAAGGCTGGGCGTGATTATGCAGGGCCCTGGGTCAGTGCCAGCATGGCCTGTGGCTGTGCAGTGTGCCAGCACCAGGCCTGGTACCTGGGATTGGAAGTCAGCTGGCAGCACTTCCAACGGAAGCTGGAGTCTGCTTGTTGCACCACTGACAACCTCTTCCCAGTGCCACCTAGCTCAATCCCCAGCAACCAGAGGGAGACATTTACCCTCCTCCCCTCTCAGACCCCTGGGACACTATGAGTCACTCCTATTCCAGGGTAGGAAAATAGCCAGAGCTCTACTGGGCTTGCAACGACCCCAGTAGGCCAGGCGCCATCTCCTTGGTTCCCAAATTCCTCACAATGAGTGTCCTTAGCCTGACTGACAACCCAGCTCCTCTTACAGTCATGTAGCACTCCGGGAGACAGGTTGACCAGGGCTGTTAGAAACCTTGCTTTTCAGAGAAGAAAATGAGGAAATCAAAGTACAGAGAGGCCTTGTCCAAACTCCCAGGAGTAAGAAAGGGTCTTTGGATTCCCAAAGCCTTGTTCCAGACTGCTTCACACAAAGGGTCAAATGCTATAGATAAATTTTCAGTTCTAATGACCACTCCCATTTTGCAGATGAGGAAACTGAGGCTTCATATACGTGGGTTACATAGTGTAAAAGGCTTGTCCTTCAGATGGCTCATGGACATACGAAGTCACCTCCTAAATCTGAAAAAAGACTTGGATCAAAATCTCCTTCCACCCTGGCAACAGTCGAACCTGCTTTGCTAAGCCAGGGCCGATGAAGACACAGGCCTCTGGAGACGGCAATATTTTCCCATCGACAGGGCAGATGACTTGCAAAACACCCCGGCATTAAGAGGGGTTTTTGCAACAGAACTGTTGTGACAAGGCAAAGAGACCACAGTGCTCTGGGACTTTTCTTCATCTTTTAAAAAAAGAATCTTATTTTTTTTCTCTTTTTTTTGACAAATAATTCAGATCCCAGGCCAGCATCAGAACAGCCAAGGGAAGTCGCCCTTCCCCCCTGGTGGCACCCATTTCCTCCCGGGCCCAGGAGAGAGGGGCCCAGCTGCTATCTCCCCAGCGGTCTCTCGGAGCCAGGTAGCTGGGGGTTTGTTTTATGGATGGGTCTGTTGTGAGTCAATATGATAATGTTTCCTGTGAGAACTTTATTTCCCTGCATTGTTTGCAAAGTCTGTGTGTGTCTGAGCACGTACACCTAATCAGTTTGCTGTGAGTTTGCTGTGCCCTGGTGAGCAGGGCACCGCTGGGGGCGGAGAAAGTAGGGGGTCGGGGAAGCCAGACTCAGGTTGTCCCCATCTCCTATGGTGGCAGGGACAGACGGGGTGACTCACATGCCCTGGCCTCACCTTCTCTTGCTGAAGCCACTGAGCTGGCTGTATTGACTGTACCCACCTTAGATGTTTATATTTGGAAAGGGCAGGAGGGCACTTTCAGCCCCATGATTTGCAGGTGGGAAAACCAAGAGACGTTATAAGACTGGTCTAAGCTGAAACAACCAGTAAGGAGGAACACGGAAGGCAGGGTCTCTGGAGCTATCTGGTCCTGGGTTCAAATCCTAACTTTGCCACTTGTCATCGGCCAAGTCACTTTGTCAGCCTCAGTTGCTTCAACTGCCAAGTGGGTTAACGACACTCACCTCTTAGACCAGCTGCGAGCATCTCAGACACACACCACACGCACCACAGAAGGTGCTTGGAAAGCATTCATTCTTTCCCCTATTTTCTCTTAAATAAAAGTTAAGAGCTGGGACTTGTAGGTGAAGTCTACATGATAAATGCCTTTGGGACTACAGAGTCATCAGCATGTCCAGTGCAGAACAGTCCTCCTTGGGGACTATTTAATCAAAGCCACTGGGCTCCTGAAGTTTCCAGAATAGAGAGGAAATCGCCTCGGTGCTAAGAGATGGCTATCAGTATTAGTCAGTAGCTTAGCCAAGAGTGTTTAAAGAAGAAGAAAGAAAAAGAAGAAAAACAGTATCCCTCAAGGCCCCCCAATGTTCTCCTTGGCTGCCTAACCCGCTGCTCACTTCCTCCCCTGCCCACGGTCAGACTCCGCAATGTCCCCACTCCTGCTTCTGACCTCCTCTGGCTTGGTGGCATCTCTGTCTTTTCTTCTGATGCTCATTTTCAACTTCAGCTGCTATGGAACTTTCCAGTGAGGAGAGGATAGTGGTTGTTTTGATGTGTCCATCATTCATCTCCCTATCTTCTAAAATCAGGGTCCAACTTTGGTTTTGAGACACCCTTCCTCCACCATGAGGTACAGTCTTTACCAGATGGTCCATAGAGGCGCCCAACTGTTTTGGGCCAAGCCAAGCCAACCAGATGCCCTTCTCCTGGAATCTGAATCTCAAAGGGAATAATAGGACGTGGGTAGAGCTGTGGCATCCCATGGAGGATTCCTAAAGAAACAAGCCAGGTTGCAGCCTCGACTCTGGGAGCTGCCTTTGACATGCCTGTCCATGGCATGATTAGCCAGCCCACTCCCTCACGCCTTCTCAGTAAATTGTGTGAGTCCTGTAGCTACAGCTGTTGTAAGTTGCTTGCAACCAGAGCATCTTAAGTAATGAACAGTGTGCACGTATATGCGTAGATATCCCGCCCCTCACCTTGTCCTAAGGGCAGGGACTGAGCATTAATTCACTCATTCATTTATTCATCAAACCATTCCCACGTACCTACTCTGTGCTGGAAGTTGGAGGGTTCAGAAATGAACTACAATGCCTGCTCCAGGCAGCCCTACGTCTAGTATGCCCTTGTAAAAAAGTGCCAGTTCTTCCTTCAGCCCTCATTCACTCATTCCCAGTGAGCACCCAGGGACTCTGCTGGGGCTGGGCGGACAACCTAGAGGGCAGAATCCCGGCCGGCATGGAATCCTTAACAATGTGCACAAAGTCGGTGTTCAAGATGAACTCGGAATGCCAGAGGTCAGAGTCTGAAGGCTGTCCAGAACTCACACAGCCAGTGGTTTCCAAACAATGTTGTGGGGTCCCCAGGGCTGAATATTGGTGTTCATAAAATAGTCAACTTTTTACAAACAGCTTTATTGAGGCATAATTTACATACCATAAATTTACCCATTGCAAGTGCACCATCCAAGGTTTTTTAGAAAATACATGGAGTTGCCTAACCACCACCACAATCCAATTTTAGAATGTTCCCACCACCCTAGAAAGTTCCCTCCTGCCTGTTTGCAAGTCAATCTTTGCTTGAAGCATTCTGGAAGTTGGGGGATTCAGAAATGAACTACAATGCCTGCTCCAAGCAGCCCTAGGTCTAGTATGCCCTTGTAAAAAAGTGCCAGTTCTTCCTAGTTTTTTAAAAAGAGAAAACAAAATCCGAGAACCCAGGATCTATTGTAAACCACTTGTTCTACTGATGGGGAAACCGAGGCCCAGAGAGAAGTAAGGGCCTGCTGAGGACCGCGGCGAGTCCATAACATTGCTGAGACTCAGCACCAGAGCAGCTGATTTCAAATCCCAGGTTTTCTCTCATGAGAGGCAATTCCAAGGGGGAGGAGCGTCTTAGGGTCATGTGGCATGAGTTCCAATCATGGCTTCACCATTTATAAGCTGTGTGATCATACATAAGTTGTTTGACCTCTCTGGGCCTCGGTTTCTTTATCAGCAACTGTGGAGGAGCATAGCAGCTTCCCTGAAGGGTTGCATGCAGTCCACAAGATCACATCTATAAGGCCTGGGGCACAGTATATGGCCCAGAGTGAGCGCTCAGGGAAAGCTGGCAGCTAAAAATCATTTCACCATATTGTCATTTCCCTATATGCGCTCCAAAATTTGGAAGCAAAAAAGATGGTGATCAAACACAATCAGGCCTGGCCCCAAATGGAAATGGGTGTACCGAGGCAGCTTTCTAAGAAGATGGTGCAACACCACGCCCTGGTGTCCTCCTCCTGCTGGGCCAATGGAGTAACTGTGGGGAGTGGGGGTCTTGCTCAAGTCGCCTCTGATTTGAGCTGTTCCTTCTCCCCAGTTTCAGCGTTTCTCAACAGGTCTGCACCAGACACATTTCATCATCATCCTGGGGAGCCTGGCTCTCTTCCTGCCCCCACCCAGAAGGGCCAGATGTGATGGAGGCTGGTTTTGTGATTCTGGACAGTCAGGAGAGACGGGGGGCTGCCTGCCTCCCTGCCGTGGATGAAGCATCTGAGCTTAATAAAGACGGGATGGGCGCCCAGGAAGGAAGGAAGGCGTCTTACCGCAGTGCCGCCTGCTTTGATGTGTCATCTCTGTCAGCCTGACCAAAGAGGGTATTAATATCATGCCTACTTGATAGTTGAGGAAGCTGAAATTCAGAGAAAGAGGAGGGCGATTTGCCCAGGCAGGGGGGCTCCAAGAAACATATGCTCCAAGGTGGACCAAGAAAAACCAGAAACAAGAGACCAGAGGTGGGGTTAGGTGTAGGTAATATGGTTCCCAGGAGGCAGAGTGACTTTTTTTTAGGCACACATATAGTAGACATATTTTAGACACATTGGAAAGAGTTCTATCTTTGAAACAGAGCAAATATGACTTTGAGCAAGTGACTTTACCCGAGACTTGGTTTGGGGGAAGGGACTGGCTCATTTGCTGGGCTATGCTAGTGATCAGAGCTCTTGCTTGGCAGTGAGATACTTACCAAGCTCCTCCAGAGTGCTGGGCCCTGAGAACACACGGATGAAGTGACTCCCCTAAACCCGAGGGCTTCCCAGTCTATGGAATGGGCAAATTCCCACGGTAAGCCAGGTGTTGCGGGAGATACCTGTAGCTTCAGCTACTTGGGAGGCTGAGGCAAGAGAATCGCTTAAGCCCAGGAGTTGAAGGTTGCTGTGAGCTGTGACATAAGAGTGCTCTAGTGAGGGTGACAAAGTGAAACGCCATTCCCAAAAAAACAACAATAAAAAACCCCATAGTAATCCAAGTTTGATGTTGATGAAGATTAGAATCACGGTGCTACTGGAGCATGAGGAGAGAGTGGGGGACGGCAGATCTGGCCTAGAAGGATAGATTGACTGTTGACAGCTCGACAAGCTTTGTGGCCCCATGTAGCTCAGGTGGTGCGGGGCAAGGCTGGAAAGGATGGCTGATTTCAGATCACGAATGAAGGGGCATTCTAACTTTATCATGCAAGTCATAGGGAGCCATGAAAGGTGTTTGAGCAGGGGAATGGCATGACCAGAGGGGTCTTTAAAAAGGTGATCTGGTGGCAGTTACACTTCAATCAACAGGGAAAATGGGAGAGACCTGCCTTTGGGGCCCTTCCTCAGACTCCACAATGGAATGAAAGAGCACACCCAAAGTGAGCACCAACTATGTGTTAGACACCTGCTGAATTTGGAAATCAATGTGCTGGGGTAATGGGGTAACTGCCAGAGAGCTGATGACAACTCAGGGGATGGGCCCAACCTGGAGAAGATGGCTCAGCTCCAGCAAAGAGAGGCACAGAAGAAGCAAAACATGGTCAAGGGCACTGACCAGTGGTCCACCTTTACTCCAAGAGCAGACACTCTGAGACCCACTGTCTCAGGCCACCATGCCCAGGTGTTGCCGCCACTAACCAGGAAAACCACTGTCAGCCCCGTGCTCCGCTCACTGCAGCTCAGACGGTGATGCCACAGCATTTCCAGGGCTTCCCCCACTGTGCCATTGCAGCCATGAACACCAGGTCTACCCTTATGCTCAGGCTAACACTTGCTGCTCTGGCCCAGTGGGTATATGCAATGGAGGAACCTCTAGGCTGTACCTGTGGAGAAAAGGTTTGGTGGGGGAGAGGGGGGCAGACGTCCCGTGTCTAACTTCACACCTCTCAAGTGAGAGTTGTTCCTGCTGAGCCCTAGCTGCCTTTGCCCCGACACTCCAAAGGGCAGACACAGGCCTGAGCCCACCATACTCAAGGTTCAGGTCCAGAGCCACCCAAGGCCAGCTCAGGCAGCAGTGGCTGGAGTTACTCCCTCCAGGAGGCCTAAGACCTTGACCTTGTAGCCTAAGAGTTCAAAGGAGAGCAAGGCCACCAAAGGCCAAGAAATGACCTTAGATGTGTACTAAAAAGGACAAAGACAAGAACTTAGGTAGAAGAGAAAATATTATTATTAAGAGAGGGGATGGAGGCTGGGTCCAGTGCTCACGCCTGTAATCCTAGCACTCTGGGAGGCTGAGGCAGGTGGATTGACCTGAGCTCAGCAGTTCGAGACCAGCCTGAGCCAGAGCAAGACCTCGTCTCTAAAAAAAAAAGCCGGGCATTGTGGCAGGCGCCTGTAGTCCCAGCTACTTGGGAGGCTGAGGCAAGAGAATTGCTTGAACCCAAGAGTTTGAGGTTGCTGTGAGCTGTGATGCCACAGCACTCTACTGAGGGTGATAAAGTGAGACTCTGTCTCAAAAAAATAAAATAAAAATAAAATTGGAAAAACAAAAAAACTTCAAACTAAAACAATTAAATACAAAATTCAAGAAAAATAAAAACAAAAGAGAGGGGATGGAAAACAGTGAGAAAACTGAGTGATCCTATTTGTGTTTGGTATAGATGTGTATGTTCTTGGAAGGATAATTTTTGGCCTAATTTCTGCCTTGTTCTTGTGAATGTAAGGGACTCAAGAAAGAGGGGCATCATTGCCTCCCACAATCAGCTTTCCTCCAGAGAATTTCACCTCTCCAAAGCCTGTGCTCCCAGAGGTGACAGAGCTGGACTGTTCTGGATGAAGAGGGGCCCAAGAATTAGATGCAATAGAAATGATTTATAAAGGCTGTGTCTACGAAGACTAGAGGTCTCCATAGGAGGGGACCTACGGGGAAGGGAACCTACAACTGAGCTGCTGAGGGGTGGGGGGCTCGGAGACCCACAGGGGCAGACACCACAGCCATAGCCACCAGAGCTTGGGAAGGGCCCCCGGGCCTCCAGCTTGACCTTCAGGAACAGAGCAGCCGCTGAGTAGTACTGCGGAAGTGGGCACAAGAGAAAACGTCCCCATCTGCAAACCCATCTGCCACGTTCTGGACGGCCCTACCCTGAAAATACACTGATCGGGTTTAGAAAGAAAATATATTTATTTTTATCCTCAAGTGTTCAGTGAAACAATTTCATACCCTGTTATGCAAACAGAAAAGTCGATGGAAAAGGAAACCACCATGAAAACATAGTGCTTGGATTTGCTTTTGCCCTGGTATTGTCCACAGTTAGTCTGCAATGAATGGGAATTTTTTTTTCTCATGAAACTTTTTTAAGAAGCAGGTCCCCAAACAGCATTTTGGTTAAAAATTATGTACATGTATGTAACACTGGACAAAAGTCTTGGAGGATGTTAACAGCACTTATATCTGGGTAGTCAGGTTGCATGCAATTGGTTTGTAATTTCTAACTTCCATTCTGAAATGAATATCTGAAATGAATTGTTTGAAATAGAGAATTTCATTCTCTTTTGGCTACGGATTTTTCTACAACAAAATGAACTACAGTATGTAGCAAAGAAAAAAATAGATGAAATCTTTTTAAAAGAGGAGGTAGAAAGTCACTTCTCCACCAGCCCCCACCCCCCCACAAACAAGAAGAAGGAAGAACATTGCGGGGGAGGGTGGATGGTCTCAGCAAGGCCTGGAGGTGACATTTCAGTGAGCCTGGGTTGAGTTAAGGACAATCGGACGGGTGCCTGTGTTGAGTAATGTTTGGCTGGGCAGGGAGGGTGGAACCAGATTTCAAAAACTGTCCATCAAATCCTTATCCATCCCAACATGAGTGTTTGCAACAAGCTTTTGGGAAAGAGCTCTTATCTGCCTGTGTGCGGCATATAGCCCGGAGGCCCCAAGACTGGATGGGAGGCCTCTCCTGCGTCACTGAACACGAACCCTCATTATGATTATTCACTCACCAGGCATTTCTTGGGTCCCTGCTGTGCTGGGCTCTGGGATGTGCAGATGAATGTGATAAGGTTGGTGGAGGGAGCTCCTTCAGACAGACCTGGGTTAGAGTCTCAGGTCCGCCTCTTCATGGCTGAGCAGCCTGTGGCAAGTTACCTACCCTCTCTGAGCTTCAGCTCATTTCTCCGTGAGAATGATGAGAATGAGACCTTCTCCACGGGGGGCTATCACCCGAGTTAGGCTTAGCACAGGCTAAGCCCCAGGCCTGGAGACTAACAGGTGCGTAGATGCTCAAGAGAGGTCGTGCTCCTGGGTCCTTCTCTTCGACCTCCTGCAACTTCCTCTTCTTCAGAATCAGAGGGGAGAGGCAGGTGTAAAAAACAGTCATAATGATGGAAATAATACTGATGATACTACCATGTATTAGGCATTTGTTCGTGGCAATTCCTGTGCTCAGAGTTGAGCAGCATTTCATAACCCTGAAAGGAGTCAGTCACTATTCCTATTCTACAGAGAAAGGTGTTGAGGGTCAAAGAGGCCAAGCAATCTGTCCAAGGACACACGGCTAGGATGTGGTGGAGGTGGGATGCCACTCTAGTCTGGCTTGCCCTTGGCTGTGAAACTGTATTTTCTCCAACACAGAGTTCTGTCCAGCATGTTGCTGGGCCTTGGACCCTCCACTGGAGTTTTCCAGGCTATGTGTTAGGCAGATGCAAGGGTTTGTAGATGGTGACTGTGCCCACAAGGGGTTCCCAGGTTTACGTGCACTCAAGGTCTTGGATACAGAGGCCCTGTGTCCCCAACCCCAGCTTTGAGGATGGTGGCCTACATCGATTACAACAACCATCAATATGTTAGGTAGCTTGATTTAGCCACTGCATAATGTAAACATTTCAAAACATCATGGCGTACATAATAAATACAGGCAATTTGATTTGTCGGTTAAAAATGATTAACATAGGCAGGGCTGAGTACAGTGGTGTTCACAACTGACTGATCACAACCAGTGACAGATTGCTTTGTTCCTTCTCCACTCCCATGGCTTCACTTGATTAGCCTTAAAAAAATAAATACATACAATAAATAACATAAAGTGTTAAAAAAATCCCCAACTCATCAGGTCAATGAGTATTTACCGAGTGCTTCCAGCAGGCCCTCAGGAGGCGTCTGCAGCACAGAGACTCTCATTCCAATACTAGGTATGAGGAAGCTGAGACTCACACAGGTCTAGGCCCCCGCCTGGAGCCACAGAGCTTGCAAGTGGCGGATCAGGACTTGAAGACAGATCTGTCAGGCAGCTAATGCTCCATGTTCAACCCCTAGGCTACCCTGTAAATTTGGACTGTCACTTCAGCAGGGATCCTGTTGTAAACACAAGGCAATGGCATCCTTCCCAAGGAGCCCTGTCCTTTGAATGGAGGTGAGAGAGTGTGGCAGAAAGAGGCACTCAATGACCCTGTGGGCTTGGGTGTGTCGTGTCTGCTCTCTGGTCTCAGTTTCCTCATCTGTAAGAGGTAGCAATGATACTCTCACCCCTAGAATTTTGCAGACCTGTGAAATACTGTGTATTTAATGCCCTGTCGTGTGGCTGCCATTCCACGGATGCCCAACAAAAGCTTGTTGTGTTTGTAGCTAAGGAGCCTGGCGTTGTTTATCGGAGCCTCTGACTAGCAAACCCTTGACCCAAACCGTTGCACAACACTGGTCCTGATCATATGAGCCTTTGTGCCAGAGCTTGGGTCCTCTGAGTCCCCGAGGTCTGATGTTGAGATGTTGAGGCTCCATGCGTGTGGCAATAATTGCTTCACATGGCGGCTGCTCTTCTTGCAATGGGGAGTATGGAGGCAGCCAAGAGCTCGGTGGTGTCACCTCCATGTGCTCCGTCCCAGAGCGGGCCTGCTCTGCTTAGGGATTGCTAAATATGGCCATGTGTCCCTGGCACCATTCATGGAGCTCATGCCAGGGATAATGAGGGCTAGAGGGAGGTACACATGGTCCCAGAGCCCACCATTTGTAGGGTAACAGGAGTCCAACCTACCATTTCTCCCATTTGTCTACTTTCTACCTAAGAGAGAGACCTGCGTTCATATCCAGTTTCCACCACTCTTTAGCTCCATGACCACAGATGACTCACTTCCCTTCTCTAAGACTTAGTTTCCTCATCTGTGACATGGAGTTTATCATTCCTGCAGTTCAGGGCTGTAAAGATTAAACAATGTGATGGATGTGAAGGGTCCAGCCCAAGACCTGGCTCAAAGGCAGTGCTGAGTTAGTGAGTTTCCTGGTGACCTTGGACAACCTCCTTTGCTCTCTGGATTTCAGTTATTTTTCACATCTAACACAAGATCTAATGGCTTCTAGGGGCCTTTCTCCTGGTTTGTTCAAAATAGGAACAGCAATCTTGGGTGGTATCAGTCATCAGTCAGAAAACAGAGGGGCAGGGGCAGCTCTGTGTCAATCAGCTGCTCAGTTGGAGGCTCTGGGCAAGTTGTAGGGAAACCTGTGGTGTTCTGCCCTCACCTTCTAAGCAGTAAGGGGCTTCTTGCAGGGCCAGAATGGGTGACACCTGGCTCACTGCTCACTATGAACATACCTGATCACTCTCCTGGGCCACTTTTACTCACTTGAGTCTTTTCAATTTATGGTTCTCTTAAGTACTAATTTGTACTAGCCTCCCCTTACTCAATCTATGCCTTAACTTCCTAAAAGGAAGGGGCTGTGGACCAGGCCTTGCACAGTTCTGGGGCATAGTCAATAGTTACCAAACACTAACCAAGCACCTGTAAGGCCAGCTCTGTGCTCAACTGGGCATGCAGGCAGCCATTCTCCAAGAGAGTTCCTGATGGTTCCAGCCTCCTGGTATTCGTGCTCTTACAGTCACCAACCATGGTGAATAGGGCGGCCTGTGTGACCAATAGGATCTTGTGTAAATGACAGAATATGATTCCCAAGACTAGGTCATAGGAGGCACTGTAGACTCCGCCTAGCTCATCTGGATTACTTTCTCCAGGGGAAGCCAGCTGCCATGCAGTGAAGGCACTCAAACAGGGAGGTCTATGCAGCAAGGAACTGTCAACCCCTCATGTGCACTAGTCAGTTAGGGCTGCCGTAACATAATTTCACACCCTAGACTGAACAACAGAAATCAATTCCTTCCTTCTGGAAGTTGAAAGTCCAAAATCAAGCTGGCAGCAGGGCTCGTTTCTGGGGAGGGCTCTCTCCTTGACCTGCAGATGGCCAGCTTCCCACTGTGCCCTCACACGGCCTTTTTCTCTGGGTGTGCATGCTTCTGGTGTTTCTTCCTCTTTTTATAAGGATATCATCCCTCTTGGATTACAACCATCTTTATGACTTCATATAACCTTAATTGGCTCCATAAAGGCCCTATTTCCAAATACATTCACATCAGGAGTTAGGGCTTCAACATATGTATTTTGGATGAATGCCTTCAGTTCCAAACAGCATGTGAGTGAGCCATCTTGGAAACGAATCCTACAGACCCAGTCAAGCCTTCAGATGGGATAGCCCCAGATGACATCTTTTTTTCTTTCTTTTTGAGACAGAGTCTCACTCTGTTGCCCAGGCTAGAGTGCCATGGTGTCACAGCTCGCAGCAACCTCAAACTCTTGGGCATAAGCGATTCTCTTGCCTCAGCCTCCCAAGTAGCTGGGCCACAATATCTGGCTAGTTTTTCTATTTTTAGTAGATATGGGGCTTTGCTCTTGCTCAGGCTGGTTTTGAACTCCTGAACTTAAGCAATTTTCCTACCTTGGCCTCCTAGAGTGCTAGGATTATAGGTGCGAGCCACCACACCCAAAACTCAGCTAATATCTTGGTGCACTCTTATGACACACTCAGAGACCAATCTCCTCTGTATTTCTAACCCACAGACACTGTGAGATAATAAAATGATTATTGTAGTTGTCAGCCACCATATTTTGGGGTAATTTGTTATGCAGCAGTAAAATAACTGATAAACCAGGGGTATCAAAGGCATATCTAGCCTGGGTGCAGTGGCTCACTCTAGCAAGCCAAGGCAGGAGGATTACTTGAGGTCAGATGTTTGAGACCAGCCTGAGAAAAAGCAAGACACCATCTCTACAAAAATAGAAAAAATTAGCTCATCACGGTGGCTCATGCTTGTAGTCCAAGCTACTTGAGAGGCTAAGGCAGGAGGATTGCTTGAGCCCAGAAATTTGAGGTTGCAGTGAGCTATACTAAGGCCACTGCACTCTAGCCCCTGAGACAGAATAAGACTCTGTTTTTTTTAAGAAAAGGTACATCCGGGCAGGTGGAGCAAGATGGCAGCCGAGTATCAGCTTCCCTGCAACTGGGCACCATGAGTCTGGGGAGATAAGACACCAGGCATCTCTGGCTGGTGGGATCTGCCTATAATCATCCCTTTGAGGATACAGGGAGTCAGCAAGGGACTTCTGGACCCCAAGAGGAGGACAAAAACAGTGGAAAACTGGCAAGTGATTGCATGTGTTCTATTGACCTAATCCCGCCAGCAGCTGTAAATACAAGCAGCAGTGAGACTGCAAACCGGAAAGGCCTTACCTGTGAACTGTTTTGGTGTTTTTGGACTTGGCACTCAGTTGAACTGCCCTAGGAAGAGCTTGAGCAGGAGTGTGGAGAAATTTGGGCATTGCCTAGGGCCCCAGACTGAGCCACTGAGCAGATGGAGCTAATAGTGTTCGGCTATGGGCCACAGGGAGGCGATGTGAGAGAACTGCCCCAGCAAGCTCTGCCCTCAGGGTCGCAGAGCAAGGATCAGGCGGGAGCTAGTAACCTATCAACTGAGCAGCCTAAAGGCAGAGACTGAGCTGCCTTACAGCCTTAACCATCAGGGGCAGAGTGAGACTGGTTTTGGCACACTGGAGCCTTGGGCTGTTGCCCTGGGTAGAGTGCCGTGGCATCACAGCTCATAGCAACCTCAAACTCCTGGACTTGGTGCTGCCCGGACCTCCATAAGAGCTATGCTGCAACCCCTGACCTGCAACCCGCGCCCGCAGGGCCTCCGCATGCCCTGACCAGGAACTGTGGGAGCCGTGCAACCCTGCGTCCTCCCTCTTGTACCCTCCCTGCCTCCACACTGGCCCACTCGTCTGGCCAGGGACTCTGGTAGCTGTGTGCCCTCTGGAGCCCTCCCTGCCTCTGCACAGAGCCCTTCTCCTGGCCAGAGACTGCTGGAGCCTTGGGCTTTCTGTGCCAAAGTCACTGGGCGCCAGGCACTCCCAGAACAGTGCACACCACCTCCCGCCCTGTTGCTGGATCTGGATGTGTCACACTCCGGAGCTGCTTCCACAACCAGAACTCCCTGGCTGGGGCAGCCCCAGAGGAACTACACAGTGTCACTCCCTACAAAGATCCAGCAACAATAGAGTGATCCCGCTGGGGTATAATCTTGGAGAAAAACCTCCCCAACTCTGAGGACAGCCAGAGGCAACAGTGAAAAACAATCATGAGGTAAAATCAACAGAAAAACTCTGGCAATATGAATAATCAGAGCAGATTAACTCCCCCAAGGATCAATGGGGCAGACACAGCACAAGATCCCACGCACAAACAAATAGCTGAGATGTCAGAAATCGAATTCAGAATCTGGATAGCAAATAAGATTGAATTAGAACTCTAAGCAGTAACCCAAAAGATATCTCAAAAATTAAACAAATTCAAAGACCAAATGACCAAAGATTTTGACACATTGAGACAAGAATTTGCATCCCTCAAAGATCTGAGAAACACAGTAGAATCCCTCAGTAACAGAATGGAGCAAGCAGAAGAAAGGATTTCTGACATTGAAGACAAAGTTTTTGAACGCTCCCAAACTCTCAAAGAGGATGAGAAATGGAGGGCAAAACCAGACCACTCTCTCAGAGAACTCTGGGATAATTCGAAGAAAACCAATATTCATCTTATAGGGATCCCCAAAAGTGACAAAGTGGCTTCACAAGGCACAGAGTCTCTTCTCCAGGAGATTATGAAGGAGAACTTTCCAGACATGCCAAGAGATTCTGAAATTCAGATAGCAGTTTCAGAACTCCAGCAGGACTCAACCAAGACCCATCACAATCAATTTCACTAAAGTTAATATGAAGGAGAAAATTCTAAAAGCAGCCAGACGAAAGAAAACCATCACCTACAAGGGCAAGAATATTAGAATAACTGCAGATCTCTCTGCTACAACCTTTCAAGCTAGAAGAGGATGGTCATCGACTTTTAATCTCCTAAAACAAAATAACTTTTAACCCAGGATCCTGTACCCAGCTAAACTGAGTTTCATTTATGATGGAGAAATTAAATACTTTAATGACATTCACATGTTGAAGAAATTTGCCATAACTAAACCAGCTCTCCAGGATATTCTCAGACCTATCCTTCATTAAGACCAGCGTAATCCTCCACTACAAAAGTAAACCCACCCAGAAAATTTTGATCAAATTCCAACTTCCACAGTCACAAAAGGATTAAAAATGTCCACCGGACTCTCGAAAGACTTATCAATAGTCTCAATTAATGTGAATGGTTTAAATTGTCCTCTAAAGAGGCACAGGTTGGCTGACTGGATACAAAAACTCAAGCCAGATATCTGCTGCATACAAGAATCGCATCTTACATTAAAAGACAAATATAGACTCAAGGTGAAGGGACGGTCATCTATACTCCAGGCAAATGGAAAGCAGAAAAAAGCAGGCATTGCAATCCTATTTGCAGATGCAATAGGCTTTAAACCAACCTTCATATTTGTTAAAGGTAATACTCAATATGATGAGATTTCAATTATTAATATTTATGCACCCAACCAGAACGCACCTCAATTTATAAGAGAAACTCTAACAGACATGAGCAACTTGATTTCCTCCACTTCCATAGTAGTTGGAGATTTTAACACCCCTTTAGCAGTGCTGGATAGATCCTCCAAAAAGAAGCTAAGCAAAGAAATTTTAGATTTAAACTTAACCATTCAACATCTGGACTTAACAGACATCTACAGAACATTTCATCCCAACAAAACTGAATACACTTTCTTCTCATCAGCCCATGGAACATACTCCAAAATCGACCACATCCTAGGCCACAAATCTAACCTCAGAAAATTTAAAAAAATAGAAATTATTCCTTGCATCTTCTCAGACCATCATGGAATAAAAGTTGAACTCAATAACAACAGGCACCTGCATACTCATACAAAAACATGGAAGCTAAATAACCTTATGCTGAAAGATAGATGGGTTATAGACGAGATTAAGAAGGAAATCACCAAATTTTTGGAACAAAACAACAATCAAGACACGAATTATCAGAACCTCTGGGATACTGCAAAGGCAGTCCTAAGAGGGAAATTTATAGCATTGCAAGCCCTCCTCAAGAAAATGGAAAGAGAGGAATTTAATAACTTAATGGGTCATCTCAAGCAACTGGAGAAGGAAGAACACTCCAACCCCAAACTCAGCAGAAGAAAATAAATAACCAAAATCAGAGCATAATTAAATGAAATTGAAAACAAAAGAATTATACAACAGATCAATAAATCCAAAAGTTGGTTTTTTGAAAAGGTCAATAAAATAGATAAACCTTTGGCCAACCTAACCAGGTAAAAAAGAGTAACATCTCCAATTTCATCAATCAGAAATGGTAACGATGAAATAACAACAGACCCCTCAGAAATTCAAAAAATCCTTAATCAATACTACAAGAAACTCTACTCTCAGAAATATGAAAATCTGAAAGAAATCGACCAATACCTGGAAGTATGCCACCTACCAAGACTTAGCCAGAATGAAGTGGAAATGTTGAACAGGCCTCTAGCTCAAGTTCTGAAATAGAATCAACTATACAAAATCTCCCTAAAAAGAAAAGCCCAGGACCAGATGGCTTTACGTCAGAATTCTACCAAACCTTTAAAGAAGAACTAGTACCTATATTACTAAACCTCTTCCAAAATATAGAAAAAGAAGGAATATTACCCAACACATTCTATGAAGCAAACATCACCTTGATCCCCAAACCAGGGAAAGACCCAACAAGAAAAGAAAATTATAGACCAATATCACTAATGAATATTGATGCTAAAATACTCAATAAGATCCTAACAAACAGAATCCAACAACACATCAAAAAAATTATACACCACAACCAAGTGGGATTTATCCCAGGGTCTCAAGGCTGGTTCAATATACGTAAATCTATAAATGTAATTCAGCACATAAACAAACTAAAAAATAAGGACCATATGATTCTTTCAATTGATGCAGAAAAAGCTTTTGATAATATCCAGCATCCCTTCATGATCAGAACACTTAAGAAAATTGGTATAGAAGGGACATTTCTTAAACTAATAGAGGCCATCTACAGCAAACCCACAGCCTATATCGAATTGAATGGAGTTATATTGAAATCATTTCCACTCAGATCAGGAACCAGGCAAGGTCGCCCATTGTCTCCATTGCTCTTTAACATTGCAATGGAAGTTTTAGCCATTGCAGTTAGGGAAGAAAAGGTGATCAAGGGTATCCACATAGGGTCAGAAGAGATCAAACTTTCACTCTTCACAGATGATATGATCGTATATCTGGAAAACACTAGGGATTCTACTACAAAACTTTTAGAAGTGATCAAGGAATACAGCAATGTCTCAGGCTACAAAATCAACACCCATAAATCTGTAGCCTTTATATATACCAACAATAACCAAGCCGAAAAAACAGTCAAGGACTCTACTCCTTTCACAGTAGTGCCAAAGAAGATGAAATATTTGGGAGTATACCTAACAAAGGACGTGAAAGATCTCTACAAAGAGAACCATGAAACTCTAAGAAAAGAAATAGCTGAAGATGTTAACAAATGAAAAAACATACCATGCTCATGGCTGGGAAGAATTAACATTGTTAAAATGTCTATACTACCCAAAACAATATATAATTTTAATGCAATTCCTATTAAAGCTCCATTGTCATATTTTAAAGATCTTGAAAAAATAATACTTTGTTTTATTTGGAATCAGAAAAAACCTCAAATAGCCAAAACACTACTCAGCAATAAAAACACAGCAGGAGGAATCACGCTACCAGACCTGAGACTGTACTATAAATCAATAGTGATCAAAACAGCATGGTATTGGCACAAAAACAGAGAAGTAGATGTCTGGAACAGAATAGAGAACCAAGAGATGAATCCAGCTACTCACCGTTATTTGATCTTCGACAAGCCAATTAAAAACATTCAGTGGGGAAAAGATTCCCTATTTAACAAATGGTGCTGGGTAAACTGGCTGGCAACCTGTAGAAGATTGAAACTGGACCCACACCTTTCACCATTAACTGAGATAGACTCTCACTGGATAAAAGATTTAAACTTAAGACATGAAACTATAAAAATAGTTTAGTGCAGGGAAATAGAAAACTATAAAAATAGTTTAGTGCAATAGAAAGTGCAGGGAAAACTCTTGAAGGAATCGGCCTGGGTGAATATTTTATGAGGAAGACTCCCCAGAAAATTGAAGCAGTATCAAAAATACACTACTGGGACCTGATCAAACTAAAAAGCTTCTGCACAGCCAAGAACATAGTAAGTAAAGCAAGCAGACAGCCCTCAGAATGGGAGAAAATATTTGCAGGTTATACCTCTGATAAAGGTGTAACAACCAGAATCCGCAGTTCTCTGTAAACGTAAACGTATTAGCAAGAAAAGAACGTGTGATCCCATCTCAGGGTGGGCAAGGGACCTGAAGAGAAACTTCTCTAAAGAAGACAGACGCATGATCTACAAACACATGAAAAAAAGCTCATCATCCTTAATCATCAGAGAAATGCAAATCAAAACTACTTTGAGATATCACCTAACCCCAGTAAGAGTAGCCCACGTAACAAAATCCCAAAACCAGAGATGTTGGTGTGGATGTGGAGAAAAGGGCACACTTCTACACTGCTGGTGGGAACGCACACTAATACGTTCCTTCTGGAAGGATGTTTGGAGAATACTTAGAGACCTAAAAATAGACCTGCCATTTGATCCTATAATTCCTTTACTAGGTTTATACCCAGAAGACCAAAAATCACAATATAACAAAGACATCTATCTGCACCAGAATGTTTATTGCAGCCCAATTCATAATTGCTAAGTCATGGAAGAAGCCCAAGTGCCCACTGACCCATGAATGGACTAGAAAATTGTGGTACATGTATACCATGGAATGTTATGCAGCCTTAAAGAAAGATGGAGACTTTACCTCTTTCGTGTTTACATGGATGGAGCTGGAACATATTCTTCTTAGCAAAGTATCTCAGCATTGGAAGAAAAAGCATCCAATGTACTCAGCCCTACTATGAAGCTATAGTTTTCACACAAAGGCTATAACCCAACTATAGCACAAGACTATGAGGAAAGGGCCAAGGAAGGGGAAGGGAGGGGGGAGGTTAGGGTGGAGGGAGGGTAATGGGTGGGGCCCCACTTAGGGTGCATCTTAGAATGGGTACAGGCGAAACTTACTAAATGCAGAATACAAATGTCTACATTCAATAACTAAGAAAATGCCATGAAGGCTACGTTGAACAGTTTGATGAGAATATTTCAGATTGTCTATGAAACCAGCACATTGTACCCCTTGATTGCACTAATGTACACAGCTATGATTTCACAATAAAAAAATTAAAAAATTAAAAAAAAAAGAAAAGGTACATTTCACTTCTGACTTGCTGATTTTCCACTTCTGATTCTGACTTGCTCTCAGCCTCTGGTGCCAACACATGATATTTTTCCTGCATGAAAGTTTTTTTGCAATCGTGGTTTACTAACCAGCTCTTTCAGAATCACCTGGGACATTGGTCTAGAATGGCAGCTGTTGGACTCTACACAAGACCTATTTTGCAGATGGCTGTGGATGGGCCATGATATATCCCTGGGATCACTTCCGATTTCAGCCATGGCTAGGGTGGACAGTTTGGTGTAAGTTCAGACTCATCCACATAATCAGAGCCCCTCACCAGGTGAGCACAGCACATGTTTTCACATTCTACCCCAGGACTTGCTAGGGCACCAGCCACATACACCGGAGCTGGGGGATTTGACTCCAAACTGGGCCTGCCAAACAACAATGATGGCTATAACCAAAAAGAAAAAAAGTAGCCGGGTGTTGTGGCGGGTGCTTGTAGTAGCTACTTGGGAGGCTGAAGCAAGAGAATCGCTTAAGCCCAAGAGTTTGAGGTTGCTGTGAGCTGTGACGCCAGAGCACTCTACCCAGGGTGACAGCTTGAGACTCTGTCACAAAAAACAAAAACAAAAAAACAACTCTTCAAAGTACCCAATCTGAGTGTGTCTGCTGTTTCCTGATGAGGTTCTGACACAATTCTCTATGTGCTTCGTGCCCTGTTGTAGGTGGAATAAATCACCTGTTTCTTTGAGGTGATTGCAGTGGTTGCAAAGTATTTGCTCCTCCAGTCCTTTTCCTTTGGCTACAGCCTAGATTTTGATTTGGAGAAGTTCTCACCTCCCCAGTTTGGTCAAGGTGGGGCCAGATCCCTCTCTTTCCGGGATGCTCATGGGACACCGGGATAAGCCCTTTGGCTTTTTTGCATCTCCTCAGCACAGTGATTGGTTAGGTGGTATATCATGTGACCTTGGCTGCTAAATCAGGTTGAAGTTTAGACATCAGCAGGTGGTGCCTGAAAAACCTGGCCTTTTCTGGTCTGGAGCCACCAGGCCTGGGCTGGATTTCTTGGGAGTATCACACCTGGGTTGAGGTGCAGTGTGGGAAAATGGCTTCCTTCTCTGCCAACTTATTGGGTGAATTACTCCGCAATTCCACGTCTCACTTCTTTAAAAGGGGCATAGTAACTTACTAAGTCCCTTGCTGGGTTCTTGTGAGACTAAATGAGGTAACTCATGAAAAGAATTGGAACGGAGATTTTACTAAGGCAACTCTTCTAGGCTTTACCCAGAGGCCTCTTCTGTCTTAGGATCCAGACAGAAATCTATGAACCTGGGCTGGGAAGAGATTTGAGTGACAACCTCCTGTTTACTTGGAATTGCACCTCCCACCAGTGAAGGCTTTGTTACCAGTTCAAGCTCCTCAAACCTAAGTCACTGTTATTCTTAAGAGACTTCTGGTGGTGGCTCACGCCTATAATCCTAGCATTCTGGAAGGCTGAAATGGGTGGATCAACTGAGCTGTGAGTTTGAGACCAGCCTGAGCAAGAGCAAGACCCTGTCTCTACTAAAAATAGCCAGTGTTATGGCAGGTGCCTGTAGTCCCAGCTACTTGGGAGGCTGAGGCAAGAGTATTGCTTGAGCCCAAGTTTGAGCACAAGATTTTGAGGTTCCTGTGAGCTATGATGGCACAGCACTCAACCCACGGAGACAGAGTAAGACACTGTCTCCAAAAAAGCAAACAAAAAAACAAGAGGGACTTTTGGCTACTCATAGGACTGCCTTTGAGTGGTTCTATTCCACTGGCTCCCAGAAGTGTCCAGCCATGTTGGAACCATCCTCCCCAATCAGAACCTGATTTTACCAAATTTCCATCAGACAAGGCTCTCTAAAGAGCAGTGGGAGCTGGTCCTGGGAGGCGTCCTGCTGGGAGGGGCTTTGATCGCAGGTTTTGGCTCACAGGACGGGGAGGGGAGCACCATGCTTGCTCTCCTGCTCTCTAAGATCTCCTCCAAGGCCTCCTTAGTAATTGCTGCAGAGACTGCCCCCAGTACCCTTTGCAAATGGCCATTTGGTCCCAGCCAGGTCTGGACCTGCCGTGAAGCAGGACAAGAAAAAGGGAGGGATCTTTCCTAGCACTAGAGTTTCATTTCAAAGTGAAACCGGCTCTATTCAGGTCTCCCTTTAAAAGGTGCAAACTTTCCAATGTCCAAGGGGCCTTTGGGGATCTGAATTCTTCCTTCTTTCCCACCATTCCTTCACATGAGCCCCATGACCCATCCCAGTGGAGTGCTTCGTGGCTCTGGAAGCAGGCTGTGCTTGGTTACAACTCGGCCTTTACCTTTCCCTGTTCCTTCCACCTGGAGCGCTCTTCCTCTTTCTCCGCTTGAGAAACTCCTGCTGAACATTTCAGACACAGCTCAGGTGTCGCTTCCTCCACCCTCCCCGTGGACATAGGGGCTCTGCTCTGTGCCCAAAGCCTCCTGCACTAAGTCCCATCACTGTCCTCTTCCCTGTGCTCGTAGCTGCTGCTCTACTGGCCTGCCTTGTTCACTAAGGGGTGCATTTCTTAAAGCCAGGACCCAGGATGGGTTCCCCTCAGTGTCCCCAGAACACAGGGTCTGGTATACAGTAGGGACTCAGAGTGTTCTCACTGTATCACTGTCCTAACTCTGGCCACCATTATTGCTAAGTTGGTATCTCAGTTTGGGCTCCCCCACAAGCCGACCCTGAGTGAGGGTTTAAAATGTTACGTTGTTTACATGGCAGGTGGAGAGGACAGCAGTGAAGGGGTGGAGAAGTGAGACCTGGAAGCGGAGTCAGCCAAAAAAAGGTGTTTTCCAGCAGCTTGCCACTGTGGGAGATTGGATCTTGAACCCATTTGAGAAATCTGAGTCAGTGCAGAACTGACAGCCCTCCTGAGCATGACGGAGCTGGGATATTTATGGCCCAGCTACTATCAGCCCTTGTCCAGGGCTGCCCATCCAGTCTGCTGCGTGGAGGTCAGGCGGTGAGCCCGGGGGACACAGGTGAGACTTCCTGCAACAGGTCCCTCAACCGCCAGTCTCTCTGCTGCAATCCCCACCTCACTCTGCTTTAGGGCAGGCACAGTGTCACTCACCTTTATGTTCCTAGTATTTAGCAATAGGACCTGTCTCAGAGGAGATCCCTGGTGGGCATTGAAAAAAAAATGAATGAATGAATGAGTGAGTGAATAAGTGATTCAATGGAGCGGCTATCAAGTAGGAACATTTTTCCTCCCTAGCAGGAGAAATAGGGGTCTGGTGAACCCTGGGCGAGAGAGAGCTGGCCGGAGGTAGAGGTGGGCAGTACCCAGTCAGGTGGCCGTGATGAAGGGCTCTTTTCACATGTTTTATGGGGTGGGGAGGCTCCCAGGCCTCAGGACCTTGCTGCTGTGGGCACAGCTTCCGTCTTGGGCCTGTGGGGATTGCGTGACTCCTGGAATGCTGGGCCCAGGGCGTGGAGGTGAGCAAACGCCATTAGCCATATCGCTGATCTCCCGGCGCAGATATGGAAGTTTGAGGAGGCCCAGCCGGCTCTGCCCAACTGTAAAGAGACGTGATTGAGGCAGGTCATAGGAAGGTGGCAGTGATTAAGGGGGGGGTCGGGTCCTGCTGACTTCCTGCCCAGCAGGTAGTGGTGACCGAGGCAGGAGAGGAAGGGATGTTAGTCATAGTATAAACCCTCTCACGGAGCTCATAAAACTCGGGCAGGGAGTTTGTTGGGGGACCTCCAATAGCTGCAGGGAGAAACCCCGACTCCCTGGGGGCTGAAATTGTACCCTCCTCAGGCACCGAGACAGCAGGTCTAGGCAGAGTAATACTCCCTGGGCGCCCGTGATTTTTAGTTTACAATGTTTGCGAAGCACCTTCTCTTTCCATTTTCTCATTCAATTGCCCGGCTATGACTGGACAGCGGTAGTCATCTCCATTTTATTGATGAGAAAACTGAGGCCTCAAGATTCTAGGTCCAGAAAATACTGGACTGAAAGGAAGACTACACAGGGATTCAGACCAGGGGCCTGAATTCCAACCACAGCCAATCTAGGTTAGATTTTCGCTGTGGCTTAAGTTCAGGGACCCAGGTCAGGGTGAGGTTGGGGAGTTTCCTGGGCTGGGACCCAGAGGCAGGAGCCTATAGGGAAAAGGAATCTAAAAGTGAAAGGACTCTGCCCTCTGGGGCCCTGCCATCTGTCTGGGCCACTGCTTCCTGATAATAAAACTCTCTCTGTCTTAAAGGCGAGACAGGGGCTCAGGGGAGTTTGCCTTTGAGTTACAGGGGAGAATTGAGTCCTGTGAAGGAGTCAGCAAGGCACGCTCTTGAGTGGAGTGTGTGTCTTTTTGTGGAGACAGTGTGGTAGGAAGCACCCATGGGGGAAGGGGACCCACGTACAGAGGTCTCTAACCCTTGATTCTTGGAGGTCCTGGGCTCTGTTGATTTGAAGGATAGTTACCGTACATGACATCAGAAGACCTGAGTCCAAAGCCCCGATCTGTCACTCACAGGCCTCAGTATACCCACCCTTTAAGTGGGAATACTACTACTTATCTCAGACGGCCATTGTGTAGGAGAAATGAGATGACCTACATTCTTGCCCTTGGAAGGCTCCTGAGAACTGGTGGTTGAAGTAGAATTCTGTTTCTCCCGTGGCACCCAGCACATAGAAGGTGTTCAGATAATATTCATGAGCCGATGGATGAAAAGACAACAGAGCCAGCCAGAGCTCCTATTGGCCTCAGTGGGAAAATGGGGCTTAGAGAATCAGAATGATTTGTCCACGGCTCCATGGGGAACTCCAACAGGAGTATTTGTTGGTCTTTTTTATTATTGCTGTTCTGTGACCATGGTCACCTTCTTCCATGGTCCCACATTTCTTCTCTAGCCCACCTATAAACACGCGCAGATCTAACAGCCAACCAGATACCTCCACCTGGGTGCCCCATGGTACCTCACCCTCAGTATTTCTAAAACAGAACTTACCATTCCTGCGAATAAATCCCCATCCAATAAACCCCAATCCCAATAAAGAGCATGCCCCTGTTCCGAAGTCTATGTCACCCAAGTGAAAACCAAGTAAGCATCACCTGGTGGTCTCCTGTCCCTCATCCTCATATTAGCAGACCCAGGACTATTCCCAGAATCCCTCTACATCTTCCGACCTCACTGCCGATGCCCTTCCCCTTTCAGTGCCACCATCATCTCTTGTCCCCATGACCGTCACCACCTCCCAGTGGCCTCCCACCTTCTCATTAAGTCCTGTCTCTGCAATGGCTGACAGACAGAGTGCTAGAGGGAATACTTAAATTGCTACTTTCCTTCTTAAAATCTCCCATGGCTCTCCACTCTCCCTAGGATAAAGCTCAAACTCCACAGCCCATTAGGATGGATCTGGACCCCAGCTGTTTCTCCTCCCCCAACACCCTTGGGTTCCAACCACACCCAAATACTCAGTGTTGCCTTTGCACACAAGCCCTCTGCCTAGCAGTTCTCCCTTTTTTTTTTTTTTGAAGTTCACATAAGGGAATTTTTTTAATTAAGTCAAATACACATAGATCACGAATACATTCATGCATATGTGGGATACAATGTGCTGATTTTTTTTTTTATACAATCTGATGTGGTTAGATCAAACCAATCAACATAGATTTCACCTCATTTACTTGATTACTGTGCCAAAACATCTATGTTCTACACTTGACAAATGTGACTCGTCCCCTTGTCCTATGCTCCATAGGTGTGGCCCTGCCTTTTACCCTCCCTCTGTCAAACCTCCCCCCTCCATTTCTCTCCTTCATCTTGGGCTGTAGTTGTGTTCTATCTTTCCTCAGAAAGTGTGAGTAAATGTAAGTAGGTTTCATAGATGTACCGAGTCCATTGGAATCTTTTTCCTCCCTTCTTGAGACATTTTACTCAGGAGGATATGTTCCAGACCCCTCCATGTAAACATAAAAGAGGTCTTTCATCCAAAAGACCAGAAATCACTTTGCAAAAAAGATATTTGCACCAGATTATTCATTGCAGCTCAATTCGTAACAGCCAAGTCATGGAAGAAGCCCAAGTGCCCATCGACCCGTGAATGGATTAATAAATTGTGGTATATGTATACCAGTTCTCCTTTTCTGCTTGGACAACTTTATGAGTGCCCTCAGTCTGTCTCAAATGTCACCTCTTCTGCGAAGCCTTCCCTTTCCTCCCTGGGGCAGAGTAAACCTCTCCCCCCACTTTCATAGCAACAGAAGCCACACACCTCAGATTATCTGGGAAATTTAAAATAAGCTCTTTTGATGTCAGAAAACAAGTATGGTTTGGGGCTGAAAATCCAGGGTGTCTTCATTAGTCATGGTGGGCACAACCCTCTGTCCCAGCCTTTGCTGAGTCAGGTGAGTGCTGAGTGCTAGCACACCTTATCCCTTTCATTCCTCATAGTAACTCCAAGAGGTAATCAGCTTGCCTAGTTACGTAGGTTGGAAACCTAGAAAGGTTAAATGGCTTGCTCAAGGCTTTGCAGCTACGAGGTGCTGTGTTGGTCGGAGATTTGAACCCACCTTCCTGCCTCCGAGCCATGCACTTCCTGACACCTGTCACGCTTGTCACTAAGGCCAGCTCATGTGTTTATCTCCTCTGTGAGAGTGCGAATTCCTTGGTAGCACAAGTCATGCCAGGCTTATCTGTGTGTGCTCACAGCATGGGGACAGCCAGGGACAGAGAGTGTCAGTGAGCATTTGCTGGGATGGAGCTCAAATCTTTTCCTCTTCACCCCTCTTGGGCTGGCGGTGGGTGACCTTTGTCCTCTTCTGAGGTTCTCCCCTGGGCACCATTTTGGCCAGATTTCCTTTGTCTTGGTCATGCAGGGAGCAAGGTCATGGACTCAAAGTCTCTGCCTACTAGCAGGGTGATGTTGGGCAACTAACTTCTTTCCCTGAAAGAAGGGAAGGGCTTGTGCTTCTCGAAGTAGGGTGCATATGGGTACTTAAAGCCATAGGAAAAAATGTAGTGCTCTATCCTGGGGAGTCTTTTCCTTCTTGAAGTTTTGGGGCATTAGAAATAAGAAGTAATTTAACTTCTAAGTGATATTTTACACGATAATTTAAAATTTACGGCTGGGTAAACAGCTCATGTCTGTAATCCCAATGCTAGCATTTAGGGAGGCCAAAGTGGGAGGATTATTGCTTGAGACCAGAGTTCGAGCCCAGCTTGGGCAGCATAACAAGACCTCCATTGGCACAAAAAATAAAAAAATTATCTGGGTGTTGTGGTGAGCGCCTGTAGTCCCAGCTACTCAGGAGGTTGAGGTGGGAGGATTGCTCCAGCCCAGCAGTTCCAGGCTGCAGTGAGCAACATTACACCATTGCCCCAGCCTGGGCAACAGAGCAAGAGCCTGTCTCTAATAAAAAAGTAAAATAAAATTAAAAAAGATAGGAGAAAACCACAAAGCTTACACTAACTTTTAGAATAAAATATGCCTGGGCTCCATTAGACCATACTCCTCAGGTCTATAGGGAACGTGCTGGAAATATGTAGGAAGCACCCATAGGATGGTGCCTGAGTCCCAGCTGAGGAGTCGGGAGTAAGGACATGCTGCAGCAGTCAACCCCCATCCGCTTCCTGCCTGGTTTCCAGGTCTTCTCCTGTGGCAGGTCTAACACCAGCTGTGGGAGCGGGAAGCGCGGCGTCTCAGAGCGAGGAGGACCAGAGCTGGAATGCAGAACGGACAGTTATGCTCTGGGATCTCAGACTTAAATTTCTGTCTCTTTTTCATGGGCATAGGAATATTCACCGGTAGGAATATTCTGTTTATCCCTGCAGATGCCCCCACTTCTCCACCAGCTGTGTGTCCCAGGAGGCTGACCCCCCACTACTCCACCAGGCGGTGTGTCCCAGGAGGCTGACCTCCCTGCTTCTCCACCAGGCGGTGTGTCCCAGGAGACTGACCCCCCGCTTCTCCACCAGGCAGTGTGTCCCAGGAGACTGACCCCCCGCTTCTCCACCAGGCAGTGTGTCCCAGGAGACTGACCCCCCGCTTCTCCACCAGGCTGTGTGTCCCAGGAGACTGACCCCCCGCTTCTCCACCAGGCTGTGTGTCCCAGGAGGCTCACCCCCCACTTCTCCACCAGGCTGTGTGTCCCAGGAGACTGACCCCCCGCTTCTCCACCAGGCAGTGTGTCCCAGGAGGCTGACCCCCCGCTTCTCCACCAGGCAGTGTGTCCCAGGAGGCTGACCCCCCGCTTCTCCACCAGGCTGTGTGTCCCAGGAGGCTGACCCCCCGCTTCTCCACCAGGCTGTGTGTCCCAGGAGGCTGACCCCCCGCTTCTCCACCAGGCTGTGTGTCCCAGGAGGTTGACCCCCGCCGCCCCACTTTTCCACCAGGCTGTGTGTCCCAGGAGGCTCACCCCCCACTTCTCCACCAGGCTGTGTGTCCCAGGAGGCTGACCCCCTGGCTTCTCCACCAGGCTGTGTGTCCCAGGAGGCTGACCCCCCCGCCCCACTTTTCCACCAGGCTGTGTGTCCCAGGAGACTGACCCCCCGGCTTTTCCACCAGGCTGTGTGTCCCAGGAGGCTGACCCCCCACTTCTCCACCAGGCTGTGTGTCCCAGGAGACTGACCCCCCACTTCTCCACCAGGCTGTGTGTCCCAGGAGGTTGACCCCCCCCGCCCCACTTTTCCACCAGGCTGTGTGTCCCAGGAGGCTGACCCATCCCCGCCCCACTTTTCCACCAGGCTGTGTGTCCCAGATGGCTGACTCATGAGGGTGATATCCATTGGCTCTTTCGTTCTCTGGCCACTGGTTGGATTTGGGCAATGGGAGATCTTGACAGGAGGCTGAGAGGAGAGAGAGGACAGGGAGTGCACTCTCCAGATCCCTCTCTGCCCTGCTGGCAGACGGACTCCTCAGGGGCCCACAGTAGCTCCTGCTTCCTGGGAGCTCTCTGGAGCTCTGGTCACTTTTCCTCCCCTTGTCCCTCAGTGTTGTGGGAGTATAAAGGCTTTCTTGGTGGCTGGCCTCAGGCTGTCTCACCACCCTTCCTGGTTCCCCTATCCCCACAACCTGGCATATGATGTCTGCACTGAATGTTCTCCCTCACCCCTTCTGAGTGTGCCGTCTGTTTCCTGCTGGGGTCCTGACCCATAAACTACCTCAGCAGGCTTGGTGAAGGAGGAACTAGATGGAAAGCAGTTTGTTTATAAGAGAGACTTGTACTTGGTGCTGGAGAGGGATAATTATTCTCTTTAGGGGACAGAGTGGGGAGACGGGACGCGAGAGGCAGCCCTGGTAGAAGCTTGCCAGTAGGAGGCAGCTCCTAAAACTGTCCTCCCTTCACCAACAGCCCTGGGAGGCCTGGCTGGGGACAGGCTTTTCCAGGGCGCACTTCCCACTGCTGTGGCAGCAGCGGCAGCATCATCAGCATCATTGATAACATGCTGGCTTCTTGGAGGCCTCCCTGGCTCCAGCTCATCTGGCAGGCACAGGCGGCCAGGGACCCCAGGCCAGGCGCTGCCAACCCGCTGACTCAGCACAACGCCCCTCTCTCAGCAGCAGTGTGGCTTTGGGTGGGAACCAGCCACCCATCCGGTGTCCCTCCCCTCCCCCTGGAGGCTGCTAGCCCTCTGGCTGGACCAGCCCCAGGCTTTTAACGAGTGCTGGCTGTTGCTTGGTCCAGGCCTGGGTCTCTTGGAGGGTAGAACACAAGCTCAGGCAGCAGAGAGCACAGGCTGTGATGGCAGCCAGAAAGAACTTGGCCTTCTTGCCAGCCTCCCCGTGGTCCTGTGATGTCAGAGCTGGAAGGGCAGAACAGCCCTCTGACTGTGCCGATGGGGAAACTGAGGCTCAGCAAACTTCCCAAGGCCCACTGCAAACCTCTCTCAGAACCTGGACCAACACGGGACAATTCCTCATAGTGGGGAGTCTCACATTTCTTTTCTGAAGGACGCCAGTCACCAGTGGCCCCAGTTAGGATGAGTTTCTAGCAAATCCTGTGAGGCTGGAGGTACTTGTTCTCGGAAGATTTTCATTATTTATGGGGCTCAAGGCACTTCATCTATATATGACCTCTGATTCTCAGAACAACCGTGTAGGATAGGAATTGGGATCTTCTTGAACTAGATGAAGAAGCTGAGGTCCAGAGACAGGAAACAACTTGCTTGAGGTTGCACATAGTAAGTGTCAAAGGCAAAGTTCAGACTTACGTATAAAAGCTTGTACCCTGCCACTGGCAACACCGTCTTTGGTTCTTCCACAGAAAACACAGCATGCTGGGAAGAACCCTAACCAGGGCGGGTCTCAGCCCTGCCACTCCCTTTGTTCTGTGGAAACTTGTGCTAGCTCCATCTCACTGGGCCTAACCCTTTTACTGGCAAATAGTGGTGATCAGGCCTACTCTGCTTCCTTCATTTGATTTCTTTTTCTCTTTCTTTCTTTTTTTTTTTTGGAGGCAGGGTTTTGCTTTGCTGCCCAGGCTAGACTAGACTACATTGCCATCATCATAGCCCACTGCAACCTCAAATTCCTGGGCTCAGGCAGTCCTCCTGCGTTAGCCTCCAAAGTAGCTGGGACTATAGGAATGTTCCACCATGTGGGGCTAATTTTTGTATCTATTGTAAATTCAGAGTCTCATTATGTTGCTCAGACTGGTCTCTAACTCCTGGCCTCAAGCCATCTTCCCAACTCGGCTTCCTAAAGTGCTAGGCTAAAAGGCATAAGCCACTGCACCTGGCCACATTTGATGGTCTATATTTCATGTAGGGTCGTTCCTACTATCTCCATTTTACAGATAGGGAAACTGAGACCCACTACTTTATTCATGATTAAAGAATTAGATTTCATTTTGCTGAGGGAGTTCTATAGGCCAAGTACAATGTCTCCAGAGAGGAAAGTGAGCTGCCCAAGTTCATACCCATAGAAAGTGGCAGGGCTAAGTTGCACACGGACAATGGAGACTCTGTACACACTGTGTGGTTTCCAGTATTGTGGAAAAGGGATCACAGTTTTCCAATTCTTGCAGGAAGCCACTTGGATCCTCCTTGAGACTAGCCATGGCACTGAACAGATCTCAGGAATGATTACTCCCCTGGGAACTTTTGGCCTGGAACATATTTACAAAACTCCAGAGGGGATGAAAATATCCCACCCCACTCCCTACAGATTCAAATTAGCAATTTTCTTATTCTTTATAACCCCTCTGGACATTCAAACTATGTAATATTGTTCTAAAATTAGGAGCATAAGTCACAAGAGAAAAGTACCATTACTTAGGGAGAAATGTTTTTGTAGCTTCATGCTGAGCATTTGTTCTAAATCAGAACATAGCAGTTCTCTTTCAAATATTTTTTTTTCCCCCCAACACTATGGGTTGAGGGAAAAATCTTTTGAGAGAATTTCTACTGCCAAATGCCAAAAGTCAATCCCTTTACCTGGCTTTGCACTGAGGGGATATTCAGGTGAAAACCAGAACACGTCAACAGGAAGAACCTGTTTCATGGCTCAGGACGGCTTCTTAAATGAAGGGCGCTTTAATAACACCACCAGCCAACACTAGTGACTGGCGAAGGTGCCAAAAACCTGTGTGAAGTGTTTTATAGCCATTATTACAGTTAATCCTCACAATTACCCTGTAAACTGGATTATTATTATCCCATTTTACATATGGGGGCAATTAAAGCCTAAAAAGATGAAGAGATTGGCCAAAGCTAGATGGTTATACAGGGCGTCTCAAAGATTACCATCCATAGAGAAAATGGGAAGTCGTAGGGAAGTGGACCTTTATTTACAAATTAGTTGCGGAGTTAGAATTTTAACCCAAAGCAGTGTAACTGTGAAATTCACACCAGGATACCGTCTCCAAGAACAGCTGCCATTTACTGAACAAATACTACATTGTGCGTTAGATACAGTCCTAAGAATTTTGTCTAGTAATCTTGCAGCCTTCACAATGGCTCTGCGCCATTCTAGTCCCTCACTCCCCACGGCAGGTGCTCCGACTAGCTCAAATATCCCACGCCCGCAGACCCTCTTGTTAACCTGCTCATCCCCCAGAGCAGGTAGCAGTGTTGCTGAGAACACCATGTGATCAGAATCACCTTTGACTCAACTAGTAAACTCCTAACTTCAGGCATGTTACTTCCTCAATCTTCAGGGTCCTCATGTATCAAGTAAGTCTGGTGGCTTCTTGGAACTCTAATTTTCCAGAATTCTATTAGTATGACCGATGCAGGCCCTTTCTGGAAATGAGATGTAGGACAGGCAGGTTTTGATACATGGGAATAAAAATGACCTTGAGATTCTCATGAACTAGGTGAAGAAGCTGAGGCAAAGTTCCTGGCAGCAGAGGACCTCTGTAGGTTAGGGGGATGTGTGAAGGATGGTGGGGAATGGATACCGGGGGCGTGGTGGTGTAAGTGTCCTTAAGCTGTCTGTAACTGGGCCAAGAGATTGTGGCCAGATTGGAGGGGAGGAGGACAGCCAGAGCCCCTAGGGTGCAGGAACAAGCATGTGACAAGTATGACCCCAGGGGCAGAGCCCGGAGTAGGGATGGAAATCACCAAGGGGCTTGGAGAGAGCTTCCATCCCAAACAAGTAGTTGTTACAGGGGCGTGGACAACCATTGGAAACACTGCAGAGGGGATTTCTACTTTGGGGAGTGTTGACCTTTGTAAAGCTGACTTTCCAAATTGCAAATTTGATCATGTCCCTCTTCTGTGAGGCAGTGTTCTCTGGAGCCAAATTGCTTATGAATACAGCTCAAGAGAGCTCCTTCCCATGGACAGGAGCACTCTGTCCATTGCTCTTGGACACTGACCTGGCTGCATCCACTTTTCAGCCCCTCCGCTGTGGCAGCCAAGCCCATCCCCTTGCCAGTCACTGAACACATGAAGTACCTTGACACTTCTGTGCCCAACCACATCCTCTGCGAATCCTTTGCATTTCTGGGCAGTTGTCACTTCTGCTGAGTTGTGACTGATGATTCATTCACAGACTGTGTTTCTCTTATGAGCAGGGCCTAGTCACACTCACCTTTGTATCCTGGTAAGACTGGACTGGGGTATGGATGATGCATTTAATGAATGCCATAGGAATGCGGTGGGACTCCGTGATGATGTGTGGTCTTCTGAATTCTAAGAGCTGCTGTTTCAGGTCATGTTGATGCACTACCTGGAGGGCTTACCACGAACACTCACATGTGAGTGTGGGCATGTGCAAATGGTAATGGTGTAAACAGAGACAGCTGGGAGCTGGCAGGAGGCTGCATAGTGACCAGCAGGTGTCCTGGTCCTTCTGTCTCCTAACCTCAAATTGTTCCAGTGAGTAGTGGGAAAAGGAGGGATTAGAAAACAACAGGGGCAGTCAGGGTGGAAATGACATCGGTTCTTTTAGGATTTAGAATTAGGAGCCCCCAGGCCTATCCCCCTACAGGTATTTCCAAGGGAATGGGGACCCGGGAGCTAATTTCCAACCCCTCTCACCACCTCCCCCCCCTTTTATCAGGACCACAGTTAGTGGTTGCTATCAAGCAAGACAGGGCCCACCCTCAAAAAAGATGTCCCTTCTATAGTTCCCTTCCATAGCCTTGAGGAAGCCAGGAAAGTCATTGAGTTCAGGACTAAGAAAGCCTACCACAGAAGCCTCATTCCCCTGCCTTCTCTTGTTCTTGGTAGAGCTGATGTAGGGATGCTCTTGGTTTCTTTTCTTTCTTTCTTTTTTTTTTGGCTGGGGCCGGGTTTGAACCCGCCACCTCCAGCATATGGGGCCGGTGCCCTACTCCTTTGAGTCACAGGCGCCGCCCCCCTCCTGTTTTCTTTTCTTTTTTTTTTTTTTCATTTTGAGACAGAGTCTCAGTCTGTCGTTGCCCTGAGTAGGCTGCCATGGTGTCATCATAGCTCACAGCAACCTCAATCTGTTTGGATCAGGCGATCCTCCTGCCTCAGCCTCCCAAGTAGCTGGGACTACAGGTGCCTGCTACAATGCACAGCTAATTTTTCTATTTTTATTAGAGACAGGGTCTCACTCTTGCTCAGGCTGGTCTCAGACTCCTGAGCTCAAATGATCCACCCTCCTTGGCCTCCCAGTGTGCTGGGATTACAGGTGTGTGCCCCCGTGCCCGGCCTACCCTTCTGGTTTCTGTCCCCAAGCCTGTAACCAGGAATGTGCTGGTGACACCAGTGGGACCTCTTGAGGTCTTGTTGCAGAGCCACCCCCCCCCACTTCCCCCACCCCCAGTCTCCTTGTTCTGTACCCAAATTTTAAAAATGACTCCAGAAACTCAGGACATCCTGGGTTTTGACTGTGGCTTTAGAAACAGGGCTTGCAGCCCTGGCTCCCTCCCTGACCTTCCTGGGCTCCACATAGCAGAGACAGAAAGGAGCCCGTTCAAAGGAGGTGCAGGGGTAGGGCCCTGGTGGGAGCCTGGAAACCCTTTCTTGACTCTTGACCAAAGTCACTTTTCTTCCTATTTTTGTTAACACAAATCCCTAAGTGTCTTTGTGTCCAGAGAAAGTGCTATGAATAACTGATGATACATTTGTTGATGAACTTGTGAGTCACCATGGGGGAGAGCGAGCCGGGAGAAAGGAGCAGGAGCTTTGGAGGCTGAATATAACGTGTCGTAAAATATTTAGCAAATGGTCATCCAAGCCACAGGGAAAAAGTCAGAGAGATGGGAATTTGCAAGCTGCCAGGACTTAAAAGCTATTTAATGCTAACCATCAGTGCCAAAGAGCTGAGAGCTTCTCTCTTCCTCTCTCCATTGGCAAGAAAAGTTCCAATAATGTGGAAAGGCTTGGACAGCAGGAGAGCGCGGGTGGGAACTGAGATCAGCCTGAGCTGAAAGACTTTTTGTTTGAGAAACCTTGTGAACGAGGGACCTCCTTGGAAGGCTCTTCACCCTGCCTTCTACCTGTGCCTTTTCTCTCTCGAGATCTCTCGACAGGGGATAAACTCTAGGCATGGGGCAAACAGCACGAAGACTCCAGTCAGTCATCTGGCTGTTTCAAAATATGTTTGGCATCAGGAAAAATAAAAGAGCCATATGACTGACGAATTTGTCACTTTCCTTCCCAATGTTTTGATGTCACGTAGACAAGGGCTTCAGTCTTTGGTGCCCCAGTGACTTGGCTGTCTGTGTCATTCTAAGGGTTTGAGCTCCCAAGTTGTTTCTCCTAAAGGGTAAGAGATCCTCCATTTTTAGGCCTCACTTCTACAGCCATATTCTTTGGAGATATGCTTATTCTGAAGTCAAAGACGAAAAGAGTTTTCTTAATATTTTGGCTTGAAAGTCTCAAATCTAACCTTCGTACTCCCGAGTGTAAATACATACCATAAGGAAAGATAAACAAAAGGAAAAGTGGCAGCGATATAATTTAGGTCAATGGAAATAACCATTCCAGATAACCGAGGCCTTAAGATATTTTGATTATAAGACATTCTTCAAAGACATGGTATGTTGGCTTCTTGAGTAGCCAGTGAAAGTGGATTTGGTGGCTTTAGCCAACTAGTCTATTAATTGTGCCAAAAAGTCCCTCCCTTTAGGGAACTTACAATCTATTTGTTGGGGAGGCAAGCATTACATGAATGATATGAATACATAGCCTTTGAGTTCAGAAAAGTAAGAGATCTTGGGGCAAAGGAGTCCCAAGAAGAACGACACAGAAAAATTGCTCTATGCGGAGCAGGAACCAGAAAGTAGCTCTTCTCCTTCATTCTTTTTCATTCTTTTGTTGTTGTTGCTCCTACTAGTTTGGTTTCCTAGAATGTCTGTTCTTCTGCTGCCTGTCTAGCCCAGTCCAACGCTTCCTTGAGGCCCGCTTAAACAAATCTGCAGATTCCTTCCTGACTGTTCCAATCTTCATTCATCTTTACCGCCTTTGAAATCTTACAGCCCTGAAGAGTCTGCCTCGTTCACCTGGCACGTCATTCTACTGTGTATTAGAGCCCGTTTGAAGAAAGATTAATCTATTCTCCTCTGATTAATTGTAAATTCTTTTTGGCAGGTGCTCAAATCTTTAAAACACGTCTGTGTCCCACAGAGCTTCGAACAGTGCTTTGTTCAGCCCATGCTGTCTCCGTGGGTATGCGCCAGTGTCCCCCCAGCAGGCAGAATATAGAATAGGCTGCTGGTGGTTAAGGATTGTGGAAGGATTGTGGAAGAAGACAGCACGTTTGGTAAGCCTCGGGAGATGCTGCCAAACTAGCACATTTAGGTTACAGAACACACGCTTTGAGCAGTTTTTAGTCCGGAAGTTCCCCTATGTTGTGATGGTTAAAGCAGGTGGGAGTTCAGAAAAGTTGTAAATGGAGTGAAAAATTAATTTACTGAGAGGGAAAGTTTATTAGCAGTTCCATTCTCATTTTTAAACATGCCTACAAGAAAAAGGAAGTAGGGAAAAAACAATGGAAGGAAAGAAAAGAACTGAGAAGAAAATAAAAGGGGAAAAAAAAAGCGGGGGGTAGGTGGGTGGGTTGAGCGGGGACACATCAGACTCAGCCTTTGCCATCCGCAATTTCATAATACGGTAATTTTTAATATTAAAAGTAAATTGTACATGTATTTTATAAACAATACGCATAAAATAGATCATATTCTAAACCCTTTTCTTTTTTAAAATGCTTTTTCACAGTAAATTTCGTAGGTGTTAGATTTTTCCCTCAAAATAATAGTGCAATTGGAAGCGGGGAAACGTTGCGGTGGATCAGGACCCCCTAGTACAAGTCCTTGTAGATCTCCTGTAGGAGCGGGTGAAGGCTCATGTCCGTCTCCGTCTTCTTTATCACCTGCAGGAGCTGTACGTGCTCCGTGACGATCTGTCTGAGGTCTGTCATTTTCTGGAGCAGCTTGGCAAAGAGCTGAGAGGACTCGGGGTGGTTCAGCTTGAGCTGGAGCTCCAGGGCTTGCAGCAGGTTGTCCTGGATGTCCTCGATGGGCTTCACATTCAGCAAACCGGGCCGATCTGGGGAGCAGAACGGGAGACACAACAGGGGGTTGAGTCAAAGAGCCCTCCAGGCCCCACCTCTGCAGGGCCAAACAACTCAACTGGTTTTTTTTTAGTTTGTTTGTTTTGCTTAATTTCTTAAATAGGGTGTGGATAGAAGGTAAGCAGAATTGAGGATGAAATTAAAACCAAACCAATCAGAGCTCTTTCCAGAGGATTTCTTTTCCTGCCTAGGACTGAATCTGGTGGTGCTGTAACATGGCATCTAACTAATCCTGTCCCCAAACTGAGGCCTCTTTTGCTCATGGGTTCACTCTGAAATCTGATTTTCAATCTCTGCTCTTTCCTAACCAATCTGTGTTTGATAGCCTCTATCTTCTTTCTTAGCACAGCTTCATACGTAGTATATTTCATTTCAACATGACAAAACATAGTTTTTAAATGCTGATGCCGTTCAGAAGGATAGACCCCTAACGATTTAGTAGCGGTTTCTTCCGAGTGGTAGGACTGCAGGTAATTTTCACTAATTATTTTTGATGCAGTTTGTGAAATGACAGCTTAAAATTACAGTAAGTTGACCACCCAACGGACTGTAACAAACTGGTCAACATACAGAGGGGGTCAACATAAGGAACCAGGCTTACTGTGCTGATATGTAAATATGCATGTCCGGTCTGTGAAAATTGGGCCAATTTAAGGAAGTGGTCAGTGTAGGGAGATGGTCAACTATACTTTTAAACTTGTTTTGCTCTTCTTCATATAAATCTTGTTAGATTTATTCTGAGATACTTTCATGGCTTCTTTTGCAAATGGACTCTTTTCATTACATCTTCTAACATTTCTCTGCTGATGTGTAGAAAAATTGTGCTAATTTTACTGTATTGAAACTATTTCAATTTTTTGAACTCTTGTCAGTTCAAATTTTTTTTATTTTTTTTCCAGACAGTCTCACTCTGTCACCCTGGGTAGAGCGCCAGGGCATCATAGCTCACAGCAACCTCAAACTCCTGGGATCAAGTGATCCTCTAGCCTCAGCCTCCCAAGTAGCTGGAACTGTGGGCGCCTGCCTCAAGCCTGGCTAGTTTTTAGAGATGGGGGTCTCACTCTTGCTCAGGCAGGTCTCTAACTCTTGAGCTCAGATGATCCTCTCGCTTCGGCCTCCCAGAGTGCTAGGATTACAGGAGTGAGCCACTGTACCTGGCGTCCAAATCGTTTTTAATCACAGATTTTTACTTTTGGAGAGTAGACAATTACATCTGCAAATACAGTGGTAGTTTTATTTATTTCTTCTTTTGCACTGTTTATACTTCATATTTCTTTTCCTTGCCACCCTGTGATTGCTAAAACCTCCAATACGGTATTAAATAATAATAGCAATAGCAAGTTTTCTTATTTTACCCCTAACTTTGAAGGAAATGCTTCTGATGGCTCACTAACTAATATGATGTTTGTTATAGAATATGGTGGGTATGTTTTATTCCTGCCTGTCCCAGAGCTTTGAAGTTTTTGTTTTAGACAGGAATGTTGCTGAATTTTATCAAATGCTGTAAAATTTTTCTATCTAAGGAGAGAGGCTGTGTAAAGAGATAGGGTTTTATCTTCACCTTAGTATCATGAATAAATAGGTTTCCTTATACCTTTGCACTCATTTGCTAATATTTTATTCAGTGTTTTTATATTTGTAGATGATACAGACCCAGACTTCTTTTTGGTGCCATCTTTTGCCTGTTTGGGTAATAAATGTTACCTAGTCCGAGTTAGAGGTCTTTACTCTATGTCTGTAGAGTAGTTATCTGTTCCTGAGAATCTATTTGCAGAATCATCTAAGCTTGGTGATAAATCTACCACCGGCTTTCATTCTCTCCCATAGCTCTGAACCTATTCAGGCCTTCTATTATTTATAAACTAAAATTTTAGTAACTTATATGAGAACCGAGTTGTATATGATACTGTCTTAGAATTTGAAATCTATTATTTTTATTAGTGGGCCTTTACTTAATGCTCTTTATTTGTGTATTATCTCATTAAGAAATCTGATTGGTCCAAGGTTTATCTATGTTTTTGCTTTTTAGAAAGTAGAGCTTTTGGTTTTATTAATAAACTCTGTTTTTTAAAAACTGTTTCCAATGCATCTAATTCCCTCTTCTTCTTCTTCTTTTTTATTTTTTGGCTGGGGCTGGGTTTGAACTCGCCACCTCCGGCATATGGGACCGGCACCTTACTCCTTTGAGCTACAGGCGCCACCCTTTAATTCCTTCTTTTTCACTTTCTTTAGGTTTACTTTCTTCTCTCGGTTTTGTGAGTTGAATGCTTAATTCATTTCATTTTGGTATTTTTAAAAACATGTTTTAATAATATATTTTCTAATAAATATAAATAAGGCTCTAACTTTTCCTGTTACACACCACTCTGGTTTCATCACATGGGCTTTAATAAAGAGTCCTCTCAGGTGGCGCCTGTGGCTCAAAGGGTTAGAGTGCCGGTCCCGTATGCTGAAGGTGGTGGGTTCAAACCCAGCCCCAGCCAAAAACTGTGCAAAAAAATAATAATAAATAAATAAAGAGTCCTCTCACAGTTCTTTTCTAAATAGACTGTCTTACAACTTTATTTTTAACCCAAGAGTTATAGAGAAACACGTTTTAAAATTTCCAAATAGGAAGTTTGGGTTTTGGCTTTTGTTTCCTATTTTTTAAATTTTATTTTCTAATTTCTAAGTTTGCTGCCTTGGGTCAGAATACAGGTTTTCTCACTAAAGCTCCCCAGAGCCAGGGTTTCTGTACAACACTCAGGGACACTTGCTTGACAATCTTGGATTGATTTCAAATTTAAGCTCTTGAAGGTCATTTACTCTCTTTTAAAATTCTGAACTCTTTCCTCCTTCACTGTGTGCATTTTACCTGCTTTTTAATACCCTTCATGACCTGGTCCTGGTCGCCCTGTAGCCTCCATTTCTTTAAAGGTCCCTTGGCTCTATATTGAGGGGTATTAAGCTACTTCTGTGCCAAGTTCCTCAAACACCCAATGTTGGGTCAGGACTCTGTGCTTAAGCAGATTCTGTTCCTCTTCCCTGAGACATGATGCCCTTCCCTTCAGCCTGTGACAGGACTCTGTCGGGGAGTCCTTCCTTGACAGGGATCCCCTCCTTTCCCCTGTTCTTCTAATTGCCTTTCTCGGGCCCCCACAGCACCCTATAAACATCTCAGTTGTGTTCATCACCAGATTACGTTCACGGAATGCTTACTGTTTCCCAAGGACTGTGCTAAGGGCCTCATGCACAATGAGTCACTTAATCTGAGGACATACTTTATGGAGAGGGAAATTACAATGCAGAGAATGGAGTTAAATTTTGCCAACGTCTGCCACTTACAAGTGAATGGAAGAGCTGACGTCTGGCTGTAAGTCTGTCTGATTCCACGTGCTCTACCCCTAAGCCGAGGACCTAGTAGTATCAGTACTGAGTTTCTTGTCTCTCCTCTCTCAAGGCCGTAAGGACAGAAATTTGTGTCCTGACTGTCTCTGAACCACCGGTGGAAACACAGGACGTTCTCGGTTGACTGAGTTAATCAGTGAGAGGGTTTTTCTGGCCAAGAGCCCTGGATGCAAACAGCACAATTCTCCGGGTTGGTGAACAATTCTCCGGGTGAACAAGCCTGAGGGTGGACTCGTCATACAGCGAGGAAGTCTTCTGTGAGTGGTGTATTCTTCTATCTAATAAACTTGAGTAACTTTTACCCTGTAAGGTGAGGCTCAGGAGAGCAATGTGAGCACCCAGAGCTGTCTGGGATTTTCAGAACTGTAAACGTTCTCCTAAATTAACTTTCAGAGGTACCTTTGCTTGCCATTACAGAAGGAAATTGTCTTGGGTTTGATTTTTTTTTTTCTCTTAACAACTCCAACACCTCCCATTAAACTGGGATACGCATCATTTTTTTCTTTTAAAAATTTCAGCATTTAATTTCTGAATCATCAGCAAAAAAAAAAAAAAAAAAAAAAAAAATTTCAGATTCTGAGAAGGAATCGTGCCCTTTTGAGAGCTGTGTGGCTTTCTCTGCTGCTCGTAGGATAAGGAAAACCACTGATGCTTCCAGGAAAGCTGGATCCCCAGTTGGTGCCTTTTGATTAATGATTGCCAATCCTCCCTCTTAACAAATGTTCAAGATCTCAAAGGCCAAGGGCAGTGTGCGTGCATGTGCATCTGAGTGCAGCAATTTGGGTAAAGACAGGTGTTGAGTGAGGCTCTTCCGGGGCTGAGACCACACAGCCAGGCTCTCTGCAGCCTGGGCACTGGCTCTGTGAGCCGTTTCTCTGTCCCCCTTCCTCTGGAATAGCATCAGTGGGGTCAAAAATTCTGCTGAAGAGATGACGTTAATCTACCAGATCTCGTTTATCAAACAATCAAACCCTAAACTGTATAAGGCTGGCTCGAAAGTCTTGGCTTGCTGCAGTATAACGGAGCCAGCCCCTCTAGGAGTAGGAAGAATCTGGTTTGGATTTTTAAACCTCTCTTTGGCAAGTTATTCTTTATGATGTGATGGATGAAGTTTGGCTGAGAGGCTGAAATTTTGCCATGGATTAAGTACATTTTCTGCAATGACAAGTTAGATCATTTACAGATCAGTCCCTCTGTCCCCCTGACTGAGCCTCTGTCAAAGCGAAATGGTTCCGGGAAGGAAGACAGCAGAGGGGGAAAGTCCCATTTTCTACTTCTGGGTTTCACTCACCAGCTCCGTGACCTGGGGAAAACTGATGAAGGTCGCTGGGTTCAAGTTCTCCTCTGTAACTAGATTATCACTAACACCCTATCCAAAGTTCTAACATTTACTCTCATTTGTATTAATAATTTCCTCTGTAGAACTCAAATTAATCCACATGAAAAAAGCCAACAATCCCATATATCAATGGGCAAGAGACATGAATAGAACTTTCTCTAAAGATGACAGACGAATGGCTAACAAACACATGAAAAATGTTCATCATCTCTTTATATCAGAGAAATGCAAATCAAAACAACCCTGAGATATCATCTAACCCCAGTGAGAATGGCCCACATCACAAAATCTCAAAACTGCAGATGCTGGCGTGGATGTGGAGAGAAGGGAACACGTTTAACTGCTGGTGGGACTGCAAACTAGTACAACCTTTCTGGAAGGAAGTATGGAGAAACCTCAAAGCACTCAAGCTAGACCTCCCATTTGATCCTGCAATCCCATTAGTGGGCATCTACCCAGAAGGAAAAAAATCCTTTTATCATAAGGACACTTGTACTAGACTGTTCATTGCAGCTCAATTTACAATCGCCAAAATGTGGAAACAGCCTAAATGCCCACCAACCCAGGAATGGATTAACAAGCTGTGGTATATGTATACCATGGAATACTATTCAGCTATTTAAAAAAATGGAGACTTCACATCCTTCGTATTAACCTGGATGGAAGTGGAAGACATTATTCTTAGTAAAGCATCACAAGAATGGAGAAGCATGAATCCTATGTACTCAATTTTGATATGAGGACAATTAATGACAATTATGGTTATGGGGGGGAAACAGAAGGAGGGAAGGAGGGAGGTGGGTGGGGCCTTGGTGTGTGTCACACTTTATGGGGGCAAGACATGATTGCAAGAGGGACTTTACCTAACAATTGCAATCAGTGTAACCTGGCTTATTGTACCCTCAATGAATCCCCAACAATAAAAATAATAATAATAATTTCCTCTGTATAATTCAACTGGGGAAATAAACCCAAAACTCTAATTGAAAGGTGTATGAACAGGCTTACACATTAAATTTAGAACCCATGGCTTATTTTAAAAAGAAAAGCTTCCTTTGAGGTTTTTTTGAGACAGGGTCTTGCTTTGTCACCCAGGCTGCAGTGCCGTGGCATCACTATAGCTCACAGCAACTTCAAACTCCTGGGTTCAAGCAATCTTCCTGTCTAAGACTCCTAAGTAGCTGGGACGATAGGCATGAGCCACCACGCCTGGGTAATTAAAAAAATTTTTTTTATAGAAACAGAGTCTTGCTTTGTTGCTCAGGTTGGTCTTGAACTCCTGGCCTCATTCCCTTGGTCTTAAGCAAGAGCTAGAGTCAAGGGCAAAAGAGATTTTCTAGGGTTGCTCCCTGCCCTCTACTCTCCCGCTGGCTCCAAGGCCTCCCCTGCGCCCCTCTCTTCTTTCCACTATCCTGTCCACGTAAGCTCAGACCTTTACTGTGCTAGTGAGGTGTCATAGAAGTCTGTCCAAACACCCAGAGCTGTTCCCTTCCTTCTTCGCTCAGACCGGAGCCCCTAGACTCCTCCTTCTTAGAAGGTCCTTCAGAGACCCTTCTCCTGCACCTTGCTGAGGATTAGTGGTGAGTCTGGAAGAGGGTCAGGGTCAAGGGTCCCCTTTGTTGGCCTGGGCTGCCTGGAGGGCCCTTTTGGGAAGTGCGTGTTGACTCACAGACTCCAGGACTTAGCTCTCCTCTCCAGGAGGCTGGAGTTAATTACTGGTTCCTCAATCCCCAGGCTGCTAAGAACTGGGAAGGAAACCTTTCCGGTCTCCATCCACACAGTCCTGGAATTGATTAGAGAGCACTGCTGATTATGAGCAAATCTACAAAGCTTCCATCTTATCCAGATCTTGTTCTGTTACGTGAAGAGCTTATCTCAAGCAGATTCAAAATCCCTGACCCTCTTGGGATCTGCCCACCTGGGCGAGGAGTTTCCCTAACACAGATTTTCTGAGGAATCATCTCAGTTGGGAACCGGAGAGCCACCCCAGGGTCTCCTGAAGAAAAGGCAGAAAAACAGAAGCAGATGGTTTTGTCTCTGGTCCAGGAGCTGCCGTCCTGGCTCTCCCCGTCTCTCCTTACTGGCTCTCTGATGGAGACTCATCGGAAACAGGCTGGACCCAGGGCGTTTAGAACAAACCAGTGTGATGGCAGGGCAGCTGCAAACTGATCCACAGACAACAAAAGACCTTACTTTAGGTGTGAAACACTGCCGGGGAGGTCGGGCCGCTTGTGCAACTCAGCACTTTACGGACTAACTTCTTTTTTTTTTTTTTTTGTAGAGACAGAGTCTCACTTTATGGCCCTGGATAGAGTGCCATGGCCTCACACAGCTCACAGCAACCTCCAACTCCTTAAGCGATTCTCTTGCCTCAGCCTCCCGAGTAGCTGGGACTACAGGTGCCCGCCACAACGCCCGGCTATTTTTTGGTTGCAGTTTGGCCGGGGCTGGGTTTGAACCCGCCACCCTCGGTATATGGGGCTGGCGCCTTACTGACTGAGCCACAGGCGCCGCCCCGGACTAACTTCTTTTTATACTTCCCTCTCATGTCCTTTATTGCACTGCCCTCTAAACTCACAGACATGTTCTCAGGGTGCAATCCATATGGAAATCGAAGGCCGCATTTGAACCCTGTCTCTCTTCCAGTTGAGCTTTGTGTGCCTTTGGACAAATCGTTCACTCTTTCGGGGTTTGAGCTTAATATTTAACATGACAATGACATTTTTTCCCTAAGGTCATGGTTAAGAATGAAATAGGTAAAGGAAAATACTACAGTTCTCTGTGTTTGTTCAGAGCAAGGCAGTTTCTGGCAGGATTGTAAGCGGGCGTGGGTAGCAGAGAAACAGTCAAGAAATGGACGGTTTCTGAGTTCTTGGTCAGAGCAGAAATTCAGGAGTGCAAGAAAATAATTCCTGATGTGGACGTACTTGAGGGTTTGGGCAAGTTCTCATCCTGTAGGTTTTCTTTCTTATTTTTTGGAATGAATCTCACTCTGTTACCCTAGCTAAAGTGTAGGGATGTCATCATAGCTCACAGCAGCCTCAAACGCTTGGGCTCAAGCAACCCTCGTGCCTCAGCCTCCCAAGAGACCACAGGTGCCTGCCACCATGCCTGGCTAATTTTTCTTTTTTTTTTTTTTTTCAGATTAATATGAGGGCAGCACATTAGGTTACAATTTTGCATTTGCTAGGCAGAGTCCCTGCTGTAGTAGCGTTCCACACCCAGGTGTGCCATATACCCTTACACTGTGCCCCTTAAGAAGAAGCGCATCAATCCCCCTTCCTCCTCCCCTCCTCCTCCTCCATGCCCCCCACTCTCTAACTTGAATTAAGTGGAGTTTTTCACTTGTGTGGGCATGTCTCTGATCATCTACTGGCGTCATATTAGTGTTGAGTACGTTGGATACTTGCTTTTCCGTTCTTGTGATACTTTACTAAGAGGAATGTGTTTCAACTCCATCCAGTAAGTTTTCTAATTTTTATAGAGATGGGATTTTGCTCTCACTCCAGGTGATCTCAAGGAATCCTGACCTCAAGAGCTCCTCCCTCCTCCACCACCCCAAATGCTAGGATTACAGGTGTGAGCTACCATGCATGCTAGGCCTTCATTCTGTGGTTGAATGCACGTGTGCAAGATGGTTTACGAACAATAGCAAAACAAAAAGCCAGGGTGCCTAAATCCACTACTTTCTTAAAGAAATGCTTCTAGGGATACTCGTCTGATCTACCCATCAGCATCATGGTGGGCATAAGGCAAACTGTGCACTCAGCTAAGTAAATGCTGTTGGGGCCCTATAGTAATTCCTTTCTACCATCCTACCTTAAGAAAAAAATAATTTGAGAACATTTCACATGGGGTCTCTCATATTTAAATTTGAACTCGTGGCTGGGCATGGTGGCTCACACCTATAATCCTAGCACTCTGGGAGCCCGAGGCAGGAGGATCGCTTGAGCTCAAGAGTTTAAGACCAGCCTGAGCAAGAGCAAGATGCCTGTCTCTACCAAAAAATTAGAAAAGATTAGCTGGGTGTTGTGGCAGGTGCTTATAGTCCCAGCTACTTGGGAGGCTGAGGCAAGAGGATTTCTTGAGCCCAAGAGTTTGAGGTTGCTGTGAGCTAGGCTGACACCACAGCACTCTTCCCAGGCGACAGAGTGAGATCCTGTCTTAAAAAAAAAAAATTGAACTGGAGCTTAATTTAGTACAGGGATGCTCAGTTTTGGCTACACACTGAAATCATCCAGGGACATTAAAAACAAACTAATGCTTAATGCTTGGGATCCAGCCCTTGAGACTCTGATTTACTGGGCCCACGCTATGACCCTCAAGATTTGTAATAGCTCCCAGGTGATTCTAAAGTGCAGCCCAGGAGAAGCACTCCTGGTTTAGTGAGAAACAGCTGGAATTCCAACTTCTCCAAGTTACTTAACTTTGGTCAAGTTCCTTAACCTCTCTGTACCTTGGTTTCCTCACTTAAAGAACAGAGCTGTAATGGTAATGTAACTGACAGTGTTGTTTAGAGGATAAAATGGGTACTACATCATTGAAAGTGCTCACCGCAGTGTCTGGCACATACTGAGTTAGATGTTACTACTTTTGATAGTATTGCTTAAACTTCTCTCACTTTCCCTCCCACCATCTCTGGCTTCCATGGGTCCCTCCCACAGCTTTCCTAGTCTTTCTCCTTCCGTTGCTCAGACTTCTCCCCACCTCCAGATGTTTTCCCCTCTCCACTTCTGGGACTGCACCTTGCAAGGGATTTATTAGCAATGCTAGCAGGGCTAGTCCAAATTAATCAGAGTTCTGAGCACTGGGTGATTTTAGGAGCAATTAAGTTGACTGCTGCTCTCCAGGGAAAGGAGACAACATAAAATAGAGACGTTGCAAACGCTTTCACAAACAGATAAAGATCACCTGCCAGCAGCACAGTCTGCAATGTGGCTGGCGGAGTTCGCTGAAGCAGGCTAACATGCTGATGCTTCCCTGTTGAAACAATGGCTTCCCATTTATAAATGCTTTCTGTAGGTCCAATTCTAATATATATGATTTAGCCAGGATGGGGGAGGCGGATAACCACAACCATAAAACCAAACCCAGCTAATTTTCTCTTTATCTGCCCCTTAAGTAGCTCATCTCAGACACTTAACTCACACTTACAAAAAGCCAACTCCCAAACCACAGAATGCCACAAACCCATCTGGTGACAAGGTGGGTGACCCTTTCCTCTCTGCCAGGTTCCAAACTCTTTCACTTGAAAGCACCGTGGTGAATTGAGTGCGGCCTCCGATTTGTCTCTGCATCTCTCAGAATGGAAATAGGACTTGACACGTCTGTCCCGGGGAGTCCCTGTGTTCCTGTCTCCTTGTAGCCTGGGTTAGGGACCTTTTGTTGGGTTGGGTTATTCAAGGTCACTCACTTTAAGTACAGCCAGGTGGTTTGCACCCCTCCTTTTTGTCGGGATCAGGGAAGCAGTCTGTCGTTCTTCCCTTAAATGAAGCAATGTAGAACTTTCTGGCTCCTTTTGTGTCCAAGAAGGGCTGGAAATGAGGGGTAGGAGGGTGGGTCGAGGAAGGAGGGTGGAGTGGAAATGCGGAGAAAAATGATCTTCCCCTGTTCAGGGTAGGGAAAGAATGAAGGAGAAGGGAGGACTAAGAACGCCTACTTTTCTCTCCTCCCTCAACCTCTAGAAATGGCAACACCAAACACCGGAAGCAAAATAACAAGTTGCCAAGGATCACTTCTCCACACCCCCCGCCCCAGGGTCTTCCCTGCCAATGTCTTTGAGAAGAATCTGTGATCTCACGAGCCTTTGGGCATGATCTCTAAAAATGACCTCTAAACACATCACGTCCCCAGAAGTTGCTGGGAATTCTGGGGGAGTGGAAATCTACTGTCCTGACTGTCCTCTCCTGGGGGGCAGCGGGGCTTCGGATCGTCCCCTTACTTCCGAGGCTCTCCTTTCCTCCAGTATCTCTGGGTTTGTTCTCAACCCACACTTAATCCCTTACCCAGAGCTGATAAAGGGATTATCTCCCCGGGAGTATTTATATTGTAATAAAGGATTTTAAGAATGACTATTGGAATTTCAAGCAATGTGACTGGCAGGATTGAGTGAAGCTACTTCAAATTATATCGTGCAGGGAAAAAGGGAAAATGATTATAGCATTTATTGTGTACTTAACAGGTCCCGGGCACTGTGCCAGAGGCTTCACATCGTGTTATTTCACTTGATAAGGAAATTAAGGCTCAGGGAGGTAAAGAATTGCCCACAATTGCACCTGCAGTGAGAGATGGCGTGGGGGGTTTTGGACTCTGGTCCATGTGATTCCACTAGGCCCTCCGGCCTCTCTGGTCTACCTGCTGGTGAGGCTGGCAGCCCCCCACCCCACCCGGGAAGTTCTCTAGGACTGAGTGACTCCTTAACCACCTGTGCTGGCCTCTGCGCGGAGTGGGGCGCCTGCTCGGTTTCGCTCTTCCTCACTGCAGATGATCTTGTCTAAATGTCTGGGTGACTTGTGCCAGGCTGGAAGGCTGCCTGGGGTCACCCAGAGTTTACACACACATTATGAGAGCCCCAAATGATAAAGTGCTCCACGAAGCAGCCCACTGACTGACTGAACCTTTTCCAAGACTGCCGGTGTGGGGACAGAATGACTCAGCATTCCACCCCTCCGTGGTCTGCCTCTGGCTCGGCAGCTGGCTGTGCTGATCCTAAACTCTCCAGCCCGGGGCTGAGGAGGGGATTTTATTTCTAAAGCAGTCACAGATAAAGATGCATCCATAGTCTACAAACAACAAAAGCTTGTGTGTGTGTGTGTGTGCGCGCATGCAAACATATGTTTATCAGATGATTCTAGGATGTTTCATCTCCCTATCACCCCATCCCCACCCTCTGCTCTCTGGTTTTTAGAATTTGGGTGCCAGTTGAGAACTCATAAATAGAACTCACCCCTGTCAAACCAAATCTATGGGGTTATGAAAATAGTGACATGAGGGGACATTTCTAGATAACTCAAAGTGAGTCACTATTCAAAGCCATTCTGCCAGCCTGTCATGGCAACACACCAGGAGGGAGGGACCTTTTAAGGGAAGAGTCTCACAACCTGTGTAGACACAGCGCTGGTGCCCATTAAATATTTGTCCAATTAATACATAAGTGTCACTACTCTGAAACACAATCACAGCCCAGATGGGGGTATGAACCATCAATAACACTCGTTGGCTGTCCTGTTCAAGAGAAAGCAGATGTCCTTGTTCATCTGCAGTGCCACCAGAAGAATCAAAGAAACAACTTCCACCACGTGGGCACCAGTGTGCGTCTTGGCCAGAAAGCCCCGTGATGGATCAGGCAGCTGAACATGGACTTGCTACAGGAGAGGGAGAAGAACGTTGGCCTATTGTTGTTCACGGTATTTTCGATATCTAAGTCTTAAAATGTTTTGAGTTTTGTCTCCTGCTCAGTTAACTAGTAAGGAAGATGCTAACAGACTCAGGGCTGGGCTATAAGAGGCTCCCGAAGCTGAGGGTATACATAGTCTGTCTTTAGTGGCAGAAAGAAGATGATGCTTTCCAGTTTTAGAGTATCTGGGAATACTCTAAAAATTCTGAAGGGCAGTTAAGAGACAGGGGAATAGAGATGGGACACTTCCAAACCAGCGTTCCCCAAACTCTGTGCTTGCAGAACACTTGTGTTCTGTGAGATGGACTGTGGGGCTCGACAGTTGAGGAAGTGTCATTCTGCTTGTGAGGTACTGGGTGGTACTTTAACAATTTAAAATTCCTCCCATAAATTTTTCTGCAACCACTTATCTACATCAGAACCTGGCATAAGATGGTTATCTGATTCTACAGAAATGTGCTTGCTTAGTGACTTAAAGGTTATCGTCTTGCTCAGAGTTCTGCAAACAGCACCATTGTTTCCAGGTGTCCTGCTCTCTGAACAAATTTAAGAACCAGATCACCCGTCTTCAGCTTCCTCACCTGGCCCTGTTCCTTCTCCAAGCAATTATCAAAGCCTAGTGTCTAATTTTGCTAGGTAAAAGAGCTGTCTTAAGACAGACTTTGGATATGACTAAGTAAAATCTGAACTAAAACCTGGAAATCCTTAATTATAATATTTGGAGGCCATATGGGAATAGGTAGTTTTTGAAACTGCCACAGAACTCTAAGTCCAAAGTAATTGAGAGGCTTCCACCTCTCAACACAAAAGACTGTAGTGTCTAAGCTGAGGTAAGCCAGTTCTGAGGTCTGAGAGAACCTTGGTCTTGCCAATTAGTAGCTCTGTGACCTTAGGCAAATTGCTTAACCTATCTAAGCTTCTGTTTTCTCCATCCATAAAATGGGCCTAACAATAGGTCATGGAGAACTGCAGGAAAGATTAGACAGAGATTATGAACGTGAGTGAAGGGCCCACCGCATACGTGTATTCTGGAGTGCACTGAAGTAGCCAACAAATGGTAGCTATTATCATTATTCATTCAACAAGTATCTGTCTTATGCTGGGCCACTGCTGTGCTTTGATTCTACTTTAACTCTAGCAAATGAAAAAATCTTGTCCAGGCATGGTAGCTCACTGCCTGTAATTCTACCACTCTGGGAGCCCGAGGTGGGAGGATCTTCTGAGGTCAGGGCTCAAGATCAGTCTGAGCAAGAGCAGAGACCTCATCTTTATAAAAAATAGAAACAGTAGCTGGGCATAGTGGCACACACCTATAGTCCCAGCTACCTGGGAGGCTGAGGTAGGAGGAGCACTTGACCCCAGGAGCTGGAGTTTGCAGTGAGCTATGATGATGCCACTGCACTCTAGCCAAGGTGACAGAGCAAGATCCTGTCCTCAAAAAAAAAAAAATCTATCTGCCTATTTGGCCATGACCCATGGGTGAGCCACATAGGAGGTAAGTTGCTGACCTGAAAGAACTAGGTGTTATCCAATTGACACCAGAATATCGACTCTTCCTTGATATGCCAGTGTACAGTAATGAGCATGATTTCCACTTTTGCTACTACTCTCTTCTTCCTGTCTGCTCAACAGCAGAAACGTCAAGGATCACACAGCAAGAACAGCTGTGCAAAGCGGCTTCACAGAGAAGGAGCAGCGTTGGGCTTGCTGGGAAGAGGGGCTGCCCTCTCAGTGGTTTGCGTCACCTCGCCAGACGCCAGAGGGTAGAGGCCGCGTGACTCGCCGTCTGTGGCGGCTGCAGCAATATTTGCAGTTTCTCTGCCATTAGGACAGCAATGCCAGATTGTCTTAAAAAATCCATTGTAAAAGCCAGTGAATTTCCTCCCCTGTATCTTGGAAGTTCAGGAAGAACTGAAATGGACTCCAAACTGTTTTGAATTAACAAACAGAGCTTCGCCCGCTGCAGAGTCCCAGCTGGAACTCTCCTCCTCTTTGCTTCACCAGGCAGCAAACGCTTACGGGGGCAAAACATCCACTCGTGCGTCCTGGGGCTTGTCAGCTTTGCTGAGATGTACACTTGGCTGTGGTTGCAGGCTATGTTTGGGGAGTTTGCTAGTGTGGCTGGCATGACACTGTGGCGCCAGCTGCAAACATGCCCTTGCTGGAGGTAGTTTTATTACTCTTGACGCCAACCAGCCTATCCGGAAGACCAGAGGGTGCAAAGGGAAGCTAGGACTTACCTCGATTACCTTTTCTGGCTTAGAGGTAGGGCACAACTTAGGGAATGTGAAGAAGGGAAAGCAGGCTGCAGCCACCAACTCAAGAGTGACTGCGCCGACCAGGTGGCAGAGGGGGCAGGGTAACTGGAGGTGGCAGTTTCAGTCCTAGTTCCACTGCACAGTAGTCGTTAGATCTTAGACAAATTGCTCGTGTCTATGACCCTCACTTTTCTTTCTATGAAGTAAGAACATAACACATGTCGGGATCTAATGAGAGAATGCCTATTCAAAAGGTTTAAAGCACTGGCCTTGGTTCTGGAGTGCTGTTCCTTATGATTCTCATTCTTACTCTGGGGTGGTGGAGAGGGGAAGAGAAAGAGGAGGTAAGAACTGGGCCATGTTTTCTCAGGAGGCCGGAGTGAGAGCTGAGTGAACAGCAGAGAGGAAGAGCAGCGGACAAACCTAAGGCCCAAAGCAAATTCTATCAGCAGTTCTCAGGGTTGGCAGCGGACAGCAGCAGTCTTAGGTGGCAACTCTGGTTTCCCCAGAAAATAGTTGGGTCAAATCAGTTACGTTTATCCAAAACTCCTCTCTTTGGCTCCCCTCGCAACCCCCTCCCTTAATACCCAGTTCCTCACCACCTTCCGTGGTGCTCTTCTCTCTCATCTAGCCCTGAGTCTAGGGCCCCAGGTGCCTTGACCAGAGCCAGAGTTCTGTGATTCCAAGCCTAGCTCAGAACAAGGCCGACGGATCCATAGCAAAAGCACGTCTTTCTGGGCGGCACCTGTGGCTCAAGGAGTAGGGCACCGGTCCCATATGCCAGAGGTGGCGGGTTCAAACCCAGCCCCGGCCAAAAAAAAAAAATCACAAAAAAAAGAAAAAAAGAAAACAAAAGCACGTCTTTCTGAAACCACTGATGCAACTGATAGACTTCGGAATAAACTGCAGAGGAGAAGATGATCGCTCATTGTTAAGATTGGGTAGAATCAGAAATTCACTTGCTGGATCAAAGCCCCCTGCTTACATGAACGCTTTCCCTTTCTGGAAAATCCAGAATACAGGGGAAAAACTAATTGAGAAATTTTGTCTTACTCTAATAAACCACAATCTGGAATATGGATCTCACCATCCACAGACGACTGTGATCCTGATCTTACCGGAGCACACTCTGTGATTGGGAAGTTCTGTTTCCCTGGCCTACACCTCATCAGCCTGAGGAAAGAAGAAATTCCTGCGAGCTGGACAAACACAGGGGGCCAGTTTATTCATTCTTATTTACTTCCTGTTTATTGACTTCATTTACAAAAGCCAATTTGGATCAGGGAAGAATTAGGCTTTTGTGATATGCAAATCATGGCAAATCTTGCTCTTTTTCTTTATTTTTGGTAGCATTGTCTCACTCTGCTGCCTCAGGTTAGAGTGCCTGGTGGTCATCATAGCTCATGGCAACCTTAAACTCCTGGGTTCGAGCAATCCTCCTGCCTCAGCCTCCTGAGTAAACTGAGACTACAGGCGCCCACCACAACCCTCAGTTAGTTTTTCTATTTTTAATAGAGACAGGGTCTGACTCTTGCTTAGGCTTGTCTCAAACTCCTGAGCTCAAGGAATCCTCCCACCTTGGCCTCCCAGAGTGCTAAGAGTACAGGTGTGAGCCACCAAGGCCGGTGAACGGTACCATTTTTCTTTTTTTTTTTTCTTTTAAGAGATAGAGTGCTGTGGCGTCACAGCTCACAGCAACCTCCTGCTCTTGGGCTTAGCTCTTGCCTCAGCCTCCCGAGTAGCTGGGACTACAGGCACCCGCCACAACGCCCGGCTATTTTTTTGTTGCAGTTGGGCCTGGGCCGGGTTCGAACCCGCCACCCTGGGTATATGGGGCCAGCGCCCTGCTCACTGAGCCACAGGCGCTGCCCAATGGTACCATTTTTAATTTTCATACTTGAAAGCTGAAGCCTGCAATTATCCATGAAATTGAATCAAACTATTCCAGAGGTATTTCTCGATCAATTAATGAAAACTTTAAAGGCCTATTTTCAAATCGTCTAGCTTGTGAGAAATCTAGTTGGAGGAGTAATGGCATCTTTTCCAGAAGGAACCACACTGCTGTCTGCTGTGCCCACAGAACAACAGTGCTCAGATCCAGAAAGCCCAGAATCATCACGATTGTTTCTTATCTGCCTCTTTCCTAGTTAGAAACTAAGCATCTTTGAATGGCTTATTTGAGATGCTCCCCTTAGCATTCACGGCAGGAATATAAACCGTTACAAACCTGTATTATATTATACACGTGCAAGTATGTGTCCGTTTTCATATAAATGTTTTGGTAGGAGAAACAGGACTTTGTTACTCCTATTTTATTCTAAGGACAAAGATCTTAACTTTTCACGTATAACATTCTGTACTCTTTGAATTATAAAATGACCATGTATCACTTTTATTAACAAATTAAAAAATATTAATTAACAAAGAGTATGTCACAACACGAGAAACAGATAAAAGTGGAAAGAATATAGACATGGGATAGATAGTATGCTTAGGAAAAATATTAGAAATATGTAAAATGAGAATGTATTTTCATGTTTTATAAAGAATAAAGTGTGCCTTAAAATATTGGCTGATAAGGGCAGCACCTGTGGCTCAGAGGAGGAGGCGCCAGCCCCATATGCTGGAGGTGGCAGATTCAAACCCAGCCCTGGCCAAAAAATATATATATATATTGGCTGATAATATCAACTCTTTTTTCATACTGGTATTTAAAAACTTAACATTTTTGTCCCAGTGAACCTCACATATACTGGAGTCTCATTCTTTGCTCAAAGATCCTGGTGGGAATGGGGGCCAAGGATTGATTTAGAAGTAGATTTGATCAAGAAAGTAAATCATGTCAGATAGTATAATTTTGTTCTATTAAACATAACTTCAAAAAGTTATTTTGGGGTGAATCACAACTCGACACTGCACTCCTAGCTCCAGAGTTCATCTAAGCCATTCTATTATCTATTTGAACCCTAGTCGTCTAACAGGCAGTATCTTGCATCGTGTAGACGTTAAGAGCCTAGACTCTGGAGCCAGTTTGCATGGTTCACAACCCTGGCTCCATTCTTTTTTTGAGACAGAGGCTCACTTTGTTGCCCTTGGTAGAGTGCCGTGGCATCACAGCTCACAGCAACCTCAAACGCCTAGGCTCAAGCTGTCCTCTTGCCTCAGCCTCCAGAGTAGCTGGGACTATAGGCACCCACCACAATGCCTGGCTATTTTTAGAGACGGGGTCTTGCTCTTGCTCAGGCTGGTCTCGAACTCCTGAGCTCAGTCAATCCACCTTCCATGGCCTCCTCAAGTTCTGGGATTATAGGCATGAGCCACTGTGCAGGCCCTGGCTCCATTTTTTCCTAGCTGTGGAGCCCTGGGCAAGTAAGTGAAGCTTCCAGTGCTTTGATTTCCTCATTTGTAAAATGGTACTTCCCTCCCCGGTGGCTAACACAGCTTGGCACGCAGTTAAGTACTACATGTTTGTTACTGCTCTTGTTATTACTACTAAAGCACTACGCATCTGATTTCAGAAGCTTTCTGCTCCCAGTTAGTGCAAGTGTCAATCTTGCTTTTTATTACACATTGTGCAGCTGTGCTGTTGCTGCAATGGGTGAGTTTTTACAAACAGAAGACACACTATAAAGTACACATAAACGGTTCACCTGAAGTCTTATCTCAGCATGAAAACTGTTGTTTAAAAACAACTTTTACACATTTTCTTCTATTCAACTTGGAAATGAGATAGGCTAATGAAAGTTACACTTACAAAAAAAGAAAGTTACATTTAGAATAAAACCTGGCTTTTGGAGTTGGTTAGTTAGGTCATGTGCTTGCAAGGCCAGAAATACAACAAATTACAAAATAACTCAATTTATTTCTCTACTTTGTGTTCTTTGGTTCAGATTGCATTCTTTATTTTATTTTTTGAGACAGAGCCTCAGGCTGTCACCCTGGGTAAAGTGCCATGGCATCACAGCTCACAGCAACCTCCAACTCCTGGGCTTAAGTGATTCTCTTGCCTCAGCCTTCCAAGCAGCTGGGACTACAGGCTCCTGCCACAATGCCTGGCTAGTTTTTGGTTGTAGTTGTCATTGTTGTTTGGCAGGCCGAGGCTGGATTCGAACCTGCCAGCTCTGGTGTATGTGGCTGGTGCCTTAGCCACTTGAGCTACAGGTGCAAGCCAAGATTGCATTCTTAATCACACCTAGCCCCCACACAAAGGCACTTCAAGGGAAGCTATCGGAAGGTCCACCTGAGAAGCCAGCGGAGGTCAGTATATATATATATATACACACACACACACCTACATACATACATTCCTTAATTCCTAATTTGGGGAAAGCAATTCAAAGTAATATCCTTTTTTTCTTTTTTTGACAGAATCTCACTCTGTTGCCCTGGGTAGAGTGCTCTGGCTTCTACAGCAACCTCAAATGCCTGGACACAAGAGATCCTCTTCCCTCAGCCTCCTGAGTAGCTGGGACTACAGGAGCCTCCTGCAATACCCTCTCTCTATTCTTAGTAGAGACAGGGTCTCTCTTTGTTCAAGCTGGTCTGAACTCCTGAGCTCAGGTGATCCACCCAGCCCAGAGTCCCAGCGTACTAGGATTACGGGCGTGAGCTACTCTGCCCAGCCATTACAAGTAGTATCTTACTGACGGTGGGGCAGGAGCATCCTTGGACCAAAAACACTCCATAGTACCTTCTCCATCCAAGACAGCATCATCTGAAGCAAAGTCATAGGTGTCCTTACTTAAAAGAACCAAAGAATGGATTGACCTTCGAAAGGCATGAGGCAAAGAAAAGACAAAAAGAAGAAGAGGGCATTTGATTCTCATAATTGGAAATAATGTAGTGAGGGATAAAAAAGCCAGGGTTATACCCAGACCATTCCTACTGCACACCTATGATACTCTTTCTTGGTACGGTATTTTGGGTGTGAAGTAAGATTCTCATGGTGTTCTGCCGTTGGCATCTTGTGTCTGAAAAGTGTGGTAAGGATATGGTGAGAAGGACACAGACAAACAATAAGGACATCCAAAATTCTTTCAGCCCTCCCATCACCATCCCACCCCCATAGAAGATGGAAAAGCAAATCTTACCTCCACTGAGAATAATGACAGCTATAAATATTGCCAAGTCGCTATCGTCTAGTTCCAGTGCATTGAACTTCACAGCAAACTCAAACTTGGGCTCCATAAAGTCACCAAAGGGCTTCCGCAGGCTCTTTAGAAACTCCCTTGTCATGAATCCTTGGCCCTCTGATATAAGAACCCCGTCTTTATTCATCAGGGAGGCGAGCATTGTGTAAATGATCTCATGGACACCATACTTGAGGAGAGTTACTTGGTCGTTCAAGTCAAGGTTCACAAAACCAGGAATGCTCTTGGCATACTCCGTGATCTCCTGCACCGCTTCCACGGAGCGGAACTGGCACCCCTGAAAGATACGGATGGCCACCTCTTTGCTCTGCTCCTGCAGCGGGGTGATGTGTTTGAACTTGATTTTATCTTCGCCCATCATCAAGGAATGCATGTCATAGATAACAAATGGCTGCAAATAAAACAGAGACATGGCTGAGTTGGGGGTTTCTAATTCTCCGCAAATGCCATCCCAGTTCAAAACATTGTTTCTTTATGTACACCGGAGTCGCTACCTAAAACCTTTAATGTCGAATATGCCTAATAATGAAAAAACACCCTTTCTTTATGCATCTTAATTATCTTCTGGAACGAAACACATTCACTAATTTGGGTCTTCTTTCTCTTGAATTTACAAAGTAACCTTTCACCTATGACTGGCTAACAGTTCCAATTTCTGTTGTTTGGAGAGTTTTTTAATTTTTTTTTTTTTTTTTTGTAGAGACAAGAGTCTCACTTTATGGCCCTCAGTAGAGTGCCGTGGCATCACACGGCTCACAGCAACCTCTAACTCTTGGGCTTACGCGATTCTCCTGCCTCAGCCTCCCGAGTAGCTGGGACTACAGGCGCCCGCCACAACGCCCGGCTATTTTTTGGTTGCAGTTTGGCCGGGGCCGGGTTTGAACCCGCCACCCTCGGTATATGGGGCCGGCGCCCTGCTCACTGAGCCACAGGCGCCGCCTGAGAGTTTTTTAATTTTTAAAATGATACAAATTCTATTCTTTACTTTGGCTTTCTGTGAAATACATTTTTAACCATCTTTCAATAAAAAAAATCATTTCAGCACTTCAGGGTTGAAAATACCAATTTGCACATAACTTTTCAGTTTTAGATGAAATCTGCTCAGATCACAAATGAAACACAGTGTGCATATAAAGTATACTTAACTATGAAAAAATCACTCTGAAAGCAGATCAGAAACACTGAGCCCCCCAAATGTCTGTTTCTTTTTTTAATCCTCTGGAAGCTGTTTCAAAAGAAGCAGATATAGAAAGCCCTTAGGTATATGCTGCAGAAAGTGGCAAAATAAATAAATAAATAAAAAGGGTTTGGGACTTTGTATTTTAAAGTAAGTCCTATGGGTCAAACAATCAATAAAATACATGCATCCATTACTCAAGTTTGCAATAGGATGCTTTCAAAAGCAAGTTGTCGTTGGTCACGAAACTTTCTTTCTCTTTCCTTTCCTTGTATAGAACTAACCAAAGATTTGTGGTCATTGTGAAATTCTCCTGGCTCCTCTCACTGAGAGGGGCGATATTTTATTCATTTTAGATTGCATATACTAAACGCTATGAGAAAGTAAACCCTAAATCCTATACTTGTATGTCTCAGAGCTCTGGAGTGAGACTTGAGGGTCCAGCTTGGGTTCTGTGGCTACGTGATTTAAGTCATTTACTTAAGGCCTAGGCCTCAATTTCCTCAGACGGGGAGTAGATAGCATCAAAGCGTTCCATTTCTTGTCCAGCGGAGATTCTGCACCCAGAAGCAGGGTGTGACACACACACACTGACTGTGAAGTCTCCGCTGTACTGATCTGAGAACCCCGTCTTTATTCATCAGGGAGGCAAGCATCGCCTCGCCATGACTGAAAGTCATGTTCCTTTTGAGCAGAAATGCTGAGAATTCCCTCTTGAATGGACAGAGGGAGGTGGGCGGGAGTGGACATTACAACCAGCTTCAAGATCCACTGGTCGGAGAGTCTATTAATCTCTCTAGCACAGTCACCAAACTACTGGGTCTGTTCTACACCCGAGGAAGTAACACTCCGATGTTGAATAGATGTCCAAACTTTCACATCATACCAACACCATGTACTGGAGTTATTCTAGCTATTTTTACTTTTGTTACCAAAAAGTTGACTTCAACTGTACTGTTAGCAAACTGCAAAACAGGATGACATGGCAACTCAAAAGCAGGTTTGTCTCCAGAACTTGGTTCAGGGTTCAAATTCCAAAAATTTGAATGGATAATTAATTCTTCAAGAAAATTGGGACCCAATCATCCTGTCCTTCCCGTGTTTCCTGGACACTTTGATTTTTTTTTTTTTTTTGCAGTTTTGGCTGGGGGCAGGTTTGAACTCACCACCTCTGGTATATGGGGCCGGTGCCCTACTCCTTGAGCCACAGGCACCACCCAGCACTTTGCTTATGTGTGTGTTTATGTTTCTTTTTTCTCTTCAGGATTGGTATTAACAGGAGAAAAAAGAAAGGCAGAGCTAGTCATGTCCATGAACATTTCCTGTATTTCCCAGAACGTGAGATCCTAATCATGAGAAAAATTTGAATGGATAACGACGGTTTCACAGCCCCTGGAGAAAACGTGGGTTTTGTGTCTCAAGTGTTTTATAGGTGTGTTATAATTTACATTTGTGAAATATTGGCTTTCCTTTCTGCTATGGGACTATGACGGTATGGACACCAGACTAGACTAGCTGCACAGGCAGGAGTTGGTGACCCAAGCAGGAAGCCATCGCTTCTTCACTCGGAAAGACTGGACCCCGGCCTGCTCACTTCAGTTCTCAGATGAGCTTCTGCTCAACCACTTGGCTTCTTGGCACAGAACCTATACATAAAATTCTTTCACCTCCATGTAAGCATTTATCTGGAACTGTGCCCTGATAAATCACCCTGTGACTCTCCCCTCTACTTCCCTTGTCCCCTCATACGAAGCCCCAGGTTCCTGTTTTTGAAACTCGGTGATAGTTGAGCCTAGGGCACAAAATCCTGCTAATTTTCTCTCCCAATTTAACAACAATGTGACTTTAACCCCTTGGCAATCGAGGTTGGTCAGGATTTCCTGGCAGTAAACACTCAAGGACAGAGAGGAATCAGCACCCTACCATCATGCCAAACTCTTCCAGTTTTTTTTAAATCCCTTCAGCATTCTGAACAGTGGTGAGCCGGCAGAATTCTGGGTATTGACACGCAAATGAACACCAGGTGGAGTTTTGGGTTTTCCCTGCTCGTATCAGATGGTACTATTTTTATTGCATTTCTGGAGTCTGCAAAGATTCCTTCACCTCCACCTGGTTCTGTCAAACTGCCAGTGACCCCCAGGCATGGTCTGCATTTCTTTGCCGCCAAATCACATTTTAGATTGCAAGCAGGCCACTTGCCTGTCACACATTAACCAGGAACTTCCTTATCCTCAACCCTAATAGGAAGATAGCGAGTGGCTTGTCTGCTTCACACAGAGGGGGCCTCTTCAAACCTCAGTCACATGTGGCCTGTAGAATTTACCTTGAATCATCAACTTGACGTTACACGTCTGCAAACCTATTCCACGTAAAATGTACTACACACCCACGGACATGTTTCTGTATTTTTTTACAAAGCAAAGGGGAGCCCTTACATCTTCAATGAGCTTGTTGAAGTGTCACTCGAGGATCTGCCATCATTGGATGAGCCGTATCATCTTCAGATTTTGTCTTAATGATTTTATACTCTAGCCTGGGGATAATCATGTACTTATCTTCAGACACTCCATCAAATTAGATAAGCATCCCTCCTTCACAGGAAAGAAAGCTTAATGACAACTAGGACATCACTGAGGTGGAACCACATTTTGTGGGACCTGACCTGTACACAACTGAGAGGCCTTCTCTAAGAAAATACAAATTATGAGAGTAAAATTGCTCAGGCCCTTTCCCAGAGCACTGGAAGGGGCTCTGTGCAAGGGAGGGGTCCGAAGCCTAAACTTCATTAGCCTTAAGGCAAATCTGTTGCTGGCCGTGCTAATGCCTGTACTTTTCATATATTGGACAGACCAGCAAAAGGTCTGGAGAACGGAATGAAGAATAGAATGAAGAAAGTGGCACTTGAATATAATGTTTTTCTAGGGAAGCAAAATGATTTCTGTAAGGGGAAATGAAAAAAGAAAAAAAAATTTTAATTAATTAACTTATTTTTAGAGACAGGGTCTTGCTCTGCTGCCTGGGCTGGAACGCAGTGCCGCGATCACAGCCACTGCAGCCTCCAACTCCTGTGTTTAAGTGATCCTCCCACTTCAGCCTCCCAAACTGCCGGGATTACAGGCATGAGCCACTATGCCTGGCTCAATTTTTTTTAAGAGATACGTCAAATATACCTTATTATGATATATTTTGATTTTCAAAAATGGCTTCACATAGCAAAGCCAGGTGGGATCATTTCTATAGATGAGTAAATTCAGGTAGGTCATTACGAAAGTTTTAAGACAGACTGTGTTATGGTTCATTATTTTGCTTCCCAGGAACACAGCTGCCAGGATCCTTTCTTATTCATCCCTGCAAGTTTCACGGGTGTTGGTGTCGCCAGGAGGGCTTCATTTGTTTCTATCTGCTTGGATTTCATTTTTCTTGATTTTTGTGTGTCTTAAAACTTTCATGATGACCCATGAGATCTATGACATGCTTCCTACGTGGAACACGATGATGATGGGAGAAACAGGTTTCAGGATGAGAACAAAATAGAGCAATAAAAGTTTACTTTTTTGAAAGGAGAAGCAGATCAGTAGAATTCCTTAGTAATCCAATAACATCCCGATTTTAAGAACGAGTTAAGAGAGGTATTAAATGTGAATGCCCCAAGTTTGCAGCTCCTTTTGAATAATAAAAGAGAAGCTAAAGCAAGCAAACAGGAGACATCAATTCAGCAAGCAAAGGGTCTTCTGGGCGGATTCTCTAATTTGGCAGATTGAGTTAGTGCGGCAGACCACTCTAGCCCTCAATAATCACTTGGTAACCTCACCAGGGTTAGACTTGGCTTGGGAAAGTGTGGCCCTTATCTCTTGGGGCTTGCCTGATATTCCTCTTTTTTAAGGAAGAACCCTGAATTCTTAGGGCTTGTCTTCTCCCTTTTGCTCCTCTCTCCCCTGTTCTCATCAATTTTGATGCACAAGAGCCTCCTCCATCAGCTGAATGTTAACCCCACAGTCACCGGTTGGGTTTTCTCAACCTCTTTCTGGTTTCTGCTCCTGTCGTTCTCATTTTCCTCCTGTTGAGAACCTATCGATTGGGATCTATCGACCATAAGTGGTCTTCAGAAATAATCTGTGCCATCGTTCTCTGACGAATGAATAAACTGACCCACGAGACTTTCCAAAGTCAAAGAGCTATTTATAGCAAACTCTGAGCTAGAACCAGAGCTCCTGATTCCCAGGCGAGTTCCTTTCCCTTTCTATTGTTTTCTACCCTTCCCTACTTCTTTTTCCTAGCAAAATCACTGTTCTGGAATGAACTGGGGCTTTTAAACTAAAGCTCTTATATGCTGGGATCTTAAGGCAGTGGCTTTGAGCTATTGTTTCCTAGGGGGTGCGGGTGAAGGGCTGTGTGTAATACAACTGAAGTTTGAAAGCCCGTCAAGGGCAATTCTGCTTTCCTGAGTGGTTTAGAGATTTAAGACAAACAAATGAAAACTTAATACAAAGAATTATTCACACTTTAATGAACTAGCACATAATCACAGCTCTTAAAAAATCATCTAGCTGCCAGCCAAAATGTTACTCAGTGGGTAAACAAGGGCATTGGCCAACTGAGTCCAATCACTGTGGAAAAAAAAAATCCAAGTGTTTTTCTTCTTAACTATATAAAATACTATTTTTTACTCATTCTCTGAAAGAACACTACTGGTTCAGATCTGTTATAACAGATCTGTTACATCTGACAACCACTGACAATAAAATAATGTATTTTACTAATACTACTACATGGATTAATGATTCCAGGGGTCTAATTTTTCTAGTAGGCACAGAAATAAATCAGCACTGAATCTTGCTCTTTTTTTCTGTAGTCTTTAAAGCCTCTTTTCTCTGACAGTTCACCCAATGTCTCTCTTCTTAGGGGAGGAAATTCCAGCTCAATTAGGTTTTCCCAGAGATTAAAAAAAAAAAGACTATACTTTGTTTAGCTGTAAGTGTAGAATTTAAAAGGGTATCTTTCTAATGGTGTGAGTCACCAGATTTGACAGCCACTGTAAATTTTAGAATGCACAAACTTAAGTGGGTACAGAAATGTTTTCACAGAAGTTTGCATTTCCATATTGGTTTTATTATTCATTAGTCTCCTATTCCACGTACTATTTAGCATGACTGTTTTTCTGATGGCATTAGTTTGCTCCTATAATTATAAATACAGGGACTCCACACACACCTATCACAACGTGATGCTCTGGAACCCAAAGTCCAGAATAGCACAAATAAAAAGTTTTATTCCCTGTTTGCAGACACGAGTGCAGCCAGAGCTTCACCGTCTCTCAGATACTGGGGGGAAGTTGGCAGGCACACCAAGGGCTTTTCTATTTATTGTTTTATGACAAACTATGGCACTGAGAATGGTTTTTAAAAACCCCTCTCTGTTTATTTTTATCAACAAACGCGGGGTCATGTGACAGTGATACACCCAGTGTGATCATCACACGAGGGTAATAGTCAAACACCAGGAACTTCCAAAGTCCATTCAGTGATCAAACTGCCTTCCTGAAACACAACACCCTAGTTCTAGCACAAGTACAGTTGCCAGAGCTCAGCAGAATCTCTTAAAAGAAGGGTCCTTGGCTGGTACAAGGCACTAAAAGGGATTGGATTGTGGGAGAGTCAGTTCCATCCCGAGCATGGCCAAAAGGCCTATGGAACCTAAAATTCCTTCTCTGCTGATCCAGGCCCCATGATTGTATATCCTATTTTTCCCCAGTCCTGAGCCTAAAGTGCCCAAGCATTATTCTTAGTTAGGCAAGACGATGAAAAGTTGGGCATCATAGACCAACAGAGCACGTTAAAGGGGATAGAAGGGGACCAGAAGCCCTTAATTATCTATGGTGAAAGTTATGTGCGGCCCCAGGAAAGAAGATATAGAGGGAAGTTTAGTTGGAGAGTGGGGGAGAGACCCTGGGTGGCGCGGGGAGGCAAATGCTGAGAGGGTGGAAGGCAGGCGTTCGGAAATACACAACAGTTAAATTGAGCAGTAAGATAAACACGAAGAATGGCCTCTGCGGTCGAGTCATTTGTTTTCTCAAAGGTGGGTAACTGGTCATCCTCTATGCTGAAGCCTCCGCCAGGCTTGGCCTGACCGACACCCATGACATCAGTCTCCAGCAGGGTGTACAATGAGACCCCAATTGCTCTACTGCGCAACCACGCCACTTTTGGAACCGCCCACCTCCCATTCCTCTCAAGAGTCCACACTTCTGCACAACTTTTCCTATCAATGCAAATCTTAACTTTCATGAGCCCTGGCCAAGAGATAACAATACAACACCCCGGAGACAGATGCTATCAAACGAATAACACGGCCATGTAGATAAAGAACTAATCTCTAGTCTCATTGGAAATCACATTTTGGGCTTTTTCTCTCTCTCTTATATTCATCTCTAAACTATTTCTTTCCACTAGTGCTTAATTTGATTTTGCAAGATAAGGAGAAAAGAGAGGGCCAAACAATTCTAGTTCAGTTTTGTGTCATGAGCAAACGGATTATTTTAATTTGGCCCAGTCTCTCTTTTTCCAACTAGAGGCAATTCTTTCTGTATCCAAATCATTAATGATGTCCAATTTTGTGAGCAAATATTGGGCTAGTTAGAGGCCCTCTGTTGAAAGTCCAGAATTTCAAAGGACATAGGCAACAGCTCTTATTTAGCAAATACAGTCTAAGTAACTCTCGGGAGCAAAGCATAGTCCTAGTTACCACAGGGGAAAAAAATGACAAACACTCAGCCAGTAAACTTGAGAAACCCGTAATCAAGGATTTTGCTGCCATTTCCCCTAAAACAGCTTAATACCTATTTATTCCATAAAGCCCCTCCAATTATCTTTTTTGTTTGTTTGTTTTTTTGCAGTTTTTGGCCGGGGCTGAGTTTGAACCCACCACCTCTGGCATATGGGGCCAGAGCCCTACTCTTTTGAGCCACAGGCACTGCCCCCAATTATCTTGTTTTTTAACTCAAAGACTTGACTCAAGGAGCCAAGTGGAGTGAGGTTTTAATAAAGTGATTTACAGTGGTTTGGGCTCTGTGTCCCCTCAGTAATACTGGTAAGAGTGTGTTGGCCACAAGCGATGTCAGTTTCAATCCTTGCCTATTGGGCATTTTTTTCTCTTTTGGTCTTTCTCCTACCTTCCAGGTACTATTAAACTGGTAGGTTTTTCACTAAGGACTGTGGGTCTGGATGGGAGATAAGAGAAGGCGAGAAAGCAGTTCCTGGAAGCTAAACGGCTTTAGCCAAAGCTGTGATGTATGCTGTAGGGAGTGGTCCCTTTCAGCAATCTGGGTCTCCCTGGCTGCAGTCCTGGTTTCTAGACATGACCTCAGCAAGCTGTGTGATTCTCCTTGAAGTGTTATTTCTCTTTGGCCACGTAGCTCTAGTTTTCCTTTTATTTTCTACCTGGACATAAATAGTTTATTTTCTGTAGTCCAATCAGCCACGTAGAGGTCTTCATTGACTTTTGATTTGCTATGGTCCAATTTTTTCACTGCACCAATACAGCAACACAGCTGCACTCTCCCCTACGTTCCGCCATCCCAGCTACTTGGAAGATGGCAGTCCCAGTCAAGGACTTCCTGACTCTGTAATTCAAGAACGAAACAGCACAGCAAAAATTTCCCAGCTGGGATTATGTTGGGCGAGCAGAACGAGGTAAAAAAATTCCTGTTTTAAAAACTGATAAACATAAATCATACTTGGAAATTGTATGTCTGTCTATGTCTCCCTGGCTCATTGCCAGCCAATGGAAAAGACTAACTTCCAAAAGTATTGTGGAGTTCAGGGAGTCTCACACAAAGAACGCTCTGAGGCCAGAAAGCCTGCACTGCAGTCCCGTGTCTTCAGCACGCTTGCTGTGAAAGCGTAAGGCAAAATGTTTAACTTCCCTGGACTTCAGTTTCCTCATCTTCAAAAAGAGGTGGTAAAATGGCCACGTGACTTGAACTTGCTCAAGGTGCAAGACTTTTTTTTTTTTTTAATTGCAAGGAAGTGGATCCAGGTATATTTTGGTTAAGGTATCAAAGACTTCTCCTTTGGTGCATCTTACAAGGGTACATGTGAAACTCACTAAATGTAGAATATAAATGTTTTCACACAATAACTAAGAAAAAGCCAGAAAGGCTATGTGAACTAGTGTGATGAAAATATTTCCAATTGTATATAAAACCAGAGCATGGTACCCCGTGATTGCATTAATGTACACAGCTATGATTTAATTAAAAAAAAAAAAAAGACTTCTTTTGCAAATCCAAAAACTCATTGTCCTTATTGGCATCTGGCTCTATCCCGTAGTTTTCTTTTTCTATTAACTGAGTCTACTAAAAGAGTTTAGCTAAAAAGAAAAAATGAGTTTCTTGGGATAGTCATCAAAATACATAAAAGGGCAATTTTCCCAACAGTATATCTGGAAGGGGAAAAAGTCACGCGTATCTATCAAGAGATGGCATAGCCCTCCTGGAGGTGTGCATTTGGTGCTTACTGCCCTAGGAAAACTCTGCAGACATTATTATCAAAGCTAGACCCTGTCTTTAAAAACTGAGGTACAGAGACATGGTCCAAGTCCCACTCCAAGCTGATGGCAGAATTGGGCCTGGAATCCAGGCAGAGTTTTGTTTTGTTTTTTTTGAATATGTTACTTTCTCAGCTTCTAATCAGGGAACAGCTCTAGTTCTTGGAAAACCTGATTTAGTAACAATTATAACCCATCTGAATTTTCTGAACCATGCTACTGAATGAGTCTTAAGATGTCAGAGAATCATAGGGGTAGCCCAAGCAGTTCAAGAGCCTTGCAGAAGATAAAATTTACACATATAATAAAAGACTAGAGCTCCCAGCTCCCTAGGAATAATTAATACAGTGCTCCAAGGAAAAAAAAGCAATTTAAAATCTGGAATGCATTTTTATGCCCTACCTTGAATGTCTTAAGAGGTAACTCTGGGAGTTCTCCTGAAAGGTAAAATAGTGGGACTGAATATCTTTTCCAAACCTAGGTCAAGCCCTTCCCACAGAAAAGCAGGGCTGCTTGAACAAATGTTGTAGCCAGTTATTCTGATGCCAAGAAAAAGAGACTGATCTCAAAAGATAGAGGTAGCATGAGTTGGGGGGGGGTTCAGTTCATTCATTAAAATTAAGATATAAATTCTCATACTATTCTCAAAGATTTTATTAGGACTTGGAGGACTTCTTTCTCTTTTCAAAATGTTTACTTGTCCTATCTGAAAACATCATGCATTTTAGGCTCAGCCTGCACTACGCTGACAGCCAACAGCTGAACGGTATTCTGCCTATGCACGTGTAGCACAGTAAATCATTGATTCCAAAAAAAAACAAAAAACAAGAAAACCCCAGCCACTCCCAATGAAGACAGCAGAAGAGAACTAACTGATTTGTCTGTTGTCTTTCCTGTCAAGATGGCCCTCGCCTTTGCTTTGGTCAGCGGGAAGGACTTTATGTATGAGTCATACAAATGTTTTGCCAGGGCCCGGAGGTCAGCGGACTCTGGGTTCAGCTGGTCGATATCACTGGAGATCTCCGCCAGCAGCTTCTCCTTCTCCGCCTGTGGCATCCGCCCAAACCTGATGGCTACAGAGGAAGAGGAATGACAGGATGAATCAATGAATTACTACTGCTCCTAATGTACACTGTGCTCCCCACGGCCCTCGTTCCCACATAGTAAAAGCCCCTCCTCCCTCCACTAATCTTAAATTCTGGTTCCTATCGACCAACTTGCTCATGTTTTTATTTCATAACAGTAGCAGTACTATCAGTACAAATTAAAGTGTTCATTTCTTTCATTTTAAAAACGTTAATACACGATCCTGCTGAGAAGGTGAAAGCGTTTAAGAATTTAGCAAAGGACGGAAAGTTATGGTCACTTAAATATGAAATGATTGAGAACTAACTCCTACTCATCCCTCAAAACCCAATCCAAATGTCATCTTCTTTGTGAGGCTTTTCCTCACTTTCTCAAGCAGAGTTAATTATTCCTTCCCCTGTACTCTACCAACGCTTAGTGTATACTTTAACGACAGCAATTTTCATATTGTGCTATAATTACTTATTTTACGTGCCTATTTATCCCACCACAGAACAGTCGGTGTCCAGAACAAGTGTCTTATTTATTTTGTATCCCCAGCACCTGACATAAGATCAGGCCCTAGAAGGATCACTGTTTCATGAATTAAATTAAGGAACTGTATAGAATTCAAAGTTGTACAGACCAAGGCTTTGTTCTCAGAGACTTTGAATGATCTTTGTTCCTGTTATAAAGAAAAATGGATGGTGCTTTGTTTCATCTTATTAGGCCAGAAAGTACTATGATATGTAATGGAGAGAAGCCCTAATTATCCTGTGACTCTTCAGAATTGCCACTTAAAGATGTTTCGCAGAAAGACAACATCCTTACCATCTGGCTTCTTGTGGGGTGAAGAAGTATAAAAGAAGAAGAAAAGGAAAGCGAGCTGAAGGGCACACTTCAGAGAGGTTGGTAAGGCCTAAGTTGGGGGGGACAAGAGCTTGTGTTTGTAACCTTTCAACTCAGATGTAGTTTTCCTTCCTCCCGACCAATACTCAGCAAAATTATTATCTGGGAATAACGTGACTTTGGGGCACACGGTGGACTCCGCATTTTCCAATATTATGGGCATTCGGTGATCATATTTGCTATTACCCAAGCAGAGCTCTATCCCTGGGCTCACCAGGTGGGATCATGGCGGTGTGTTTTTTGGATGGTTTCCTTTACTAGGCTACGTGCTTTTGAGTGCAGAGACTGAGTGACATTCATCTGTGCCTCTTGCAGTTGGTGGCATCAGCCAATGGTTATGGAATACCAGGATGAACAGAAGGATGGACCTTTGCTGTCTGGTATTATGCTAAAAGCAGCATTTGTAACATAAACGTTTGACATAAGAGTAAAAGCCCATGGAAACATTTCCATCTGAGTACTTATAATTTACTTTGGATTTACCAGAAAAGAAACTGATCTGTACCCTTGAGTCTCAAATTCATAAACTCATTTCAGTTGACCTTAAAGAAACTTTATCATCAATGAACACAACCATTGTGTTGCAGGGGCCTTCTTAGACACCTGGGAGTTAGAAAGGAGAAAATAACCTCTGGGTTAGGATTCCTTTAAATTAAATTAGCCTGTATTTAGACCCTTCTAATAAATATGTCCTTTGCACATGACCCCTTCGAATAGAAAACTTTAAACCATTGCAATTTGGGGGTCAAAAATCTGTCTCCCTACTTACTGCTCTCCAGCCTCTTTGTTTTTGTCCCGCAGGGATGGGAATGGTTGTTCACATTCTTAACTACTGGTGAGTTTCCCCTACACCCCCACCAGTTTGTTTGCGCCCCTCACGTCATGACCCTTCTCTTCACAGCACTGACCATGGTAAAATGACCTGCAGTGTTTTCCTCCCTCCTCTGTTATGCCGTCTCCATGAAGGCAGGAATCTTGTTTATGGTTGTCATTAACAGTAACAATGCTAAATCCTTAGATTAGGTATTTTGAAATAAAATGGAAAAAAAACCCAGATAGCAAATTCCTTCAAAATATTTTGTGTGGCTGTTCCTGACCACTTTGCTCAGATAAAATTAATCATTTGCTGGGCCACGCCTGGCCCCATATACTGAGGGTGGTGGGTTCAAACCCAGCCCCGGCCAAACTGCAAACAACAAATAGCCGGGCATTGTGGCGGGCGCCTGTAGTCCCAGCTACTTGGGAGGCTGAGGCAAGAGAATCGCCTAAGCCCAAGAGCTGGAGGTTGCCATGACACTCTACCAAGGGCGACAGAGTGAGACTCTGTCTCTAAAAAAAAAAAAAAAATTAATCATTTGCTTTCTTATAAAGTTAGCCCTCAGTATTGTCGCTATTTATAGCATAACATATCTAATTAAATATTATAAGTAATCTAGAGATAATTTAAAGTATATGGGAGGATATGTCTAGGTCCTATGGAAATACCATGCCATTTTATATCAGGGACTTGAGCATCCAGGGGTTTTGGTATCTGTAGAGGTCGGAAGAGAGGTCTGAGGACCAATCCCCCCAGGATACTGATAGACAACTGTATTACGTTTATTCCCTGGTCATCAGTAGTTTTCTTTCTTTCTCTCTCTTTTTTTTTTTTTTTTTTTTAACAGAGTCTTATTTTGTCACCCTCAGTAGAGTGCCATGTGGGGAGGTGTCACTCTGGCTCAGGCTGGTCTACAAGCTGTGAGCTCAGACAATCCACCCCCTCCGCCTCCCAGACTGCTAGGATTACAGGCATAAGCCACGGCGCCCGGCCTCATCAGTAGTTTTCTTTGGAGAACTGAGGCTATACGAGCCGCAGAGCACGTAAGAATCAATTGAAGGCTGGGCCTGGTGGCTGATGCTTGTAATCCCAGGACTCTGGGAGGCTGAGGCAAGTGGATTGCCTTAGCTCAGGATTTGGAGACCAGCCTGAGATCAGCCTGAGCAAGATCGAAACCCGTCTCTACTAAAAATAGAAAAACTAGTTGGGCACCAAGGAGGGCACCTGTAGTCCCCAGCTACTTGAGAAGCTGAGGCAAGAGAATAGCTTGAGTTTGAGGTTGCCCTGAGCTATGACCCCACGGCACTCTACCCAGGGTCTCAAAAAAAAAATCACTTGGTAACTTTCTAAAATTAAGTGTCTTCCACGGGACACTTTAATAAGACACTCCTATACCAAATTAAAAGTATATAAAAAATCTGGAGTTGGGGACAGTTTAGAAAAAGCTTCCTAAATGGGCTCCTGTTGTATGCATATTTTGGTTCACATTTTCAAACTGTAACACTACTATACTATGTTGGCTTATTTTGGTTATTCTACTTGAATGTAAATTGTATGAGATGAGTGACAGGTTCTCTTACCCTTGTTGCTGGGTGTAACAAAATACACAGAGTGGGTAACATACATGTTTGATGACCTAAACTTTAAAATAGCAAGCTTAAAACAGAAACTGAGACCTCATGTACAGTGGGAAGTTTGTGAAAGTGATCAGGAGAGAAGTTCCAAGTAAGAATTATGGACTAGTAAAAGAAGAAATTTTGGTGTATAACCTGGAGAAAATCAGAGTTATCACATAACAAAACAGAGGGGGTTAGAATCATCAACTATCTGTTGCTCCTGGATTTCAGTTATTATGTAGTAACCGTCTCTTCACTCAGTAAATAATTATGGAGTGATGATTGAGTCAGGTATTGTTCTAAGTGCTGGATACATTTTTACGAGTAAGAAAGTATAAACAAAAAAAGCTTACACGCCTAGGAAAGCAATTTTTACCTAATGGGTAATCAGAAAAGCTAATTTGAATAAACAAATGGCCAAAGACAGCCACTTATTACATATGCTAGTCCTGCTTTTCCATGACCTAACAAAAATAGCCAAAAATGACTTTAAAAATCAGCTAGGCATGGTGGCTCATGCCTGTAATCCTAGTAGTTTGGGAGGCTGAGGTAGGTAAATTGCTTGAGCTCAGGAGTTTGAGACCAGCCTGAGCAAGAGTGAGACCCTCTCTCTACGAAAAACAGAAAAAAAATTAGCCAGATGTTGTGGTGGGTGCCTGTAGTCCCAGCTACTAGGGAAGCTGAGACAGGAGGATTGCTTGAGCCCAAGACTTTGAGGTTGCTGTGAGCTATGATGCCATGGTACTCTACCTATGGCAAAAGAGTGAGACTCTGTCTCAAAAAAAAAAAGTGAAATTCTTCTTCTAGAATCTAAACAAAATGTGAATTTGTGTAAGTTGAAGTTCTAATGAATAAATTGTCTGTTTTGTTAGATGACCATGCTACAAATTAGGTTCAATTAACCTGTTAGTGCATTGGGTGATTTTGGCATTTTTTTATACATAAGAAGTTCAATAGTGGGATGAAAAATACATCCCATTTGGTAAGACTAAATTTTCATAAACATACAGAAATGTGAAATTGCAGAAGAAATAAAAATTTTTATCTGCATGCATTTTTGGGAGGAGGGGGAAATGGGGTCTTGATACATTGCCCAAGCTAGACTTGAACTCCTGGGCTCCAGTCTTATCCTCTCCCCTCAGCCTCCCGGGCAACTGGGACGACAGTTGGGTGCCACTATGCTTGATTCTGCGTTCATTTTTTAAGGGGGGAAAAGCCAATTTTATTTTGTTACCTTTGAGTCTCATATAATCATACCCATCAACATCATATAAGGTAATGCAGGAAGGCACAGAAAGAGTTGAGCAGACTGCCCAGACCTGGTAACGCTCAAGAAACAAGCTTTTATTACTTGAGGATGAAGTGATCCGGGGGACTAGGATTATCTATCAGTTATAGATCAGGAGAGCAGCCTTGGCATACTGATCTGCTCTGTGGCAAACGCACTGTGTGGCTTTTAGAAAATTATTTAATTTTCTCTGCATCTCAAATGCTTTCTCTATACAATGAGGGAGTTAAGAAACAAGATCTCTAAAGCTTCCTTCTTTGAGCTCTAAATGAGCTCCAAAATCCTACAAATGTCCACACGGTACTTGAGAACACGCTCGGCTCTTTTTTTCAAAGCAATGTTTGTTTAGTCTTTGAGGCCCTAAAATACAAAAAAAAAAAAGACACATTCTGTCTGTTCTAGAGATCTAGCACCTGCCACATAGAGCAACTTCCAGAATACTGGCAATTCAGTTTCATATTTGGGATAATTAATCACCTACAGAGAACTCAGGTATCCAGGTAAAAAAAAAATTGTCAGTATCAGAATGATGGAGACTCAATTTCTGGCAAAAGTAAATTAGTCTACTTTTACACAACGTGCTTTTACAGAGTGAAATAGCATTCAATGTTTAATACGGACATTACTGAACACATGGATAATAAGATACCTGATTTTTGGATCTGGGTCTAGCACTAAGAAGCAATTAATAATTAATTGATAAGTTTTAAAAACACCTATCTAACTGTACAAGCACTAAAGATAAATGCTACTTAACTACAAAAATTAACTAGATTTTCAAAATACATAGAACTTCTATAGAAGACCACCTCCCTACACTGACCACCTCCTGAAGGTGACCTAATTTTCATAGACCGGACAGGCACCACATGTACGCGTCAGTACAGCAGGCCTAGTTCTTTGTGTTGGCCACCTCTGTATGTTGACCGGTTTAATAGTCCCTTGAGTGGTCAACCTATAGAGGCTCTACTGTAATAAATCAGTAAAAAATAGAAGAATGGAATAAGATGAGTCTTATTAAAAATAGTTTTGTCTTTCCAGATTTAAAGGATGAATTTGCAATCCTATCAGCTTTTTGAAAAGCCTCAAGGCCATGTCTCAAGGTGAATTTTTCCGTTTTTACATGCTTTTTGGCATGTAAACAAGACTTATACAAGAATGTTGCTTTTCATACGGCTGTTGACAATATGTTTTTCCACACCTCTCTTTCCTAAAGGGAAAAAAATATCGGGCATTTTGATGTTTTGCAGGATTTGGCAATCTAACAGCTATCATTTTCTAGTTCCTGTAAGGTAAAGTAAGGAGCAACCATAGCGCTAATATTAAATTATCTTTATGTAGGGGTATCATTTTACAATCATCCCTAGAGAACATTTAAACACTGGCCTAGGTTTCTTTCCAAAGTAGAGATGAACAAAATGTCACCTTCTAACTCTGTGTCCCTGAAGTCTGGCTTGACATCATTTCATTCGTTCACTGAACACTTGTTCCATGCAAGACACTGCAACACTCAGACTGGGCCGGGAGTGCGGTGTAAGGAACAGAAGGACACCTCTTGGGGGAGACTCTGTGCCCCCATGCACCTCTCCTACCGGCCCTGGGTTTCCACCTGAGCAGAAGCGCAGTGTCCAGGCCTGGTATTTCCTGATCCAATGCAATCTAGCTTTTGCCTCATTTGTATTTACCGAAACTGCTTTTGAAAGTCTCCGAAACTTTTCTCCTGGCCAGGTCTAAGGGCCTCTGCTAAGTTCTCAATCGACTTGAGTTCTCCTGCATTCTCCCAGCCTTTAATACTAGGCACCATCTCCATCTTCTATTTAAATATTTTTCGTCTTGCTTTCTGCTTTGCTGGGCCTCCTATCTTTCTGCCTGCTACTTTCAGATCTCTTCAATAATGCTTCTTCCTAGGCTGGGCACGGTGGTGGCTCATGCTTGTAATCCCAGCACTGTGAGAGGCTGAAGCAGGTGGACTGCTTGAGCTCAGATGTTCGAGACCAGCCTGAGCAAGAGTGGGACCCTACCTCTACTAAAAATAGAAAAACTAGCCGGGTGTAGTGGCAGGTGCCTATAGTATCAGCTACTCTGGAGGTTGAGGCAAGAAGATCACTTGAGCCCAAGAGTCTAAGGTTGCTGTGAGCTATAATGCCACGGCACTCTACCGAGGGCAAAAAAGTGAGACTCTGCCTAAGGAAAAAAGAAAAAAGAAATAGTGCCTCTTCCTTGGCTTATACCCTGGTGTTTCTAGTTTGATTTTCTCTCTAACTCACGTTAGGTGCTAATGCTCCTGCTCTCTCTTTCCTGAGATTTGGATCCTTGTTTTCACTTCTTCCTATATTCCTTTGTACGTGGGTTCCAGATATCTCATAAACATCTCAAACACAACATAAAACTAGATTTTAGATTTTCTCCTCCACGCTGGCTCTTTTCTTTGGCTAATCCATTCTATCACCCAGACTAGATACCCTGAACAATCTCTTGACAACCATCTTCCCTCAGACATTTCATTCATTGATCACTGCTCTGATATTTCTCTCAATTTCCCTCCTTCTCACCCTTCTTGATGTCTTAGTTCCTAATATGGCATCAGTCTTCCGATGGATGGCCCTGATTCTAGTCTTTGCCCCCTCTGATTTATCCTTTTCACTGGTGTTAGTAGTTTGCATATTAGTGATATAGATGTGATCACTCCCTTGCTTTTTAAGGCTTCGACTGTGATGCAGACGTCACAGGAAGGTATAAAATACACTTAAAACAAAGAGCAGTGAGTCAGAAAAGCCTTATGGAAGAGACGGCATTTGAAGTGGGACTTGGGTGTCAAAGATGCAATCAACAGAGGCCCAGTGTATTCAAGCAGAAGTGCCCAAACCACCTTAAAAATGCTGAGTGCCACAAAATTGGTGGAACTATTTTTCTGCATTTTTATGAAGCCACTGAGACCACTGGGGGGAAAAATATTTTTTTAAGACAGAGTCTCACTCTGTCACCCTGGGTAGAGTGTTGTGGCATCATCATAGCTCACTGCAACCTCAAACTCTTGGGCTCAAGTGATCCTCTTGCCTTAGCCTCCAGAGTGGCTGGGACTACAGGCGCCCACCACTACTCATGGCTAGTTTTTCTATTTTTAGTAGAGATATGGTCTCTTGCTCAGGCTCATCTCAAACTCCTGAGCTCAGGCATCCTACCTGCCTCGGTCTCCCAGAGTGCTAGGATTAGAGGCGTGAGCCACCAGGATTGGCAGAGAAATTATTTTTAAAGTTGTTATCATTTTTTAAATAAAAGAAAATACCCCTATAATTTATATCATAGGATATCCTAATCACCAAAGGGAAGGTTACATTAGTTTTAAAATTTATAACAAATATAATGTTTGTTGAATCTCAATGTTACATAGGAAAAACCTAACTGAATGACTTATAAACGAGTCAAATCTTTTCTACTTTAGCTTAGTTTTTAAAATGCGCTTATGCTGGGTGCAGTGGTGAGGGCCTGTAGTCCCAACTACTCAAAAGGCAGACATGGGAGGATCACGTGAGCGCAGGAGTTCAGGCCCAGCCTGGGCAACACAGGAGATCTCATCTCTTAAAAAAATAAAAAAATTTACATTAAAAAAAAACGCCCGTCTGTGAAGCTAGTGAATGATGCCCCATGATCATATCAATGTACACAGCTATGATTTAATAAAAAAAAGAAAAAAAAAAAAACGCCCTTAGCCTAAACTCATTATTTTATTATTTAGTTCATTTATAAAAAGCAGTTCTGAATTGGAAACATTTACTAGTCAAAATTTTTAACACCTAAATGATTTCTTTAAAACTACAGAGGACATATTTTAAAAATAAGATTAACATCAAGAACTTGCCAATAGCACTTAAGATCAAAATTACTACTTCAAAAAACTATAAAAATGTGTGCAAGTGCCCATTTGACTGAAAAACCAATATTACCCACAGAAGTATTTTTATCAAGATGGGGCAGACAACAGCTTTACTAACGAATAGCGGCCAGTGCAGCACTCAGTAGGTTACATGCACCACTGGCGGCCTAGAAAGCGGGTCTGTCTTTCTGCTTTATTTTCACTTTGAGCTTTCCTCTAAAGGTGGCGTCTAGACAGGGTATTTGAGATGACTCAGGAAGACTTCTGAGCAATCAGGAGGATTAACCCCTGGTCTAGAAATGATGGACTGTTGAATGACCACCAGAATTGAAACTTGTGTTTATCTTCATTACTTATAGAGAAACAAAAAATGTGTTTTTAAAACCTACCAGTCAATCCAACACCTGGGCGCTTTTCTACCCAGTGCTGAGAGTGGGTATTTAAGAAAATGACTGTGTCTCAACTGGGAGAATTCTGAAACTACGGTCTTCTATAATGTTTAGCTGTGTGTCACAATCAAGATGAAAGTTCCATCCAAAGAGCTTTCACTACACATATCCTAATAAACCATTCCTACTTTCTCCAGCCCAGGCTGCTTCAGATTTGGACCCTGGAGCGACATTACTACACAATCATCAAACTAACTGCCCTAAATTGCTGGGCAACTGATCAGACCATATAGATCTGATACAGGTGCATAAATAATATATTTTATGGCACCAAAACACACATATGAAAGCTTTTAAATTCAGGGGACGCGTCAGATGCATACATATTTGGGAAGACTAACGTTGTCCAGGAGGCACAGAACAGCTGGTTGAAAAGTGAGAAATTCGGTGACTTAGGTTGTTTGATTATATGGAATCAGAATTTTCAAAGTTGAAAGGGCATCATGATAAGTTTGAGTTCAGCTATTGTCCAACAATAGTCTCTAGGGCCGTTAGGGCTCCTGGATGGTTACTCTGGAAGCCTTCTTTATTTATTTATTTTTTTTGTAGAGACAGTCTCACCTTATTGCCCTCGGTAGAGTGCCGTGGCGTCACACAGCTCACAGCAACCTCCAAATCCTTGGGCTTAGGCGATTCTCTTGACTCAGCCTCCCAAGTAGCTGGGACTACAGGCGCCCGCCACAACGCCCGGCTATTTTTTTTGTTGCAGTTTGGCCGGGGCTGGGTTTGAACCCGCCACGCTCGGCATATGGGGCCGGCGCCCTACCCGCTGAGCCACAGGTGCCGCCCTCTGGAAGCCTTCTTTGAAGCTGTAAGCGTGTGGCAAAGGAGAAGCTAACTACATCAACTGGCCTACACGGAAACCAAAGAGCAGAAACGAAAGTGCAGGGAATGGAGTCGGTTTACTTGGGGGATGTTCATGGCTTCTTGACACTGGACATGGCTGGGTGCTGATTTGGGTAAAACACCAGAAGCCTGACATTCTATGGGAATGAAAACCTTGAACCTGCTGGCTTCACAGGGGCCAAAGCAATGCATTTCAAGTAATCACTACAATGTCCTAGAACACTTTGTATTTAGAAGTGTTTTCTCCATCAGGGTAACAGGCAAAACAAATCAAAACCCAGTTGTTGAGTTTGATGTTTTCTCTTTTGTGCCGCAAATTCCCATAAAAACCCCTCAGAAGGGATTTCCTTGTCGTGTATGAAATCATTTAAGCGTGAACTGGGTACATTTCCGACGTCGTAATATTTAAGTCTTTGCTTTGCTTAACTGAACACTCCCTATCGAGACTGCCCCCTCCCTAAATAGAATAAGTTAATTGTTAAGTGAAGTCAAAAGATGACCTTATTATCAAGTTTATGATAGCTTTCTTCGACTTCTCTGGAAGGAGAAAATTTTACCATCCATATTACATAGGTTGGGCTTTCAGTAATGTTTGCGTATAAACAATGGGAAATAAGCAATAAAAGAGATTTATTTTATGTGAATGTGTAGAGTGCCTGAAAGCAATAGGAAATACGCCAACATGTGGAGCGCCTGTGAAGTCACAGGAATTTTATTTTACATGAATGTGTGAAGGAACAATTATTTTAATAGACAAAAAATAGTGTTAAAAGTGGAACTGGCCCACTTTCCTAGGCCGTCTCGGGGACGGTCATCTCCAAGTCAATGATTTCTTCATAAACATGAAATAAGTTTATTGCAACGTGATTGCATCATCTAAAATATAACCCTTGACTTGAAAACTTGCCCTTATGTTTTATGGGGTCTGAAATAAAAAGGAAACTGATGGAATTAAACCAGCAAATTGTTTTGTAACCCATGACTGCAGCTGTGAACAGCTATCCAGCATGCGTAGTCAATTGTTGAGAAAAGTTGGACAAGTTTCCATCCTGTTCAGTATTGTGGACAGCTCTACTCAAGACACATTCTTGCCTTTTTTGTAAAAGCAATGATACAAATATAATTCTGTGAACATTTTTAAAGGGTAAGGTATCACTAACTTAAGGATTCCCAAATATCTGGATGGTTTCCACTGGGAAAAACAAACATCTGCCTGATAGAACAGAAATTTAATGATCTCAGATGCTTTCAAGTCCATATAGATAAAGGTTGAGTTCAATGATGATCCTCTTTCCAGACTGGTTTTGAGAGAGATGAAAGCAAAAGAAAGAAAAAATAAGGTACTGAATGAAATGAAACTCAGATTTAATTTGATTGCTTAGGCATTTTTTGTTTCTATTGAAAGAACCCACTAATATCGAGCAAACAAAATACTATCAAATTATATCTCAAACTTATTTTATGAGCCAGTCAACCAATTAGAACCAAATGGTGATGAGGAATTATTTTTTCCAATCATCCCTGATTTTACAAGTTAGTTCTATCGTTCAAGAAAACATAGGTCTCCTTGGGTCTTCTCTGTATTATTTCCCTTAAGCTTGATTTTATTTATTTTCACTGAAATGCTATTTATAATAGTGAAAAATGATAAAGAACCTAATGTCCAACAACAGGTAAATGATTCAGCTGTGGTATATCCAAAGGGGATGTTAAATTTATCAACTGTGCCTTTACACTAGCCTGTTTTTAGATACAGGTTTAAAAAGTAGAAAGTTCTATTCTCTTATTATATTTTTGACATTGAAGTTTTGAGGCCGTTTAAAATATTTTCTTTTTCCTCCCAACAGCACAGTGTAACACTCATCTTTGCATAGTAAATAGCAAAAAAAAAAAAAATTAAATCTAAATTCTTGTATGTCCCTTAAAAGTTTCATACTCAGAAATCCTCAGAATTTTCTTACATTTAAAGTAGAAACTACAGGTACAAATAAGTAAAATACAATTGTTTGGGGAGTTTTTTTGCAGTTTTTGGGTGGGGCTGGGTTTGAACCCGCCTCAGGCATAGGGGGCTGGTGCCCTACTCCTTTGAGCCACAGGCACCACCCAATATAATTCTGCTTTTAGTGCTATTAAAGCAGCATAAAAACTGATCACGATTATCATTACTTTTATTTTAAAACTACAGTTTCTTCCATCATCTGATTTTCTTTTTCTTTTTTTTTGGGGGGGTGAGGGGCAGTTTTTGGCAGGGGCTGGGTTTGAACCCACCACCTCCGGTATATGGGGCCTACGCCCTACTCTTTTGAGCCACAAGCACGGCCCCATCATCTGGATTTTCAAGTCTCTTCCCCCTTCATGGGAAATGCCCAACCACAGGAAGATGGATTCCAAACTAAAGGCTTACAGACACTAACCTAAATGAGAAATGTTTTATCAGCCTGTAATATTCTGAATTCTGGCATTTTGTGAAAAAACCGGACACGTTTTCAGTCATGGCCCTCGTGCCCAATGACACTATTAGGAGAATAACAAGGTACATGATTATCTGTGTTCACTTACCGTTATGAGACATCCCCACTGCAAGGCATTTCTGAAACCGACAGTACTGACATTTATTTCTACTTTTTTTATGGATCCGACAGTTCAGATCACACCTATCATAGATAAGCTTCAATCTGATTGTCCTCCGGAAGAAACCCTGCAAAGGGATACAGAAAAAAATGAAGTAACTAGTAAGTCTTTGCCATCCATGGAAGCAGCAACCTAGGGCCAAAGATGTACCGGCCTGGGTTGGGGGGGGGGGTTCTTGACATAGTTTGTCCCTGGTGACTTCAGACAAGTCACTTAACCTCTCTGGAACTCAATTTTCTTTGCTACAAAATAAAGAGCTAGAGGATCACCAGATCCTTTTTTCAGCTCTTAGACACGGACCACTTCCAGCTGATGTCATTGTATCTTGGCTCTGCACTTGGTTTTCAGCCAAGCACTCTAAGAAGTGCTCTGGATTTAATGTAACGCAAATACAACACCATGTAATCGGTTCAGTCTCTCCCTGCAAACCATTCCAACAGCATGCTCCGGCCTTTATAACTGTGCTAAGCAGTCTGGCAACGTTATAATCATTTCACTCTAAAACACGACCAGGGCCAGTAAAACTCCACATGTGGATAATGTTTTTGGAATTCTCGATGTTGCATAATTTCCTGTAGAATTCGTTTCATTTATTTATACGGTTGAAGGGGTGCCTTATCATCTTTGTAGCTTACAGACCGAAAGAGATAATAGGAAATAACATGAGAAATAACAGATCAATCCCCAGAAAATCTACGGCTATGTTGCCTATGCCAATCCATGCCAAACATAGCCTATCCTGCTATGTTTATGGAAACAAAGTCTACTCAGAAATAGTTTCCAACTCCATTTTGGGGGCTCCTCATGGGGTTCCCCAGATTCTTAACACATTTCCATTGCATTCATCTCTACGAAACTGGACAGTTAATTCTTTCAAATTTATCTGGCCCTGTCTGGTACCAAAAACACTGAATTTGTGCTTGTTCTGCCCCTGACATGCATTTTTGACTTTCTCCAGATTTCTATCTTGAACTCTAGTATGTTCTACTGCTGACTCAACATTTTCACTTGGAGAAGAGCCAGGCCTAAGCCAGCATGTCCCCGACTGAGGCTTGACCTTCCCCTACTAACTCACTCCACGTGCAGCTTGCCCATCTCCGCTGATGCAGCTCTGTGCTTCCAGTCCATCAAGCCAAAGTCCTTAAAGTCACTCTGGACCTCTTCCTCTGGTGTGGGAAGCTCTTTCTCTTACATAGTTGAACCTGCCCATGTTGCCCTCGCTGCCTCCACGTTTTGCTCACATCACACCTTCTCCGTGAGGCTTACCACCCTCTTTAATACCAGGGCCTGTCCTTGCTCCCACCTTTCTTCTGGAACTTTTCATCTGCTTTACTGTGCTATAGTTTTTCATGGTTCCAATAGCACCATGCCTTTCTAACATATTACCAGAATTTACTTATTATCTTTAAGTGTTTGTCCCCCTCCCACCCCGCCCTTCACTTTTCAGTTAGAATTGTGAGCTCCACGGGGGCAGGGATGGTCTCTTACACCCCTGGATGTAACCCAACCACCTGCTGGCAGTGCTCCACGAAAATCTGTTGGATGAATATATGTGTCACTTAACTTTCTTTCTGGGCCTCTCCTCCTTTTCCATCTATAAAGTGAGAAAGCACATATTTCACAGTTTATGATTTGATTTGTTTTTTTGAGACAGAGTCTCACTCTGTCACCCTAAGTAGAGTGAGGTGGCCTCATAGCTCACAGCAACCTCAGACTCTTGGGTTGAAGTGATTTTCCTGCCTCAGCCTTCTGAGTAACTAGGAATATAGGCGTGCACCACTACACCCAGCTCATTTTTCTATTTTAAGTAGAGACAGAGTCTCACTCTTGCTCAGGCTGGTTTCAAACTCACGAGCTCAAGCAATCCACCTACTTTGGCCTCCCAGAGTGCTAGGAATACAGGTGTGAGTCACCGTGTCCAGCTGACTTTTGTCAGTGACTGTGATTTTAAACCGTGACTAAGACACGACAAGCCCCATGACCTTGACAAAGTCGTCAGTACTCCCAATTTTGTGTTTATCATTCCCTTGCCCTTTAAGAACAAACTGTTTTTATCACTTAGTATGTATAATCAAACAATGTCTATTTAGCTTTACGGTTGTTTTGAGGCTTTATCAAGTGGTATACTAAATGTAGTTTTGGGGGCTACTCTTTTTTTTTAATAATTTGGGATTAGGTTTCTATGATTTATCCACTTTTTAGTGAGAAGCTCTGATTTATTAATTTTCAAAATTATACAATATTGCATTTTATGAGTGCAATACAGTTTATTAATCTCTTGGCATGTTGATGGATGTTTGAATTGTTGCTGATTTTTTGCTCTGATGAGCAGTGCTTCTATAAATATTCTTGCAAATATTTTACCATGCACATGTGTGAGAGTTACCTAGGAGTAGAGTTTCTGGATTGTATGCTATTTGAATGCTACATTTTTTTTCTTTTTTTTGTAGAGACAGAGTCTCACTGTACCGCCCTCGGGTAGAGTGCCGTGGCCTCACACAGCTCACAGCAACCTCTAACTCTTGGGCTTAAGCGATTCTCCTGCCTCAGCCTCCCGAGCAGCTGGGACTACAGGCGCCCGCCACAACGCCCGGGTATTTTTTTGTTGCAGTTTGGCCGGGGCTGGGTTTGAACCCGCCACCCTCGGTATATGGGGCCGGCGCCCTACTCACTGAGCCACAGGCGCCGCCCTTGAATGCTACATTTTTAAAAGAAAATCACAGATCATTTTCCAAAGTGGATGTATCAGTTTATACTCCCACAAGCAGTTCATGAATATTCTAGCCTCTCCCACACCTGGTGCTGTCAGATTTAAATTTTTGACAATCCAGTCTGAGCAAAATAGAATATGATTTCAACTTGTACGTCCCTTACTTCCCAGTTTCTAATTGCATTTTCTTTAAATTGAATTTTCATTCATTAATTATTTTTTTCGAGACACAGTGTCACTCTGTCGCCCTTGGTAGAGCGCCATGGCATTATTGCTCCCAGCAACTTCCAATTCCCAGGCTTAAGAGACCCTCCTGCCTCAGCCTCCCAAGTAGCTGGCACTACAGGTGCCCATCACAATATGGCTAATTTTTTTCTATTTTTAGTAGAGATGGGGTCTGGCTCTTGCTCAGGCTGGTTTCAAATCTCTGAGCTCAAGCAATCCACCCACTTCAGCCTCCCAGAGTGCTAGGATTATAGGCAATGGGCCTTAAATTGAATTGAATTATTATGGTTTTTTTTTTGTTTTTTTTTTTTGCAGTTTTGGCCAGGGCTGGGCTTGAACCCACAACCTCCAGTATATGGGGCCGGCGCCCTACTCCTTGAGCCACAGGAGCCACCCTGTATAAATATATGTTTTTTTAAACATATATGTTTTTAAATTGAATTTTCTAGATGTTAATCTGTTATCTATTATAGATCTTTTCTCTCTGTGGCTTAGTATCCTTGAAATGTACTTTTTCACTGTCTTGCTTTTCCTTTTAACATGTGAACGTTTCCATTTCCCTCTCGTTCTTGGCCGTAATTGGGTCCTGGGTTATTTTTTCCTAATACTTTGCGTTCCATTATCTTTGTGCTTCTGTTGCTGCTGTTGAGAGGCTCTTGTCGGCTGCTCCCCAAGGTCATCTTTCTTTCCTCTTTGGTTGCTTGTCTACACTCTATTTGTTCCCAGTATTAGATGTTCTTATTCCAGCTTTCACGTTTCCGAACTTCTCTTTTATATTCTCCATTCTCTTCTCACTAATTACTCGCTAATATTGATTAAGAAAGTAAAAATCAGAAGAGCAGACCAATAACACACAAAATATATAATTACATTGGCCAAAGTGAAAACAAACCTTTTCCACCAAAGTTCATTACTTTCTGCATGAAAGACATTCAAAGACATTCAACCATTCTGCATGAAAGACAACATACCTTCCCCTACTCAAACATCCTGCCAACCCTTCAAGAACTAAAAGAACCTTCAAATCCCAGAAGATGCTGGATAGGACATATTCTTTAAGATATTCTTGGCCTCATTCTCAGCAATTTTTTTTTTTTTTTTGCATACCTCTTTCTGTTCAGTAATCTTTTCTTCTGCTATGTTGACTTTTTATTTCAATAATAGTATTTTTTTCTTTTTTTGTAGAGACAGAGTCTCACTTTCTGGCCCTCGGGTAGAGTGCCGTGGCCTCACACAGCTCACAGCAACCTCCAACTCCTGGGCTTAGGTGATTCTCCTGCCTCAGCCTCCTGAGTAGCTGGGACCACAGGCGCCCGCCACAACGCCCGGCTATTTTTTGGTTGCAGTTCAGCCAGGGCCGGGTTTGAACCCGCCACCCTCGGTATATGGGGCCGGCGCCTTACCGACTGAGCCACAAGTGCCACCCAATAATAGTTATTTTTTAACTTTTAGAAGATCACGAGTCTTATTTTCAAAGCTTCCCGGTCATTCCTGACAGTCTACTGCTGTTTACTCACTGCTGTGATCCTGTGCTTTCTTTAAATAATTCAGACGCAGCTGTTCTATATTCTGTATCAGCCAATCCCAATATATATCTGCTTTCCCTGTTAGGGGTAACGAAATTTCCACCAGTGTTTCAGTCTCCCTTGAGAATCGTGGCTTAATTCTGAAGCCCTCAACTCAGCTCCTCACTGATGATTCACTAGCAGGTGGGAAGAGATAAGGTAGATCACACCGTATTGCGTGGCAGATTATATTCACTTGTATCTTACTGTTCTAAAATGATCTTTTGCTAAAGATGCAAGAACAGGATGAAACCTACTAAAGAAAAAAGTATCCAATTCATAGGCAATATCCAAATGATAGCTGTGCAAGCTCTAAAGCATATACACCTATCTGTCAGGGGCTAAAGGTTTTATTTGATGTAAGTTTGCAATATTAACACACCCAAGAATCTGTCCCCATTTCACTTGAATCCAAACCCAATCTATTCATTCCCATCTGTTTGACTGAATTTTGGCAAGAATCACCAAAATAAACCTTTTCCACCTGCACTGTGAAGCTGTTTAAGGAGACCTACCAACAGTTGTCTTAGGCGACACAACCATTCTTTTCAATCCATAAGTTAGTCCACAGCTTTGTGGTCAACTACATTCTAATTATGGGTATAATTCACCTTCTACTGAAATGGCAATGTTAAACTGCCAAAGCACCTTTCAGAACATAAAGACAGATGAGTTGCTGATTTCATTTTCCTGGCTTTGCCTGCAGTCCTGGTGATGAGCTAAGAAGGAGACATCACTGATTACTGAAAGCCACAGCTGTCCTCAGAATGTGGCAACAACTTCGTTGAGTTCCAAAGTCGTAAAGAGTAACTATTCCTTCAGACTCCCTATCTTATATAACAGTGGTACTCAGACCTTTTGGTCTCAGGACCCCTTCCCTCTCTTAAAAATTACGGAAGACTTCAAAGGTCTTTTGTTTATGTGACATAATCATACTGAAATTAAAACTGAGAAATTATTACGCACAAGAACATATAAGCAAACATTTCATCAGCCACTAGAACTATGTCATCAGCCCACGTCACGTGGCTTCCAGGACACCACACTTAGGAGAATGAGAGTGAGAACGGTAAGTAACAATTTATTATTATTATGAAAATAGTTTCATCTTCGTGGATGCCTCGAAAATGTTTTAGACCCCACTTTGAGAACTGCTGACATATTTGGAGAAGCCAATGATATTGTTGCATTTTTCTGATTCTCATCTATATACTGATGTCTGTTTTCCCTTCCCAAGTGAGCATAATTTTCTTTGCATTTTAGTCTAGGAATTTTGTCATCCACACTTTGGAAGGTTTGTGAATTATTGCAGGTTGGTATACAATGCTATTAGTTTCTTCTATTGTTTTTTTTTTGCAGTTTTTTGGCCGAGGCTGGGTTTGAACCTGGCACCTCCGGCATATGGAGCCGGCGCCTTACTCCTTTTTTTTTTTTAATCTGTGGCAGGTTAAGGACTCCCCTGTATTTTTCAGGTTTTATTAAATGTGTATTCTCCATCTCTGCCTTCTCCCCTTCCCAGTCCTAACTTGCAGGCTCTTGGATTTCTTTTTCTTTTCTCTCTTCTTTTTGCTACTTTCCTTCTTTGCTTGCTTCTATTTTTTTAGTTTTGGTGCCTTCAGAACTTAGATTTATTACTCTAACCAACTACTGACAATGTTTATGTTTTCCCATTTTCAGCTATTCTCCGTAATCTTGGCTCTCCACAAACATGTGACTAATAGGTTTAGGGTGGAACAATTTAAAGGTTCTAGTTTTGTAAGCACTTTGCCAGATAATATAAAACAGTAACCAGCAAGTTACTCTTGCTTGGAAACTTAACCAATTATGCTGCTTTTATTTATTTATGAGTGTAAATGATCAACATGATCAAAACCAAATGATTTCTTCTATTACATATGGCCCAGAATTTAGCAAAAACTTACTCAAACAAGTACAAATCTAACTCAAAATATGACACGTTCTTACTACTTATCAAGACCTTAATTACATATAATGATTTCATACAAGATCACAATTTTTTTTTTTAGTTTGGTTTGAATCACAGAATAAATGGGTGTTAGCGTTTTAAATAAAAGCATCTCTTGCTAGGAAGCATTTCAAGGCGTCGTTTTGAAACTGAAGAGCTTAGAGATGAAGAAGACCTTGGGTAGCCAATCAGAGGGACACAGCGTGTCTGTCACTGGCTAGTGACTTTAGCAAGTGGCAAAGCTGCCTCCCAGCTTGTCTCTTTTCACTATCTAGTATTAGGATGCGTTTAGAGTAATCAGCTGAATTGAACGGACTTTAGGGATCATCCAGTTCAACTCTTTTATTTTATAGATCTCATGCAAAAGTACCCTGCGTGAGATCTGCTGCCTAGTAAAAATTCAAGAAAAATCAGTTTCTTCTTGTAGCCCAACATCCAGATAAAAACCCAGATTTCCTAACTCTTTCCTAACTGTTGTTCTGTTTCTTTATTCCGAATAGAAAGTCCAACAGAGGCAGTGTTTATTTTATAAGGTAAATATTTATGAATGATTTATTCTATGCCCTGGAGCATGTAATAAATACGATTTTATTCACTGACTATATCACAACTGTTTTAAAAGACTGCATATTAAAGTACGAGTGGATTAATATTATTTTCTTAGTAATTAAGCAACCTGTTACTAAGTGTCTGAATTTCCAAAAATACTGTTTTTCACAAAGAGGGACAAGCAGTATCTCCATTCTGAAACCGTCATACCTGCTAGCCTTTGCCTAATACATGGCTCAAAGTGATGCCAGAATAAAGAGACACAGAACGTTGGTTCTGGAGTCAACATGACATAAAGTTCTGAGCCTAGACCTAAATCCACTTCCTATGGGATGGCCTTGGGCAAGTCTTACTAATCCATACTTTCTACCTCTGAAACGTGGCCCAAAGTAAGGGCAACCATGTAGGACTGTTCTAAATATCAAATGATTGCTGACTTAAATAACGTGTCGCACCTTACACATGTAAAATATGACATGGTATAGGGCAAACACTGGCGAATTCAGCACATCTGGGTCCTGGCGCCGGCTTATCACTTTCTTGCCAGGACTCCTTGGACAAGTCACCTTTTTAAAAAAAACTGCAAGACATGAGGGTGAAATTAGATTGGTGTCTCAAAGAACCAATCTGGAGAAAAAGATGTAGGGAAAAGCAATCCTACTTTAATCAGTTTTCAAATACTACATCATTTAAAGGATGGGCTCTGCCAAAAAAAAGTTTTGACCATTTTATCTCAATTCCTTGCAAAGTATTTGCAACCGGAAATGAATGACAGGGAAAATTTCATTGAAGTCTTTGTTTGTTTTTACCTTGCATCCTTCACAAGCATGAACTCCATAGTGGAACCCCGATGCTTTATCCCCACAGACACGACATTCGATTGCCATGAGAGAGTTGGAGGGCTCTTCATGAGGCTTGTTGTAGAGCTGGGTCTTCTCAGAATAATAAGGTGGGGACGCAGGCTCCACTTTGATCGCGCCTATGTGTTGGAAAAATGCGAGAGGCGAATTATCACGTGAAAAACAGTCTTCAAAAGACAACAGGGCGAGTCACCAGAGTACACCTGCATGCCGTATTCTTATTATGTCCATGTAGAAGTACAATGGATCATGAAAAAACAGTGGAGTTAAGGCCAGGAAAGTAATCTTTATAATTACAGGCAAGTCACAACATCTCCGAGCCTCCTCCGTGATGGAAACTAAGCGTGTGGCTTTACAACCCCTGGACACCCCGCACTGCCACAGCACAGAGAGACAGCATACAGATATGAGACCAGGAAGGTCGTTTTCCTAGAAAAATGCACTGTTAGTTGGCATTCCTCACAATATTAAATTATATATTTTATTTAAATGTCACATTTTAGAAGTATTTTTAAAAACACTTCCACAAAAGAACATTGCTGGGGAAAGGTCGTGGTATGTCCAGCTTGTACGTACATGAAAAATAAGAGCCCAGTTGGCCACTAGTGCTGAGTCAAAGGAGGCAGTCTGCAAAATAGTCTTTGAGAGATGGTGGAAGAACCCACAGAAAAGTAAGCTCTACCTTTTTCTGGTTAGGTTCAGGCCTATTAAATGTCCATATTAGGCTCTAACTGAAAACCACACAGATAAATATAACCAAGTATATTATTTAGCTAAAAAAAAAAAAAAAAAGAAAGAAAGAAAGAAACTAGAAATACAGGAAGTTCTTACTTATTGTCAAGTAATGGTTGTTCAATTACATCGTGGTGGCTTTGGAAAACCAGCATGTCAGCCCACAGGAGATAAAAATCAAGGAAATAGCATCACAGAAATATATTTTACCTCAAAAGTGCAGTTCTAGTTTTTCTTGAGTCTGATGTTGGATGCTAATTCATTTAATGGCATGAAGCTTTATTGATAGGCCACAGTGTTAAAATATAAATGTGTGCTGAAAAATAGAGCTCAGTATAAACATCTCCAATGACAGATTAGAAAAAAAATGGACTACAGTGATCGTAATTTAGTGATGATAAGTTATATAAGGTGACTTGAAACTGTTACTTATTAACTTATAAAGGGCCAAAAGAATTTAAAGCTCGGATGATGGACTCTTGGCCTGAGTAACAACTGGCAATGGAATAATTCTAGAAAATGCTCCTAAGGAGGAAGAAAACAAGAAAAGAAAGAAGGGAGAAAGGAAGGAGAGGGGAACAGGAAAGACTGGCCCAGGGCCACCTTCCTTTTTGCATATTGTAGATACCTGATATTTCATGGAATAAATACATGGTAAATGCCTTCTCTATAAAATTCTAATCTCTGGAACATTATTTATTCCAGGGTTATTGAGAGGTTAGTCTAGTTCCAGTCTTAGTCTGAAAAGTGAAAGTAAACATCATACTTTGGTAATCTTGGAGTTTCAGGTCATACTTATAATCAGCAACCATTGGGTCTGTCCTTGTGAATGGCATGTCTTCATAGTGTGGACTGGAAATGCTGGAGAAATCAACAGTGGAGAAGGGCTTGACGTCAAAGGCGTGGGGGTGGTCGTCCATCATGGAGAGATCCACGGAGCTGATCCCAAAGTTGGTGGGCCAGAACGGCATCTCCGTGTCCACCATGGTGATTTCTGGAAGGGGGGGGAAGAAAAAAAAGAGGACCTGTGAAGTTAAGTCCTGGAGAACAGAGCAATCTTCAAAGATGCAGAGAAAGGGAAGTGAAAGTCTTTGATAAAGTAATCTCTTCTAGGTTATCGCAATGAGAGAAGAGAACACAGACGCCTTCTTAGTACGACCTGGTTGTTTTGACAATAGGAAGGAAGCCACTCACCACCGTGTGGGTATCACAGTTGAGATCCCCTCATAGTGCAGATGCACAAATATATTCACATCAACGTCCAGGCCAAATGCCCCTCTCTCACTATCTTTTACAGAACAGAATTGAGTCTAGTAATGAGTGTTTTTATTGATTTAAATTTTTTCTGGCTTTACTGAGGTATAACGGACAAAAATTTTTATATTTAAGGTAGACAAAAAGTGATGTTTTAATATATTGCAAAATGATTACCAAGCTAACTAACACATTCATCATTTCACAGTTACCTTGGTGTGTGTGTGCTGTGAGAACACTTAAGCTCTATTTTCTTAGCAAATTTCAATAATAAGGTACAGTATTATTATTATTATTATTTTTTGTAGAGACAGAGTCTCACTTTATGGCCCTCGGTAGCAACCAGCTCACAGCAACCTCCAACTCCTGGGCTTAGGCGATTCTCTTGCCTCAGCCTCCCGAGTAGCTGGGACCACAGGTACCTGCCACAAAGCCTGGCTATTTTTTTGTTGCAGTCCGGCCAGGGCTGGGTTTGAACCCGCCACCCTCGGTATATGGAACCACAGGCGCCGCCCAAGGTACAGTATTATTAACCATGTCACTTTGCTGGATGTTACATCTCCAGAACTTATTTATCCTGCATAACTGAAATTTGAGCCAACACCTCCCCATTTTCCCTAGCCTCTAGCCCCTGGCAACTACCATTTTGCTCTCTGCGCCTATGAGTTCAATTTTTTTAGATTCCGTGTATAAGTGAGTTCTTGCAGTATTTGTCTTCCTGTGGTTGACTTAGTTCACTTAGTCTAACCGCCTCTAGGTTCATCTGTGTCATGCCAAATGCTAACATTTCCTTCTTTGTAAAGCAGAATGATGTTCCACGGGGAATGTGTGTACACACGCATATAAATTAACTGTAGTTTTTTTATCCATTCATTCATCAACAGATAATTGAATCGTTTGCTCCAGATGATACATGCCACATGCATTTTTCTAAATATCAACAGTTGTTGAAGTAAGTGCGATGAAACCGTGCCTGGTTTGGATCCTAAGTACTTAACGTGAACTTGTGGGCCACGGAGTGTGTAGACTTTGAAACTTTATGCAATAAACATGTGTCTGACTCAGGGTACCTGAAACCAGTTCATTATTCCAAGTGGTCCTCAAAAAGCCATCACCGAGTGTTTTAAATGTTAACTATGGGGTCAAAACCACTAGTGGAGAACTGGGGCTCTGGAGGCAAAGGGACGGACTGCTCAGACACTCCAGGGCTCCTGAAATCAGAGGGTTGTGAGTCTTGCTTGTTCTATCTCCACTGGCCAAAAAAAGGTTTGACTCACCGTGGGTGCTCATTAAATACATATTTCTTTATTAAATACTAGATGAGTGAATAACTGAATGAGGTGGCTGTGAAATTCAGTACAAGGGCAGGAGGAAGGAAGGGCTACTTCTTCCTACCTTTTATTCCACTAATCTGAGATTAATATCCCCACTTGATAGCTCAGTAAGCTAGGACCCGGGTACAGTGATCTGCCCAAGGTCCACCAGCCAGGAAGCAGAAGACCCAAACTCAACCCGAAGCTCTATCTATTCTCTTTGCTCTCCTGTGCGTGGGGAAAGGCTCCTCTCCCAGGGGTCTCTGGGAATAGGGCTCAGGCTTTTTCCCAGCAAGCAGAAAGCTAAAAAGTTTGTTCTCAGTGGCTAATTTTTGCATGGGATTACAACTTTTAGGCAATGGTCTTCAGAGGAAAAACAAAATGCCTGGGAATTTTGTAAGGGGCAATAACGAGACCAGTCCTGTGAACGTGCTCCTGTGGTTTCAGGACTCCTTAGGCACCAAGTGGGTTCACATGTCTCAGTAGCTACATAAACAAGCACCCAAACAACCGTAAGTCATCTGTGTTACAGTGTAAACACTGCACACCAAAAAGAGGAATGTGTACTGGCGAAAGCTTCAAGGTCAAACTGGGCCTTAAGGACATCCAGGAAAAAGTCTGTGCTCCCAATGACAGGGGCGCTCACCCAACTCTGCCCTGTGCTTCAAGATCCCTCCAAACCTGCCAAGCCAACATCACTCCATTTATTCTGTCCATCTCCTCAGCAGGCTGATGCTTCATCTCTCTATTTTTCTTAGCACAACTTCTTTTCATATTAAAGCATATCTCTCCTGGGTAGATTGTAGTATCCACAAACGGTGACATGTAGTGACTACACGGTGTCCATAAAGTTCATTTTAGGGACACCCTGTATTTCTCACTATGCCTATTGCAAAGTTTTCTATATACAAAATAAAGGTTTAGGCCGGGTGTGGTGGCTCACGTCTGTAATCCTATCACCCTGGGAGGTGGAGGCAGGGGGATCCCTTGAGCTCAGGAGTTTCAACAGCCTAAGCAAGAGGGAGACCCTCATCTCTAAAAAATAGAAAAATGAGCTGGGCATCATGGCAGGTGCCTGTAGTCCCAGCTACTCAGGGGGCTGAGGTAAGAGGTTCACTTGAACCTAGGAGTTTGAGGTTGCTGTGAGCTAGGCTGACAGGGCAGCACTCTAGCCTGGGGCAAAAAAAAAAAAACCAATAAAACAGGTTGATTGAGTTAAAAGAGGTGTATAAGCCTCTGTATGAACACTGGGAAATGAAAGTAAGGATGAAAAAGTATCTGGGTTGCTGGAGTAATGGGCGACTCATTATTTTACTGGTTTAATTTTGTTTCTTTTTTTTTTTTGGTTTCATTTTTAATCTACAACTTCAAGCACTCCCTGCCAATCGAAGTCATGCTTCTTAATACAGGAATGAGATTTATAGGTTCATTTAGTACCTTGAGAAGCTTTGGGGGAAAATTTTAATGAAAATAGCCATTTATGTGTTAAGGAATAGAATGAAAAGTTCATGTAATTTTTCTTTTTTTTTTTTTGCAGTTTTTGGCTGGGGGCTGGGCTTGAACCTGCCACCTCTGGTACAGGGCCAGCACCCTACTCCTTTGAGCCACAGGCGCCACCCAGTTCATGTAATTTTTAAGGTGTAACATGAAATCCCTAAAAAAAATTGTACTTGGAATATATTTTGTGGCTAAAAGGACGGTTTGTGTCTTTTTTTTTTTTTCCATTAGTAGCCTTTTTTAAAGTAAAGAACAATTTTAGGTTTACATAAAAATTAAGATTGGTATAGAAGGGACATTTCTTAAACTAATAGAGCCCATCTACAGCAAACCCACAGCCAATATCGTATTGAATGGAGTTAAATTGAAATCATTTCCACTTAGATCAGGAACCAGGCAAGGTTGCCCATTGTCTCCATTGCTCTTTAACATTGTAATGGAAGTTTTAGCCATTGCAATCAGGGAAGAAAAGGCGATCAAGGATATCCACATAGGGTCAGAAGAGATCAAACTTTCACTCTTCATAGATGATATGATTGTATATCTGGAAAACACTAGGGATTCTATTACAAAACTTTTAGAAGTGATCAAGGAATACAGCAATGTCTCAGGCTACAAAATCAACACCCATAAATCTGTAGCCTTTACATATACCAACAATAACCAAGCCAAAAAAACAGTCAAGGACTCTATTCCTTTCCCAGTAGTGCCAAAGAAGATGAAATATTTGGGAGTATACCTAACAAAGGATGTGAAAGATCTCTACAAAGAGAACTATGAAACTCTAAGAAAAGAAATAGCTGAAGATGTTAACAAATGGAAAAATATACCATGCTCATGGCTGGGAAGAATCAACATTGTTAAAATGTCTATACTACCCAAAGCAATATATAATTTTAATGTAATTCCTATTAAAGCTCCACTGTCATATTTTAAAGATCTTGAAAAAATAATAGTTCGTTTTATATGGAATCAGAAAAAACCTCGAATAGCCAAAACACTACTCAGCAATAAAAACACAGCAGGAGGAATCACGCTACCAGACCTCAGACTGTACTATAAATCGATAGTGATCAAAACAGCATGGTATTGCCACAAAAACAGAGAAGTAGATGTCTGGAACAGAATAGAGAACCAAGAGATGAATCCAGCTACTCACCGTTATTTGATCTTCGACAAGCCAATTAAAAACATTCAGTGGGGAAAAGATTCCCTATTTAACAAATGGTGCTGGGTGAACTGGCTGGCAATCTGTAAAAGACTGAAACTGGACCCACACCTTTCACCATTAACTTAGATAGACTCTCACTGGATAAAAGATTTAAACTTAAGACATGAAACTATAAAAATACTTGAAGAGAGTGCAGGGAAAACTCTTGAAGGAATCGGCCTGGGCGAATATTTTATGAGGAGGACTCCCCAGGCAATTGAAACAGCATCAAAAATACATTTCTGGGACCTGATCAAACTAAAAAGCTTCTGCACAGCCAAGAACATAGTAAGTAAAGCAAGCAGACAGCCCTCAGAATGGGAGAAAATATTTGCAGGTTATACCTCCGATAAAGGTCTAATAACCAGAATCCACAGAGAACTCAAAAGTATTAGCAAGAAAAGAACACGTGATCCCATCTCAGGGTAGGCAAGGGACCTGAAGAGAAACTTCTCTAAAGAAGACAGACTACGATCTACAAATACATAAAAAAAAGCTCATCATCCTTAATCATCAGAGAAATGCAAATCAAAACTACTTTGAGATTATCACCTAACCCCAGTAAGAGTAGCCCACATAACAAAATCCCAAAACCAGAGATGTTGGCGTGGATGTGGAGAAAAGGGCACACTTCTACACTGCTGGTGGGAATGCCCACTAATACGTTCCTTCTGGAAGGATGTTTGGAGAATACTTAGAGACCTAAAAATAGACCTGCCATTCGATCCTATAATTCCTTTACTAGGTTTATACCCAGAAGACCAAAAATCACAATATAACAAAGACATCTGTACCAGAATGTTTATCGCAGCCCAATTCATAATTGCTAAGTCATGGAAGAAGCCCAAGTGCCCATCAACCCACGAATGGACTAGCAAATTGTGGTACATGTATACCATGGAATATTATGCAGCCTTAACGAAAGACGGAGACTTTACCTCTTTCATGTTTACATGGATGGAACTGGAACACATTCTTCTTAGCAAAGCATCTCAGGAATGGAAGAAAAAGTATCCAATGTACTCAGCCCTACTATGAAGCTAAGTTATAGCTTTCACATGAAGGCTATAACCCAACTATAGCACAAGACTATGGGGGAAGGGCCAAGGGAAGGGTAGGGACGGGGGAGTCAGGGTGGAGGGAGGGTAATGGGTGGGGCCACACCTATGGTGCATCTTAGAATGGGTACAGGTGAAACCTACTAAATGCAGAATACAAATGTCTACATACAATAACTAAGAAAATGGCATGAAGGCTACGTTGAACAGTTTGATGAGAATATTTCAGATTGTGTATGAAACCAGCACATTGTACTCCTTGATTGCACTCATGTACACAGCTATGATTTAACAATTAAAAAAAAAATAAAAAGCTTCTGCACAAAAAAAAAATTAAGGAGAAAGTACAGAGTTCCCCTCTGCCCCTTCCCTCCCCCACGCACCCACACGCAACTTCCCGTGTTAGTAACATTTACACTCCTATGTTGTACTCCTTACAACCCAGGAGCCAATATTGACACACGGTTATTAACCAAAGCCCACGGTTTACATTAGGGTTCACCCTTCCTGTGCAAGTTCTGTGGGTTTCGACAAATGTATACTGTCATACATCTGCCACCACAGTAGGAACAGGCTCCTTGCCTACACATCTCCGCGCTCCAGGAAGGAATGCTGTTTTTAGGGTCCCCTACTATGAAGGGTCTATTGGCAGAAAAGCCAGAAAAACACTAAACTATACAATAGGTTAAGGTGTTTTTAGATCGTCATTCAAGCTAAATGGGGCCCTGCATGACGCAGCTCTCACTGAGTTTTCCAGCTTGTTTTCCGGTGGTCCTCCCAGATGTCACCTCCGCCGGTGGCAGTCACTGTGTGTACCCAGGTTACTGTGCCCAGGGTCCCGCGCCTCGCTCTTGTCTCTGCTCCTCTCCGCTCACGCCGTTCCCTGCAGGGGCTGCATCTTCTTCCTACCTTCTCTCCACGCCTTTCAAACCCAGTCCAAATGCCACTTGCCATGAATCCTCCAAAGTGTGTAAAAACACCCTCCCTTCTCCGTATCCCCGCAGCACTTTGTACCTGTCCTTTAACCAGGACAGATTTTGACAGATACCTCCACATCTGATTTCCAGTTTGAAGCCAAGAGACAGCATCTTAATACTCCGTTTCTCCATTTCCCCTTTAGTCTGCATGGACAGTTGTTTTTGTTGTTTACTAAATTCTTGCCAAGAGAATGAACATATGTTATAGAGAAGAGTAAAATGAGTTTCCATTTTGGTGTCAGAGACAGAAAATCAAAGATACCCTCTCAACAGCCTTCATTTTGCTAAGACTTAAACTCACCCCTCCAAAATGCTAGTCTTCAATATTATAAATAAAATACAATAATCCCTACCCTCAACAAAGTGTACTGTTTCTTCCACTCCTCTTGGTTATAGGAGGAAGATTAGGGTCTATGGCAGCGGTTCTCAACCTGTGGGTCGCGATCCCTTTTTAACAATGAAAATACATTGCGGCCTTAGGAAGGTTGAGAACCACTGACTCTATAGGATTTTCTTATTTTTCTAAGTAGAAAAGATAAAGGAAGAAAGAAATACAGCTTGCCTCTTCATCTCCATGAAAATATTTCCCGGACACACATTTTCCCTTCTCCCTCCCCTTCTCTCTCTCCTTGTATTTTGGGACACCTTGACCGAAACAATATTACTGCATGGACCCTAGTTACGGGGAGACACAGCCGTTCCCTAGATGTTTTATTTTGTTTTGACTTAGAGATGGGTCCAGGAAGCCTGCTTCTAATTTTGTCTCTAGAAAACATAAGCTACTGTTTGTGCCAAGCTGTAAGTTGAGTAGGTGTTTTTTGTTACTCCGTGCAATTACTCATGAAAGAAGAAATGAACAAAATATTTGCATGAACAACAGCCCTTCTCAGGAACAAGTAAGCATGTTAACTTGCCAGCTGAGGGACCCAAGTGGTGTTGCATCAGGGCATAGCCATCTATTTCACAACTTCAGTGTGTTTTGAGCAGGGGAAAGTCTTTAGGCAGACCTGGTGAGCAAGGACCTGGATGAGTGCCATTTATCTAAGACCTTCAAACTTGGCTTTAAACTCTATTATAGTCAATGAGCAGATTTTTCATAATATTCCAAAGTATAATGTATTTTTAAAAAATACAACCAGTTTCAAGAAAAAATAAAGGGACAACTTTAGCCTGATAGGCATAATATTTTGAGGTCATGAAAGTGGATTAGAAAGATGCTCAATTACAGAATCAAGTCCTAGAACTAAACGGTTTACCTTTAGGGTTTGACGTTGCCCCTTATTAAGGTGGGGGGAGCTACTATTAGAATAGCTTGGGTGCAAATGCCTGAATCTAACATAGAAAACATCACAAAAGGCAAAAGGCAGACTGTGAAAGTATAAGAGTACATGGGATGCAGGAATATTTTGACCATTTTATATCTTTCTTTGTAAATAAATAACATTAAAATATTTTGACATCATTTCAAGTGTAGTTGGATTGCGAGCCACGTTAATAAGAGTCAATGATACTATTGTTATTAATAGTTATTTTCATGTATTCTTCTTTATGTTTCTTTAAATAATTTTACTAAAAATATGAAGCAAAATTTAATTTGCTTTTATTAAAGATGAGACTTCAATATAAAAAAAAGAACAGTTGGGGAAAGGTTGCATCTCCTTAAAATTATTTACATTAGCCAATATTAAAAGAGTCTTAAATCTCTTCCTGACCGGCCAGCTCTATAGGAAACAACAATTCATTTCGACAAACCTTCACTGAACACTTATGAAGCGCCAAGTGGCATGCGGGCTGGCACAGGCCATGAAGAGTCACTCTAAGGGGACGTTTGATTAGAGAAATGGTAAAGCTGGGCCTCAAGTGTGTGTACCCGACAAGTCTTTCGCAGATTCTCTGATGCTTAGCAGCCTTGTTGGAAATGACGTTAGAGAGACACTTAGCCCCGAGTTTTCAATCTCTTTCCATTAGTTTCAGTTTTCTGTGCAGGTGTTCACAGTTGCGACTGGCTTATCCAGCCCCTCCTTCCTGATTCATGCAGATCACTCTGCAGCGGCCACTGGCCTGGGAATTTTCAAATTCTTCTGCTATCACGGTAGCTGACAGAGGAGACAAAATCATCCAGCAATATTAAGTCTTTTTGAGAACATCTAAGGTCCTCATTTGAGGAAATTACGAAAATGAGGCAAAGTGATTTGTCCATGGTTATTGAGGGAGGCTGCTGGAACACGAACCCAGCCTGGCCTATCAGCACTGCATGACCAGGGGTTGCTGTATGTAACATGTATTGAAAAAAGGGCTTTTAACGTATGCCAGTTTTCACAGATCTAAGTTTTGGGGTCTTAATTAATGTCTATGAATGACATCAAATGTATGAAGAGAAAAAAAATCTCATGTAAGAAACCGTCTACCAGATGGCAAATTGGAACAGAATACAAAGCAAGAGAAAGAAATCTGAAATAGAATTTGCCTCTAACAACCCCAGCAAGAATGGCCCACATCACAAAATCTCAAAACTGCAGATGCCGGCGTGGATGTGGAGAGAAGGGAACACTTTTACACTGCTGGTGGGACTGCAAACTAGTACAACCTTTCTGGAAGGAAGTATGGAGAAACCTCAAAGCACTCAAGCTAGATCGCCCATTTGATCCTGCAATCCCATTACTGGGCCTCTACTGAGAAGGAAAAAATCCTTTTATCATAAGGACACTTGTACTAGACTGTTTATTACAGCTCAATTTACAATTGCCAGAATGTGGAAACAGCCTAAATGCCCACCAACCCAGGAATGGATTAACAAGCTGTGGTATATGTATACCATGGAATACTATTCAGCTATTAAAAAAAATGGAGACTTCACATCCTTCGTATTAACCTGGATGGAAGTGGAAGACATTATTCTTAGTAAAGCATCACAAGAATGGAGAAGCATGAATCCTATGTACTCAATTTTGATATGAGGACAATTAATGACAATTAAGGACACGGTAGGAGTGGGGGAAGGGGAGAGCAGAGAGAGGGAAGGAGGGAGGAGGTGGGGCCTTGGCGTGTGCCACACCTTTTGGGGGCAAGACATGATTACAAGAGGGATTTTACCTAACAAATGCAATCAGTGTAACCTGGTTTATTGTACCTTCAATGAATCCCCAACAATAAAAAAAAAGAAAAAAAAAGAATTTGCCTCTAACAAAAATAATAAACTCTGAATTAATCAAAGCATTTAGGAAACAGTCTTGAATGGTCCAACAAAGGGACCATTGGATTGGTCTGAGTTTTTGCATAATAAATACAGATATACATGTTTTCTTTGTTTTTTTCACAGGTTGCTATTCTGAATAATAACAGTGAAGGGGGATGAGAACAGTATTAGATGCCCTGAGTTCAAATCCTGCCCTTCTGGTTTGTGATCTCTTTATACCTAATTATCCCCAATATTAATATTGCCTATCTCGTAGAGTTAGAAGGATTAAATTAGATAAGATATATATAAAGCAGGTAACATTGGCTTGGACACTTAATAAGTTCTCAATAAATATAATAATCATAGTTGTAATTTTTGTGCATATTAGTAACCACGGTACTCCAGTCATATAAAACTTGGGCTAAAAACCTCCCCTATTACCATGAGGGGACAGGAAGTGGAAGAAACACCAGCAAAGAAACACCTATTGTTCAAACAGGACCACACCTAACACAGATGTCCTGTTCTAGACCTCTGGAGAAGGAGCCCACAGCCCCTCTGGTTGCTCTTTCCAAGGCTTGATTGCTTTTCTGTAGCCAGGAAAGTCCACGCCTTCTCGGGCCTTTCCCCAAGTGTGCTCTATATGTTGATGATGTTTCTTTAAAAATAATGAAAACGAAAAAACATATCTGATGGTCAAATATATTTAGGAAATGCTAGGGTAAGTGAGGTTAAATAGGTTTAATGCGAGACTTTGACTAATATGCTAATCATTCACGAGAATATACAAAAGAGGGGAAGGCAGAGCAGTCAACATTTGTGGTTAATATTTGGAGGAAGATTGTGAAATGATGATCTATCTCTTTCCCCCCCATTCCCTAAAAATATAGTTATCCCCTGTACATTTACCCTTTACCCCATATAAACTTGAAAAGTATTCTAGGGCGGCTCCTGTGGCTCAGTAAGTAGGGTGCTGGCCCCATATACCAAGGGTGGCGGGTTTGAACCCAGCCCTGGACAAATTGCAACAAAAAAAATAGCCAGGCATTGTGACTGGCACCTGTAGTCCCAGCTACTCGGGAGGATGAGGCAAGAGAATCACCTAAGCCCAAAAGCTGGAGGTTGCTGTGAGCTGTGATGCCACGGCACTCTACTGAGGGTGACAAGGTGAGACTCTGTCTCTGAAAAAAAAAAAAAGAAAGAAAAGAAAAGTATTCTTCATTTGTCCCTCAGTTTTTCCTTAACTTCAGGAAGCCTGAGTCCAGGGATTTATGTTGGTTAAAAGAACAATAACAAAACCCAAGAGGGAAAGAATTTGTTAAACCACACAGAAGGAATCGCTGTGAAGATGAATGCCCTTTCTGTACAATCTACTTCCATACAAGGGCAAAAAAAAAAAAAAAAAAAGTCACATTTAAAGGATCAGGAATCAAAATGATATCCAACTTCTCAACAGTAACACTGGAAGCTAGAAAATCAATAGAACAAATTTTTTCAAAACTCAGAGAAAAAAATTGTTTCCGACTAAGAATTTTATACTCAGGCAAACCATCCATCAAGTATGGGCGTAGAATAGAGACATTTTCAGAAATCTATATGTACTCCAAAACAGTTACCTCCCTGTACACTTTCCTAGCCTTTTACACCAGAACAAAAAAAGGGGAAATTTGAGATCCAGAAAACAAAAGATCTAAACATAAGAGTGAGGGAACAGGAGGGAGGAGACTGCCAGGGGGGATCACCCAAGAAACCAGAATACCAGATATATGTCATCACTTCGAGAGGCGTTTTTATAAACTCTGAGAAGTCAAGGGCAAATTAGTGATGGGTTATGTAACACAGAACAACAAAAACAAGCAATTACTAACTGAAAAAAAAGTTAGCTCCAGAAAAACAAACAACTATACTACACTTTTCTTTTCTTTCTTTCTTTTTTTTTTTTTTGAGACAGAGTCTCACTTTGTCAACCTTAGTAGAGTACACAGCACAGGAAGTGGACTTGTAGGGCACTGTTTGGCTCCTCCATAACCAGAACTGTCAAAGTTTTTATAAGGTCAAGCCGCGACAACCAACTTCACCCCAGACAAGTAGCTACAGATGAGGAGAAGTGTGTGTTTTGTGAAAGGGAGTGTGCTGGTAAAAGACTAAATCCTTATCTCCTATGGTGGGCAGTCAGTGGGTAATGAATACAATTTTTAAAAACAGTATACACGTTATTCTAGAGAAATGAAGGTAAATGCTGGAAGAAATGTCTGAAAGAGTTAAAATTATTGCCTTTGAGGAGAAGGACCTAGCGGCCAGACTGAGGAGCTCCTCTCTTCACCGAAAGCTTTGTACTCACTGACTTTCTAAACGACAGACAAGTAGTTTTACTTTGATAAAAGGAAATATTAAGAAAAATTAAGCATCTTCTTATTGTGATATTTTCCCATTATTTTATCTAACAGTAGGTCTATCCCTTATGCATATCCCTGTCCTCTGAAGAAGAATTATCATGTCATAATCTGAACAAGTAGACAAAGTTTTAATGTTGCTTCTAGTAAAATGAAAGGAAATCAGAGAACAGCTTTGATGCTTGACCAATAGATGTGTGTCCTTTTGACTCAAGCATTTAAAAAATAACTTCTACTACTGGTTTGGCGCCTGTAGCTCAGTGGCTAGGGCCGCCAGCTACATACACTGGAGCTAGCAGGTTCGAACCCAGCCTGGGCCTGCCAAACAATGACAACTACAACCAAAAAACAGCCAGGCGTTGTGGTGGGCACCTGTAGTTCCAGCTACTTGGGAGGCTGAGGCAAGAGAATTACTTAAGCCCGAGAGTTTGAGGTTGCTGTGAGCTGTGACGCCACAACACTCTACCAAGGGCGACATAGTGAGACTCTGTCTCAAAAAAAAAAAGAAAGAACTTCTACTAATTCATTTCTTTTCCTTCATGTAGTGTATGGGATTTTGTTTAGTAAAGGAGGAAAAAGACTCTGGAGCCCATTAGCAGAATTATAATTTAATAATAATAGCTAACAATTTTTAAACTAATTAAAAACAGTCCTATGGCTTATATACAATTATTATTACTATCTAGCAGATTTTAAAAATTAGACATAAAAGGGCTATGTGATTTGCCCAACATTATACAACTAATAAGTACTGAATCTGGGGTCTTCACTTTGTTGTAGCACTCTGGATACAGAACCCCTTTATTTTGGGTGTCATTTGTTCCTTCAACATAAGAAAATGCATTTTAATTCTTTTGTCTACTTAGATTATATTAAAAACAAAACTCAATGTTTCTATGGTTTGATTTCCCATTGACAGCTTTGGCAGAAGTCATAATATATGAGTTTTAATATATGTTTATATGAGTCATAATATATGTTTTATCTCACAGCACACTTGAACCAATAGTTAAAACTTCCACAGCACGCCTAAATTAGGTTGATGAAAAAAGAAAGAGTTAAAATGGCTTGGTGCCTATAGCATAGTGGTTATGGCGCCAGCCACATACACCGAGGCTGGCGAGTTCAGGCCCAGCCCTGGTCAGCTAAACAACAATGACAACTGCAACAAAAAAATAGCTGGGCATTGTGGCAGGCTCCTGTAGTCCCAGCTACTTGGGAGGCTGAGGCAAGAGAATCGCTTAAGCCCAAGACTCTACCAAGGTTGACAAAGGGAGACTCTGTCTCAAAAAAAAGAAAGAAAAGAAAAGAAAAAAAAGAAACAGTTAAAAAAAAAGAATATACTTACTGTGCTTTGAACCTTTTTCAAAAATAATTTAACTAATGACCTTTAAAATTTTTCGCAGCACACCTAAGATCTTCTCACAGCACAGCAGTTGAAAAATCACTGCCCTATATGCACACTTCTTTATAATAAGCCAGAAGGTATCAGAGCAATATTTCAAATTCAGATCAACAAGGGTATATCATCATCTTTAGAAAAGGTCTTGTTCTTTAAAGCTTTTTAAAAGTTCATTTTCTCTTCTATGGGCCAAATCTTGCCTCAGCTGCATGTTTTTCTAAAGGGAGATGTTACTAGTAATCTAATTTTCACGAAGGCTAAATCTGCTGAATAGCATCTCTGGTTTAATTAAAATTCATACTTTGCCTAGCACATAAAAACAGCAAAGGAAGAATGGCATTTATTTAGAAATGAAAGAGGGGCTATCACTACGGGCTCAAGGACATGAGAATGATCATAAAGAAATCTATAAATAACTCTATGCCCACAATTCAATAACCTAGATGAAATGAACTCATTCCTTGAAAGATACAATCTTTCAAAACTTAAACAAGATGACATACACACACTGAATAGGCATATATTAAAGAAATTGAATCAATAACCTTCTGAAACAGAAAGCAGCAGACCAAGATGGGTTCACTGGTGAATTCTACCAAACGTTTAAGGAAGAAATTACACCAATCCTCTACAGTCTTTTTCAGAATATAAAAATGGAGGGAATACTGCCTAACTTATTCTATGAGGCCAGCATTACCTTAATACTAAAACAAAACAGGCATTACAAGAAAAAAAAAAACAACAACTATACACCAATATCTCTCATGAACATAGATGCAAAAATTCTCAACAAAATATTAACAAATTGAAACCAAAAATGTATAAAAAGAACTGTATACCACAGCCAAGTGAGATTTATCCTAGGTATGCAAGGCTGGTTCAATATTACCAAATCAATCAATGTAATCCATCACCTCAATAGGCTAAAGGAGAAAAATCACACGATCACATCAATAGATGCAGAAAAAGAATTTAAGAAAATCCAACAGCCATGCATGATAAAAACGCTCAGCAAATTACTAACAGAAGGAAAACTCCTCAACTTGACAAAGAATATTTAAAAAGAACCTAGAGCTAATATCATAATGAGAAACTCAAGCTTTCCCACTAAGATCAGGAACAAGGCAAGGATATACTTTCTCACTATTGGTTTTCAACTGCCTTACTAGTAGTCCTGGCTAATGCAATAAGACAAGAAAAGGAAACAAAATATGTACGGAATGGGAAAGTAGAAATAAAATTGTCTTTCCTTGCACATGACATGATCATCTACCTAAAAAAATTAGAACAGACAAAAAAGTGACCTAGGACAGCAAGGTCACCAATGAATAAGAGGAATTTGAAATTAAAAACACATTACCACTCGTATCAGCACACCACCCAAATAAAACGCTTAAGTGCAAATCTAACAAAATCTGTCCAAAATTTGAGAAAAACTGTAAAACTTTGATGAAAGATATCAAATTGAATAAATGGAGAAATGTGTCTAGATAGGAAGGCTTGATATGGCCAGGATGCCTGTTCATCCCAACTGGATCTGCACCCTGCAACCCCACTCAAAATCCCTACAAGCTGTTTTGTAGACAATGAATGAACTGATTTTCAAGTGTATGTGGAGAAACAAAGGACCCAGAACAGCCAACTCAGTATTGAAGAAGAACCAAGTCACAAGACTGACACTACATGACGTCAACCTTACGGTAAAGCTACAGTCATGAAGATGGTGTCCCCTGGCAAAGAACAGACAAGGTGATCAGAGGAACAGAGCAGAGAGCCCCAGATAGGCCCACACCAATGTGTCAAGTGATTTTTGACAAAGAACAGGGCAGCACAATAGAAGCAAAAACAGTCTTTTCAACAAATGGTGCTGGAACAATTGGACAGTCACGTGTGAAAAAATGAACTTAGACACAGAACTTACTGCCTTCATACAATTTTTTTTTTTAATATGGAACTCTTCACGAATCTGTCATTCTTGGGCAACGGCTATGCTGATCTTCTCTGTATTATTCCAATTTTAGTGTATGTGCTGACAGAGTGAGCACCCTTCATACAAATGAACTCAACATGGATCATAGCTCTGAATGTTGAATGCAATAACTATATTGAGATAATGGAGGAGTTGGGTATGGTGATGACGTTTTAGATAAAACACCAAAGGCTTGAAGTGGGAAAGAAAGAACTGATTAGCTGGATGTCATTAAAACTGAAAATTTCTTGAACCCATGAGCTCAGGCAATCCACCCGCCTTGGCCTCCCAGAGTGCTAGGATTACAGGCATGAGCCACCGTGACAGCTATGATTTAATAAAAAAAAAACTGAAAATTTCTGCTTCAATGCAAAACTACATCCAGACAAGGAGAAGATAAGCCACAGACTGGGAGAAAATATTTGCAAAAAATACGTATGCTAAAGGACTGTTATCCAAAATCCACAAAGAACACTTTAAACTCAATAAGAAAATAAACAACTTGATTGAAAAATCAAGGCAAGGGCGGTGCCTGTGGCTCAGTCCGTAAGGCGCTGGCCCCATATACCGAGGGTGGCGGGTTCAAAGCCGGCCCCGGCTGAACTGCAACCAAAAAAAAAAAATAGCCGGGCATTGTGGCAGGCGCCTGTAGTCCCAGCTACTCGGGAGGCTGAGGCAAGAGAATCGCTTAAGCCCAGGAGTTGGAGGTTGCTGTGAGCTGTGTGAGGCCACGGCACTCTACCGAGGGCCATAAAGTGAGACTCTGTCTCCACAAAAAAAAAAATCAAGGCGAAACACCAGAACAGACACCTCACCCAAGAAGGTACAGAGAAGGCATGTAAGCATATACAAGATGTTTAACATCCTATGTCCTTAGAGCACATTCAAACGATCAGATACCACCACACACTCATTAGAATGGCTCAAATCTAAAACACTAACCACAGCACTGCTGCTGAGGATGTGCAGCAATAGGGACACTGCTGATGGGAATGCAAAATAGCACAGCTACTTTGGAAGGCAGTTTGCCCAGTTCTTGCAAAGCTAAAAGTACTCTTACCATATGATCCAGCCATCACCCTCCTTGGTATTCCCCTAAGTGAACTGAAAACTATGTCCACACAAAAATCTGCACACTGGTCTTCATAGTAGTTTTATTCATAACTGTCAAAAGCTGGAAGCAACCAAGACACCCTGAGTAGATGAATGGATAAATTTTGGTCTGTCCAGATGATGGAATATTACTAAGGGCTACAAAGAAATGAGCTATCAAGCTGTGAAACGATGTGAAGGGAATTTAAATACATACGACTAAACAAAAGAAGGCAAATTGAAAAGGTTACTAGTACTTGCTCCCAGCAGCACAACATTCTGGAAAAGGCCAAACGATGGAAACAGTAAAAGATAAGTGGTCCCCAGGGGTTGGCTGGAGGGAAGGTTTTTTAGGGCAGGGGGTGTTCTTGTGATATACTGTAATGGTGGATGTACATTTGTCCAAACCCACAGCACTTACAAGGGCAAGAGCGAATTCTAATGTAAACTGCAGACTTCGGGTGATAATAATGTGGCGATGTGGGTTTGCTGATTCCAACAAATATGCCACTCTGGTGCTGGATGTTGACAGTGGGGGAGGCCCTGCTTGTGGGGAAGGTTAGGGTTAGGGAAGGGCAGGGAGGAAGAGAGACGAGGGGGCAGATGGGAGGAAGAGGAAGTGGAGGAGGAGGAGCCTGGTTAGGTCAGAAAAAAGAGGCTGGAATGTTTTCCCTGGCTAGCTCCCCCTCCACATTTTGGTTTTGGCTTTGCAGCAATACAGGAATGAAAATGGGGAAGAGGAGTAGAAGAGAAAAAAATGAAGGGAATACTCCAGAACAGTGTATAACTACTCGGAAAGGAGGAAGCCACCAAGATCTGCCCAACTACAATTTCTCTTTGCTTCACCCACCCCTCAAACGTGGTTAATTGTCAAAGAGCTTCCTGCAACTGGGAAAAGATAGATTCGGTCAGTGGTTTTAAATAATACTTTATACTGAAGATCCTCTAAAAACTCGCAATTATCAGAGCAGGGAAGCCACTTTCTTACTTAGAGTTGTTTCTGGCAAAACAGTATGATACATTATGCTCTTTTGTTTTCCCTTTCCTGGCCAAGCACTCAATGAAAAGACAACGGGTGGGTATCAAAGCGTCAGAACAGATACAACCACTAGTGGTTTGGGGCTGCTTTGTAGATTTTCACTAGCTGTACTACATACTAGCTTAAAACATGTTGCGATGTGATGTTAAAATGTCCACAGTAAACATTTTTTTCATGTTTTACATCTCCTTCCAGAGATATTACAGTTTTATAAAACATATTTGCTATAATTCAACATTCACTCAAATTTAAAAAGTAACTTTCTTAACTAGGAAGCAAAGGGAACTTCATTAGCCTGATGAAGAATATCTATAAAAAACACAGACAGAGGGTGGCACCTGTGGCTTAAGGAGTAGGGTGCCAGCCCCATATACCAGGGGTGGTAGGTTTGAGCCCAGCCCTGGTCAAAAAAAAAAAAAAAAACACAGACAGACAAAAAGCCTAGAATGGTCATAATATTTGATTTTGAAATATTTAGAGTTTTCTGCTCCAGGTCAGGAAAAATATGATAATACCAATTACTTGGTATACAAGTTGACTTCTTGTATTCAATGCCATACTGGAGAGTCTGTCTAATGCAATAAGAAAAATAAAGAATAAAATTTTTAAAAGAAAGAAAAGAAGAAATAAAATTAACATTACACATGACATGACTGTGTTTTGAAAAAAATTATTAAAAAAAATTACAGTAAACAGGGTGGCGCCTGTGGCTCAGTGAGTAGGGCGCCAGCCCCATATGCCGAGGGTGGCGGGTTCAAACCCAGCCCCGGCCAAACCGCAACAAAAAATAGCTGTGCGTTGTGGCGGGCGCCTGTAGTCCCAGCTGCTCGGGAGGCTGAGGCAGGAGAATCGTGTAAGCCCAAGAGTTAAGAGGTTGCCGTGAGCCGGGTGACGCCACGGCACTCTACCTGAGGGCGGTACAGTGAGACTCTGTCTCTACAAAAAAAAAAAAAAAAAAAAATTACAGTAAACAGGAGGTGCCTGTGGCTCAAAGGAGTAGGGCGCTGGCCCCATATACTGGAGGTGGCGGGTTCAAACCTGGCCCCAGCCAAAAACTGCAAAAAAAAAAAAAAGAACATAAGAATTTAGCAAAGATTTTTCTTAGCATAAAGCCAATATTAAAAAAATTATATTTCTATAAGCCAACAACAACAGAAAATGAAATTTAAAAATGATTTTTGAAAGCTGGGTGCAGTGGCTCACACCTGTCAGCCCAGCACTCTGGAAGGCCGAGGCAAGTGGCTTGCTTGAGCTCAGGAGTTTGAGATCAGCCTGAGTAAGAGCGAGACTCTGTCTCTAAAAATATCTGGGCATTGTGGTGGGTACCTGTAGTCCCAGCTACTAGGGAGGCTGAGGCAAGAGGATCACTTGAGCCCAAGAGTTTGAGGTTGCTGTGAGCTGTGAGGCCATAACACTCTACCTAGGGTGACAGTGTGAGACTCTGTCTCAAAAAAAAAAAAAAAAAAAGATTTTTGAAATAGTTTCAGTAACATCAAATACTGACCCAGGGAAAAAAATAATCTAACAAAGTATGTGTAAGAGCTCTAGACTGATAACCCAAAGTCATTATTGAAAAAAACATTAAAGAATACCTGAAGAAAAGGACACTCCATGTTTTTGGAAAATTCAATATTAGAAAGCTTTCATTCTCTCCCCATTTATCTATAGATTCAGAACAATTCCAAACAAAATGCTAACACATTTGTGTGGGAATCGACACATATGTGGGTCTAACACATATGTGGAAATTCAAAGGACCAAGAATAAGACGGCAATCCTGAAGAGGAAGACTGCTGGAGGATTTCAGTACCAGATACCAAAACCAACTGTAAAGCTACGGTAACTAAGACAGTATACTAACTCATCCAAAACAAAGACGTATAGGCCAATGGAACAGAAGCGCAAGTGGAGAATCAGGCCCACACCCACACGGCTCCTGGTTTATGATCAAGGTCACTGCTGTGGAATGGGGAAGGAACCATCTTTTGAATAAATGAAGTAGGTCAACGGCACACTCAGATGGAACACGAGGCATCCTTACAACACGCACGAAACCAATTCTGTGTGGATGACAGATCTAAACGTGAATTATAAAACTACAGAACTTTCAAAATAAAAACGAAGATACTTCACGGATCGTCACCTTCAAAAGGTTATAGCAAGCACTGACCATAAAAGAAAAATCTAGTATATTTGGGCTATATTAAGATTAAAAAGTTCTGTTTGGTACGTGAGTGAAAAAGCATATAGAATGGGAGAAAACATTCCTATCTGCAATGCGTGTATCTGACAATATCTTAGCACACTTATCTAAAGCACCCGGTATAAAAGTTGGCCAAACACTTAGCAGGTACTCAGGATAGCCAAATGGAAAACAAATATTTTAAGACGTGCTTAACTAAATTACAATATGATACCACCACACTGACACCCACAAGAATGGCTAAACTGAAAATGATTTGGGTACTTTTCTTTCTCTGTATTACACTGCAGTAAAAAGGTTATATAAGAGAGAATGTTAGGTAATGATAGGTAATGATAGAAGGAAACACGTAAACTAACCAAATAAGCCAACAAAAACTCTTTCAGTCATGCTAAAAGGATTGTCACAGAATTCTAGGACATTTCGTTTAAAACCTGTTCAATTCTAAAGTTACAAAACAGTTATTAACATTAGTCCTTTTGCTTTTTGGGCAACCTAATGACCAGTAAAATTAGTCCTAAATAAACTGTTTTTGTAACTGGCTTCCTTTCCCAATAAAGGCTAAATATATGTTCAACCAAGAACCTCCTATCAAGTGTAAATGGGGCAGGTAAAAATTCAAAGGGTGTACATTTTATCTAAAGGAGAATGTAGGAAAAGTTTTGTTTTGCTTTAGAACTGATATATTTGGCTTGTGTGGAAGGCCTAGTATGCTTTACAAAGACACCATATTTTTAAACAATGCAGTTAAATTTTTTTCTAAATACTCATGCTTACATGAGGAGTCTTGTGTTTGGAAGTTAATTTGCTTCAATCAGTTGAGTTGTTTGAGATATTCCATGTAAATGACATGAAGTCAGTGTGTTAAATCCATTCAAACTACCAGTTTTCTGCTAATTTAACTTTTCTTCGTATCAACAATCTATTTTATAAACTATGCTTCTTAAAAAAGTCACCATTATATTTTACTACCGTCTTTCTCTTCCCCAAACCTTTCCTTTTCGGAGTTTTCTTTGGCATTTTCCTTTCTCAGGATCTTCAGCTCAGTAAATGTTCAGTCACTAATATAAAACCAAAAACATCTCAAATCAAGATAACCAATACGACACGCCAGGTGTTTTTCAAGCCACATCAGAAATCCATAATAATGGGCGGCACCTGTGGTTCAAAGGAGTAGGGTGCTGGCCTCATATGCCGGAAGTGGTGGGTTCAAACCCAGCCCCGGCCAGAAACTGCAAAAAAAAAAATAAATAAATTCCATAATATTGTAGTTCTTAACCTTGAAGGAAATACAGAGACTGAACTAGTGACAGAGGAGCTAAGTGCTCTAGAAATGTGGAAAAGAAAAAGACCCACGTGTTCTGAAATAAGCAGGGAAGCTTTCTGGTGGAGATGGGTTTGAATTATGTGGAGCCAATGGGATGATTATAGTTTGGAAGGTCATTGATATTGACAGCCCAAGAAAAGGTTCAGGACCCTGTCACCAACATCCCCTTATGTTACCCAACACTGTTTAATAACAATAACTAACTGACCCTAACGAAGACGACCAGATTTTACATAGCACACACACACTCGAAAGCTGGATTGGTTTTCCCCAGGTCAACTGTTTATAACTTAGGATGCGGTTGTATCAACGGCAAAGATTTCTTTGTAAATCTGGCCATCTCAACATCAAACATACACCTTTGGCCCTTATTAGCATCATATTTTAACCCACTAATATGCCCAGACCATCCATATAATAAGTATATAACTGTAATTGCTAAACTAAAGGCAGAATTTTAGGTAAAGTGTAAGATATGACTAAATGATCTGGCATCAAACATATTTAATTGTTAAAGCAAAGCAAATTGATAAGAATAATAATAGAAGAATATTTTACTTTTCCCCAAAGATGTGACTTAATTAAAATCTGTAAGCTCACGTGTCTGGAACATGCAGAAGATGTTAGAATTCCTGTTTTGTTGCTTAGTTTTGCCTCTGGCTCTTTGCCAAAACAAGTAATCCAACTTTGGTTTCTTTCTTCTGGAACCCTGGTTAATAATACGTACTTATCTGGTAATATCTAAATGTTCTTTTTAAACATGCTAAGGAAAAGATGGCAAGAGAGTAAACAGTAAGTCTAACTTAACTAATCACAGTAATACAAAATTCCAGTTACCTATTTTAACCCAAAGTGGTAGCTTCTATTTTAAGGTGAGAAGAAGACAGAAGTAACATCTGTCAGGCCCCTATTACCTAGAAGTGCTTTAATAGATTGGATATCAGTTACTTAATCAAGTCACTTTTGAAAAGCATTGCTAGGGCGGTGCCTGTGGCTCAGTGGGTAGGGTGCCGGCCCCATATACCGAGGGTGGCGGGTTCGAACCCGGCCCTCGCCAAACAAAAATAAAAGCATTGCTAGCAAATAAGTCTTTCAGAGGTTCAAATGAGTATTGCAAGTATCAAAAGGTGGGCAGATAGCCAGTTACAGTGGCTCATATAATCCCATTTGTTTGGGGGGCCAACATGAGAGGACCACTTGAAGCCAGGGGTGCGAGATCAGCCTGGGCTACATAGCAAGACCCTATCTCTACAAGAAAATTTTAAGAAGTAGTTGGGCATAGGAGCATGTGTCTTTAGTCCCAGAGACTTAGGAAGCTGAGGCAGGATGATCACTTAAGACCAGGAATTCAAGGGTACAGTGAACTCTAATTGGGCCCCTACATTCCAACCTGGGTGACATAGTAAGACTCTGTCTCTTACACAAAACTGAACAAAACAAAACAAGTGGCCAGACTGCAGAAGAAGCCAGGGATTTAAGGACTTCATAAACATTTAATATTAAAATTAGTATCTGAATAACATTCAAACTAACTGAAGGACGTGATGGAAATAACTTTGAATAATAGATAATTCAGCACACGTGTGCACCTGGTTTATAGCCTATCAGCTAGGACTGGTTTATTTTCATTAGCAACAATAATATTTAACACAGGCTAATATTTTAGCTTTTATTTACTAAACATATTCCAGTTCCTGACCTCAGGAGTTTGCTGAGTTCCGGGGGGAGATAAGTTTGGTGTTAATAAGTCTACAAGCACTTAGTAGATACTTACAACGTATGAGGCATTTTGTGCAATAGAGAATAAAACATGGGTCTTTTCCCCAGTGACTATATAATTTCGCTTAGGGAATTCCTAAAACAGAAAATAACACCAGACAGTCTCTAATGAAGGGCTAAATTTTATGAGAGAGACCATAAATATTAGAGGACTTTGGTCTTTCATTTAACAAGTTGTGAATGAGCACTACTATCTCCCAGCATTCTAGGCACTTGGAATAAATGTATCAGCCGATGGGCACAGGAGATAAAACCCTCCTCCTTCCTGGGTTAACATAACATTCTTGGGGGTGAAGCAGACCAACAAACGATAAATATAATCCATCAATAAATTATGTGGTATGTAGGATGATGATAAATGCTTTTGAAACAGGAAACTGTAAAGGAGGGGAGGGCAGCAAGGACGACGGACAATTCAATAGGACGGCCAAGGCAGTCCTCAACTAGAAGGTGAGATCTGACCAGAAATGAGAAAGACAGGATGCGTTTAGCCAAGAGGATGTCAGAGCAAAGGGCTTCAAGACCGATGCGTGAAGGCAGGGGTGTGTCTGGAATGAGGGAGGAACGGCACAGAGGCCAGCAAAGCTGGGGGAGTGTGAGACAGAAGCAGAGGAGAGGGGACCAGAGAAGTCAGCTGAGGTGGGTCAGCGGGGCATGGGGCAGGCTTAGGCTTTTGTTATAAGCGACACGGGGAGCAATCGTAGGGTTTTGAGTGGAGTGACAGATCTTGATTACATTTTGACATGATCCCTCCCGATGAGTGGTTGAGACTAGGCTGGGAGGAGCTGAAAAATCCATCAGGAGACTAGCATCCAGACAAAGACCGTAGCCTGGACCAGGTGGGTGGCAGTGGAGGAGGAAGAAGAGAGATTCCAAACACATTTTCAGTTTAGAGGGAATGGAGAGCACTTCACAGTAATGCAGTCAGAGAACACATCATGGAGCAGAGATTACTTCATTTCAACTTGACCTTGAGGAAGAGGGAGGATTTGAAAAGGCGGAAGAGTTAGGAAAGGCACTCCATGACTTGAAGGCAAGAGTAAGCATAGCTTATTCTCGGGACAAAGAGATTAGTCTGAACAGAGCAGGGCAGGCCAACAATTGGCATGTGGTAAAATCCATAAATAAGAGCTGGGAAAAGCCAGGCAGAGGTGTCCAGACTTCCCAGTGTTCACTACAGGGCCTTGCAAACAGCAGGCGCTCAATCAATAGAAGAAAGAAAATGTGACAGACTTTTAGGACCATATATCTAACAGTTTGCATTGGATGGCAGAGTTTCTCACTTAGCAGGTCAGCTAAAAGGCCGTGCAGAGGCCTGTTATGAGGCAAGAGGTATAATTCCCCTGGAGGTAATTAACAGTTGACTCTTTTAAACCTGCTTTACAGTATTAACCACAAGTGCCATTCATGACTTGTGGGAACCTCGATATCCCATTGGCAACACCTTGCTCAAATAAAAATTACATGGGTCTAAAATACTGTGTGTTCAAATAGCCACGTGATCTTAATTCTGAGGTTGTAAGAGTTGAATTGCAGTTGCTGCTATCAGTCACACGTGCCAAATTTCTGTGTCTCTAAAGTCGTTACAGGTGCAAAACTACATTTACAAAAAAGATAATCTGGAAGAAATTTACAGGAAACTTAGTTACATTCAAATGAGTCCAATTCATGATCAGCCACATTTTCAAATATTCAACACCAGTCAATGGGTGTGAGGCCTTGAGCGTCTGTTTTAAGCGTGTCCAGAGGAAGCTAACGCAACAGAAGCTCTGGGTCAATTCTGTTGATTTAAGAAACAGAGAAATGTAGTTTGCTCAGATTTCCTCTGACTCGGAGATATGTACCTAATAAAGAACTATGAAGGTTTTAGAATTTCCCCAGAGTCATCCTAATAAAGTTGTGAGAATGCTGAAAACAGTAACCTATGACAATCGGAGGTATAAAACTTGTTTTTTATTTTATGACCCAGGTTTTATACTGCAATTAGCAGCTTAAAAGGATAATTGCTGTCAGGGAGCTTTTAAGCCAAGTTGCATCTGTCTGGGATGCCAGAAGAAAATGAGATTTAAAGAAAACCTGTGTTTTCTTGTAAGCATTTAGTACAAATGACATTTATTGGGGTGTTTCCTATAATTCATGCGGGGAAAGCACAAGATAAATGACAGGTTTTAAAAAAACAGTAAAGAGGTTTTCAGAATCTGAAAATCTACCAAATCTACTAAGTCCTGGTGTTCAAGAAAGGTTAATCAGAGTCAGATAAGAAATAAATAATAAAACAAAGCCATATTAAGAAAAAAATTAATACGGACAACAGTACAACTCAACTAAAAGGCCCTAAATTGTTATTACACTTGAGATTATGAAATTCAGGGCTGTGTCAGGAACTCAAAACTTCTCTGGACTTCCACTTTATTTTATAGAGAACATTATAATCTAGGATGGTTTTTCAATATCACTGAGAAGAAAACATGCAATCATCACTTTCACTGAGGCCCAAAAATGATTTCAACCTTCGGAAATTCAATTTCTTCATAGGCAAATGTTAATGAAAGTATATAGTTTCTCCATTTAAAGAAATCAGATACAAAGACGCTTTCCCTAAGTCTGATCATTTCCTTATCAAAACACTGACGGGTGAATGTGCAGAAGCCCCATTTCATTCATAGAACTGCAGTAAAGAATTCCACAGGTTTTTGTTTTCCATATTCCATAAGATTTAGGATATTGTATCAGAGCCTTCTATTCTATCCACAAGAGACCAGTACCACAAGGATAAAACAATTAACTCCATCAAGGACTTTAGGAACAGAGGGCCAGAGAGGAAAAATAACTGGTTCAAGCACACACTGTCCGTCTATGCTGAAGATAGGACTTCTCCTTATATTCTCTAGCACGACAGGGGTCCCTTCAAACTTCGGGAAAGGCGAAAATACTGGCCGATTATGTAAATGTTTTTGGAGTTGTGCACACTCAATAAAAATGGTGTGCAATCACTCACTCGCTCCTACCTCAGGAGAGACTCTCGTTTCGAGGGATTGTCTATTGCAGCATTTATCATGTCTCTAAGGCTTATTTCCATTGCTCAATCAGCTCCAAAGGACAAGTGTGTCATCATCTTTCAATGCTCTGGTGCAACAACTTAAAATTATAAAATTCACACGGGACTAAATCTGGCAGTAAAAGCAGGAGGCCTATTCAGCTTGAGCTTGTAGAAGCTTCCCTGCAGTCTTGCCAATTTTTATTAGTGGAAATGGTTTCAGAGCCAGTGTGGGGTTACTTGGGGTTGCTTGAGGAGCCCTTGGTGAAAAAAGAAAAAGGAATTAACATAAAAGGGTCACAGTAAAAATGGAGCCTAGGAAAGAGCATGCCAGTCCTCTCTGGGCATGGTGGTTAAGGGCAGTGGAGAGTTTAACCTCATGAATATGACAGACACAGCTGGACATTTGGGTCATTCATACTAAAGGTGCTATTTTTTCTTCAGCAGCAGTACCCAGGAACTTCCAACAACCCCTCGTTATACTTTGCCTCTGATGAAGGAAAAGAACCATCTAAATTAACTTCCATACCTAAGCCAAATATCTCATCTCCACAGGGTTCCATCTCTGCTGGCCTCAGATAGCTAGTGATGATCATATAACTAATTTATTTCAAATCTGTCTGTTTGTTTTGGCAAGGGTGGAGTTAATATTTAACGGGCATCTATGGAATATGATGGAAGGAATAATCACAGCTCTCTGGGCTGTAGGAACTCACCAGTAAGTAGCCACAGACCACGGAAGACAAGAGTTCAATCACTGCTACAAAATAAAATGTTTTAACTGCTAATAATTCTACTCTGTACCATGTTCATTAAGAAGAAAAGTACTAGATCATTCTTTTGGAGGGATTTGAGACTCAAAAAAGTTCAATACAGTTCAAATTCAAAGCTTAAAAACAGAGATTAGTACAGAATGAAAACTAACTTCAATCACATAACCATGCCCCACCCTGAACACCCTGAACACCTTGAACTCGGCCCTCCTTAACCTAAAATCTTTGTTGCACTCCATTCTAGACATATTATTTTCAAACAGACAAAACTATCAAATTTTGACCCAAGAACTATTTCACAGTAGAACCAGGACATTCTGCCCTGAGGCAGGCTGAATTAATAACTAAAGAAAGATAGTAATAATCTTTATGGCTTGCAGAAAAATAGAGTAATAGGACTTTCTAGAACATCATAAAAATTCCATTTAAGAGGCTCAGATGATAGAACTATATATTGAGTGAAATGATTACAATAAAATAATATTTTAGAAAACATTTAAAAAAAATTTTTTTAACATTTTTGTTTTTAAAAGCTTGATACTTTAAAAATTGTGACGGATAGAGTCAAACGTTAGGCTTCCAGCATAATTAAAATGGTTAAAATGTAAAGCAATGAAGTGATTTAATTTTAATGCTTTAGCGCTTACATCGTAAAATATGAATCACAATAATTATCGCCATCTATTATTTAATCTTGTATTTAATCTATGAGAGCAAAACAAGTAGAAATGGAGAAATAAATATGAAACAATATACAACAGAAGAAGCTATGCTAAGAAACTCCAATTTCAGAAGGAGGTATAGAAATGAAGAACTTAGATTTTGCAATGGCCAAGAAGGAAATGTTGAAAATGAGGTATCTGTTTGAATCTAATTTACCTGAATTGAAATAGTAGTTAATAGTAGTTCAGTTAGCATGCCAATAGGCATTTACACTTTTAGGGATTTCATTTTCTTTATGTGTACAACGAGATGCTTGGAACATATTTTTCCAGGTCCTGACGATGTATTCTTCTGTAACACATTAGGCAGCATGCTAGGAAGTATCCTCAGAAATACAAAAAAGAATAAAGCTAGGTCCTACATTCTGGGAGCATACCATTCTTTGGCAGAGTTAAAACGCACATACACGTATCTAAATTTCAAAGCAGAACAGAAACATGCTGGGAGTATTTCAAGAGGAATAAAAACGCTGTGAGTGAGATAAAAACTGCTATGGGAGGTATTTAAGATGAAAAGGGAGAAAAATAACCCCTCAAGTATTCTAAAAAAGCCCTTCTCTATTTGGGGGGAAACATACAAAAACTCAGGAAATAGAAATGAAAAGATTGTTTTTTGATACACATGTATCTTTCATGCTTAAAATGCAGAAAATGGGGGCCACGCACCAAGATAAAATACGGATTAGGTTAGATTTCTTTTTTTAGTTAAGTTCTGACTATGTTTTCAAGTGCACACCATAGCAGCAAACGAAACAGTAAAATCCTAGACTATATACATGATGGTATTAGAACACATCTAGCTAGGAAAACAAACAAGAGCAATTTCACCCTTACATAAGTGCCCACAGTCCCCAGTACTTGTTTCGGGGACAGACTTTACCTTGTGATGTGTTTGCAGACAGTGTATCAGTGAAGGAATCATCCTCTGGGTCAATAGCAGTATCTGCCAGAGTTTCACCCATAACAGCATGGAATAGGGATTTGCTGTAATTCACACTGATATTTTGCCTTTATCTTGCAAAAGATCAATCCGTTAAAAGACTTGCGGTAACAGAACTTGTGCATACCCCAATGAATCAAGACATAAGTTTCCAAGTATGTGGGAGAGGTGCTAATAAACAAAGGACGGGGTCTGAATTGGCTGGCACTGTTCTGTTAGGGAGCCAGCTGTGACAAAATGTTGTGTCATAATGTTGTTCACTGCTTTGGCAAGACTTGGTACATTACAAGGAAAATATTGCTACACCGTCTCGCCAGTGACCCACATGCTTAGTGTCTTGTGAGGGGTGTGAGCTGTACAGTACTTAGAATTACCAGCGCAGAGACTGGCCAATATTCACTTGCTTGTTTGACGATGGCAAAATATACTTCAATGGAGAGAATAAAAACAGGGTCTGATATGGTTTCAATGTTATATACATCAGAGTTTGCTTTTTTAAAACTTCCGTTTATCCATCAATAGCAAATGCAGCCATGTCTCACCAGTTGACACTTGAACAGCAGTTGATGTTTAAATGATAGATGCTGTGTCATAACGCAGAAATGGAGTTCTTTGTGAGGACTGCATCACCAGAAAAAAAGAAAACAGACTCACCCTGCTAGGCTGATGAGGAATTGTGGTCAGTTTTGTAACCAGGAAAAAACTGGCTTCTTGCTCAGGGCCTTTGCCCTTTTTGGCAAAGAGAAACATTAGCTGTGCCAAATGACACACGAGTGGCCTAATCTAATTGCAGTGACTTGTGGATTTTAAAAGATCCCTCCACAGATGGCAATAATTCCCTGATTTACACTTCTCCCCCAATATTCCCCAACTGAAATATGTGTGTGTGTGTGTTTAATCTATGTTGAGGAGTTATTCATCCTTCAAAGGGACTAGTAAAAGTTTCCTCAGAAGAGCTTCTGAGTTTTGCAGCAAGAACTTCAGAGTGAAATGCTTACTGGGTCTGAACAGCACAGGGTGAAGCGAGGAGTTGGGCAGCTCATTCATGCCACCTAGCTCTCTCGGGGACCTTCTTGGTTTTGTTTCTGAGGCCATCGTATTACATGGTCCTCCAGTTCTGTACCGGTCTCCGTTACAATTTGGTCAATACTCAGAGTCAAGTATTGAGGATAGTCAATACTATCCTCAAAGCAACTCACTTCTGGACTCTGTTGCCTCTCATCTCTTTTTTTCTGAGACACCACTCGACTTGCATGTCTGCCAGGCAGCGAGCCTCTAACAGTCCTCACACTGGGCTTAAGCTGCTCTGTAAGTGATACATTTTTTTTTGTAGAGACAGAGTCTCACCTTATCGCCCTCAGTAAAATGCCGTGGCGTCACACAGCTCACAGCAACCTCCAAATCCTTGGGCTTAGGCCATTCTCTTGACTCAGCCTCCCGAGCAGCTGGGACTACAGGCGCCCGCCACAACTCCCGGCTATTTTTTTGTTGCAGTTTGGCCGGGGCTGGGTTTGAACCCGCCACCCTCGGCATATGGGGCCGGCGCCCTACCCGCTGAGCCACAGGCGCCGCCCTGTAAGTGATACATTTTTAACAGCCAATTATTCTATGGCACCAGGACCTGATAACACATACACAACCCGCCCTTCCTTTTTCCGCTAGTATTTTTTACTTGAAAGCAAAAACCTGGCTTACTCCTGGTATTTCATTTGTGTGTTCAACAAATATTTATTGGCAATAGGTGGCAAGCTTTGAGCTAAGTGCTAGGGAAACGATGATGAACAAGAAGGGTGTGTTCTTATCTTACAGAGCTCAAAAATAGTAAATAAGGAAAAATGTACAATTTTGATCAGCACAGAGCCTGCCACATAGCAGGCTGAGCAACTGCGGCTTAAAGTCTTGACAGCACAGACAAACCAAGCAACACAGAACACCCCAAGTTACTAGCAAAATAGTTACACCATGAAGATCGTTTAGTCATGGTTTGTGTTAATGATAATATTTTGTCCTATCATGCTGGAGTGTGCTGGGTCACTGAAGCAACAGCTTGCTCACATGGCCATCAACAAGGATGAAAATAAACCAATTTTATTGTATCTAATTATGCTTCTGTGTTGTTCTGAGAAAATGAAAAAGCTTGTTAATTTCACCTTACATCCATCCATCTATTCACCCCCCCATTCATATGGAGGTGGTGACTAAGGAACTAGGCCTACTGAACTGATAGGCACACGTTGTGCACACCTGCTCTAGGAAAATTAGCTCAACATAAGGAGGTGGTCAAAGTAGGGAGGTGGTCCCCTACGGAGATTCTACTAAATATACTAAGCACCAGATATTAATCTTGGCTTAGGAGATAAATACATTGGTCAGCCAAGGTTCCAACTGAGAATGAGCTCACATTTAACGATATTTAAAATCTTTACATCCTTCGTTTTAACCTGGATGGACGTGGAAGACATTATTCTTAGTAAAGCATCACAAGAATGGAGAAGCATGAATCCTATGTACTCAATTTTGATATGAGGACAATTAATGACAATTAAGGTTATGGGGGGGAAGCAGAAAGAGGGAAGGAGGGAGGGAGGTGGGGCCTTGGTGTGTGTCACACTTTATGGGGGCAAGACATGATCGCAAGAGGGACTTTACCTAACAATTGCAATCAGTGTAACCTGGCTTATTGTACCCTCAATGAATCCCCAACAATAAAAAAAAAAAAAAAAGAAAGAAAAAGAAAAAAAAATTATCCAAATATACCTAAAAGAATGATCTTTCAGTTTAATTAACTTTGAAGGTCAATTAGCAAGCATTGGTATTAGAAATAATACATTTGCTTAACTAAAGTTGTTACTATCAGTGAATAGTATGTGATCACCAGGAAATGTATAAGGGTTTTGACATGCATGGGAATAACCCTCCCTTCAAGGCCTTAAAATCCCCCAGCATCCTACCCTTCATCCTATCAAAATCAGAAGGATATTATACGATGTAATAAAGAGCATGATGGTAACTGCATCATAAGATTTGCAGCTTTAGACCTCGCCTGGGGTGCTTTTTACACCAATGGGTTCTCAGCACTTGTTTGTCGATATGAAAGTCAACTGCCACCCATGGGGGAGAGCTCCCTGGGAGAACAATGTGGGTATGTTACAGAGTGAGGAAGGGCAGTAAAAGACCACTTCTACATGGACGATGTACAAATGCAAACTTGATTTCTTCTATGGAGAGATGTAGGGCTTTGTGCAAGGCAGAGGTTGAGAAAAAGGTTCTCTCTCGTTGGGCTTTGGAAATACAGGGATATGGATGTGGCTTGGGGTGCAAAAACAGCCTCAACGGGAGAAAGAGCAAGGGGAGTGGGGAGTGATCATTTAATGAGGAGAAAGGGAAGCTTCTTTAACTCTATCCTTGTTTATGACACTTGAAAAAAAATTCAGTTTGGTATTTGAGAGGGTTACTCTTTAATATTTAAGAAGAGTCATTTTAATATGACTTTCTAGAACCCGCATTTGCCTAAAAGAATCTGAATAATTACTGAGCCAAAAAAAAAAAATCTCCAAGTTTTAGTACATTTTGGAGAAGGCAATTAGACCAATAAAAGTTGTGAATGATTCAATAGCAAAAAGAGAGGGTCTAAAAACCAACAGTAAAAAGTATCCAATGTACTCAGCCCTACTATGAAGCTAAATTATAGCTTTCACATGAAGACTATAACCCAACTATAGCACAAGAATATGGGGAAAGGGCCAAGGAAGGGGAAGGGAGGGGGGCGGTTTTGGTAGAGGGAGGGCAATGGTGGGGCCACATCTATGGTGCATCTTAGAATCGGTACAGGCAATTGCGCTAATGTATACAGCTATGATTTAACAACAAAAAAAAAGAAAAAAACATTTAAGAAATTCAATGGTTGGCTCAGTGCTGTGGCTCAAGTGGCTAAGACACCAGCCGCATACACCTAAGCTGGTGGGTTCGAATCCAGCCTGGGCCCGCCGAACAATGATGGCTGCAACCAAAAAATAGCCAGGCGTTGTGGCAGGCGCCTGTAATCCCAGCTTCTTGGGAGGCGGAGGCAGGAGAATCGCTTGAGCCCAGGAGTTGGAGGTTGCTGTGAGCTGTGATGCCACGGCACTCTACCCAGGGTGACAGCTTAAGGCTCTGTCTCAAAAAAAAAAAAAAAGAAGAATCCGGCAATTTTATTTTCTTGAAAAATAGCTACCAACTTGCAAAGGATTTATGTGGATTAAATATATGAACTCATGATAATATCCATGTAAATGGAATAATAGTGCTTGGCAGCCATTTATGTAAGACTTTTTGATAATATTAGTGAAAAAACAATAATTAATAAAAATTGAGTCAAAAAAATAAAAAAAACCCCAACAGTTAATAAAATTATGGTGTTATTATCTCTATGAAGTATTTTTTAGTATCACTGAGTGTTGGCATGATTTACATAAAATATTGACATGATCCAGGATATTAAATATTTTTTGCGTTGCCTTATTCTTGAAAGATAATGAAAACCTTAGCAATTATCTGGCTCCCCTCGAAGTCTTAATCTCCTTTTGGCTTACCATTTGAAATTTATCTCTAGATTGAGTTCAGATCTTTAAAACTGCTTCCATTGCTTTTTTTTTTTTCTTTTGTGTGAACTAAACTATGTTAGTATCGGTGTAGCATTACGTGTACAGTATTTTTTTGTTTGCTGTAACGTCATTTTAAAAGTTTTTTCATTTAACGCTGTAAGTGCTACTCAGCTACAAAGTTAGTTAGCTAAAAGCTCCTTGAGGGCTTATAACACTTTATAACCCTAGACCCTGGCTCAGTATCCCTAGTTGGCTTTATACCCCATGTTTTTTGTTTTTATTGATGATGAGAGTGATGAAAGAACGGCTGCTTGCCACACTAGTGCCCCGTGTCTCATTCAAGGAGTTTAGAAACCTAATGAACTGATAACAGCACCCATTTTCTTCTTGTTCCAACAAGACTTAAATTTCTCGATGATCCTTTGAAGGGAGCCAGGTAATGGCTCACAACCAGCAAGACCACCTCACCTCACTCATTTCTCCCCCCACCCCAAAGACTGGCTGCCTCTTCCTAGTGCAACTGAAGTTGGCTGGGAGCCTTATCTTCAAGGGGTGGTTGCATCAGGCCAGAGTTTCTTCATAGTCACAGGGAAGACAGCATGGGAGGATGATGTGCCAGGGGGGCACAAGCCTTTGAGAAGAACAAATAATCCTGTCTCCTAGATGGAACGCCAACCACCGCCAGGATATTCCCCCAGAAAGAGACAAAGGAATCCCACTGTTCAAAGCATTAGTGTCGTTTTTTTAAAAAAATCATTTATTTGTTTGTTTGTTTTTGAGACAGACTCCTGCTGTGTTGCCCAGGCTGTTCTCAAGCTCCTGGGCTCCAGTGATCTTCCTGTCTCAGCCTTCTGGGTGGCTGAGCACCCATCACTGTACTTGGCTGTGTCACTTTCTCTGAAAGGCAAACTTCATCCCTCTTTATCATTGCAAACTATAGTTTTATTCAGATTTTCCAAAAAGTAACATTAAATTAAAAGACTAGATCATTTTGATGTAAAGAAAAACAGCTTTGAAGAAATGATATTAACTTGAACCCAACAGCTCCAGCAGATATAATGTGTGGTAATTTTTTTTTTTTTAATGTGTGGTAATTTTTTTAGAAGTCGTCTTGACGTTAAAGTAGTATTAAAGAACATTGACCCTGGTGCCAGAAAGCCTAGGTTTTCAGGTTCTTATCTGGGCTCAGCCACAAATTCGTTGTGTCAACTCTTTGGTTCCACATCTCTAGAATGAGAAGAAGGCTTATCTGCACAATAGGATAATCCTTAAGGGCCTCTAGGTTCTAATGTTGAGATACTGAATAATATGCCTTTAATTAGCTCATTTAATGCAAATACTCTGTATCATAGTCTTATCCACGTTCTAATCCTGAGTGACTATTTTCTTCTCATACCTGACAGATAACAAGGTAACAGCATATACTTTTCCTCTGGAAGAGTAATGCCCAATAGTAAACTAAAAGTTTCGAAAGAAAACACAATTGAAAACTTTCTTTTTTCCCCCTCGAAAAGGTTCACTTGCCTCTAATACCTGAAAAAGAGTCTTACCTGTCTGGTTACTTTCTAGGGAATCAATGACACACTTCAAATCACTGTAACTCTGAACCAAAGACGTCCCACCTGAACTATGTATGTCTATATATGAACTTATATATGTCTTTGCAGGTATTATCTGAAATTCTCCAGTAAGTTGGAGATGAATAAATAATAAAATACCATGGGCCATACTATCAATTGACACATGTTCATTTGGTGAGAAATCCTAAACCTCTAAAACACGTACCTTCTTCTGTTTTCAGATTTTATCAGTTAATTTTTCAAGATCAGTTATGTGGAGATGTCTTAGGTAACAAATCCCACCACTGGTGACCCATGCTAGAAACCCACGGGGCCCCACAGCTATACAGCTACACTCGAGTTTAGTTCATGTAAAATAAGCATACTAAGGGAAATGTAAGGGCTATTGAAATCACAGACTCACAAAACTTAACACCAGGGAGATTAGCACATTCAAACTCTTAAATTTTTCATATAAGGAACATGGGTTCCAGAGGAATGAAATGATTTGCCCAAAGCATTATCCACAGAATTAGCAGCAGAGTCTGAGCCAGAAATCTGAATTCCCAAAGTTCCAGCCTGTGCCCATCTTGTTAAAATAAGCCGATGAGATGTTCAAATAAATTGTTCAAATCAAGGATCCTTATTGCCAACAGTCATGTGAAGAACAATCACGTTTCATGCTATCAGCATGACAGCATTTTACTATGACATCATTCACTTAATATGAATGAATTACCTATGAAAACGGCATCAGAGTTCAGACACTCAATAACAACTTGCCTTAGTAACTAAAATTTGATAATATTTGAATGCCAACTAAGATACTCATTTTGCAGACAAATGTTCTCTTGCCTCATTCATAGATTTCTTCTTGAATCATCCTAGTATTCTGGGATTCTTTTGGTACCAATAGTTTTTGTTTCTATTGATATAGTTCCCAGCTCTTATGAAAATGAAAGGAATGCTTTGTGAAAACCTCCACTTTGAGGTTATCATCCTCCAACAACATCAACACCCCCACCCCCAAGTCCCACCTCAGAACTGTACAGTGTTTTTATTTCATTTGAAGCTCACAGCAACACCGGGAGGTTATTCAAAGGCAAACAAGAAAATAATAGCAACTATTGAATAGAACTTCCATATGGAACCAGGTAACAGTTTTTTTCATAAAGCTTTGCATAATTTGTGTTCAGTTAGTATGACAGAATGAATCAAAAAGACTTGGGTTTGAATTCAAGCTCTTACAAATGTTTATGCTTTGGGCATGCTACTTTACCTTCCGAAGCCTCCGTTTTCTTATCTAAAAAAGGAGTTGTGAGAATTAAGGATGATTTAAATAAGTCGGTGCCTAGGACAGAAATAGGCTCTCGAAATTGTAGTAATATGAAATTTTATAATAAAAATTTTAAATCTTACACATGAAACTTGACTGATAAAATAATGAAAACAGTCATCAAGTAACACTCTTATCATTTTGTTCTTATGTTAAAAGGAGCTACAAAAATATGTTTCGGGAAAAAATGGTACACAAATAGAACATGGGCTCTTCAAAGACAAGTACAAATTTTAAAAGTTCACTTAGCAGAAGTAGACATTTTATTCATGACAGTAAGCAGAGAGCTGATAGGAAATAAAATAAAACGTGAAATCAATGCATCGTAAATTCAATTTCAGTGACAAGTGACAGGCAGCATGGAGCATATTTTTGTATCTGTTTTCCACTAAGGTTCATCTTCAATCAGTTAATAGTAGATTAGGTCAACCTAGACGTTTGTCTCATTAACAATTTCTGTTAAAACACAACATTATAAATTCTGTTCTAATTAGGAGTTTCCATTTGAATTTATACAGTATATCTTAAAGCAGCATCCGTGAAATCAAGTAGACTGAAAAAATATAAACTAGCTTTTTTTTTTTTTTTTTTGAGACAGTCTCACTATGTTACCCTGGGTAGAGTGCTGTGGCACAGCTCACAGCCACCTCAAACTCCTGGGCTCAAGTGATTCTCTTGCCTCAGCCTCCCAAGTAGCTGGGACTACAGGTGCCTGCCACAATACCCGGCTATTTTTTGTTGCAGTTGCATTTTTTGTTTAGCAGGCCCAGGCCAGGTTCGAATCTGCCAGTCTAGCTGTATGTGGCTGGTGCCATAACCACTGTGCTACGGGCATCGAGCCAATATAAACTAGCTTTAAGATTCAGATTCCACATTTAGTGAGCACTTACTGTCAGGTGCTGTGTTTTGTTTTTTTTTTTTTTTTTAATTTCAGGTTAATGTGAGGGTACAAATGTTAAGGTTACATTGCTTTCCTTTCTAAGTTGAAGTTGAGCCTTCCACCCACGGGGGTGTGCTGAACAGCCCCATATTGTGCACATCAGGTGAGATCCCACATTGCACTAAGTGTTTAAAAGATAAAATCTTCATTAGACTGTCTAAAAACTTTACAGGTAATTCTATTTCATGAAAAGGAAACACACTCAGAAAACGATGAGGGAGAGACTATGACGAGATAATGGCCTATTATACACCAAGCAATCCAGTGATGGATCAGGTTGCCTGGAACAGAACAGCCACAGATTTTCAGCCCTTCTCTCTACCCCTCACAGGCTTGTGAGCTAGTTTATCATCATTATTTCACAGATGAGAAAACTGAGCCTCAAGGTCCCATAGCTAATAAAAGGCAGAGAAGGGATTTAAACCAAATGCAACTGAGTACTAAAGAGGTTCGGAGGATGAACAGAGCTCTTCTGACTAGGGATGGAGATGGAGGGATGGGGAAAGGCTTCAGGAAGGAGAAGAAAATTGAGAAGCTCTGGGGGTCTGTGGCAAGGAGAGGAAATGACGGCAAGACTGAATCAAGTGAAAAAAGCAAGAATGAAGGTAATGGGAGTCTGTGCTGTGTGATAGAAACTCCAACAGACACCGGGCAGTGAATTTCATCAAGCTAGGGAGCCTAACACCACCAATCAAAATGCCTTACAACTACTGTTTAAGGCTGACAGGCTCTTGTGTACACTGTTAAATAAACCTGAGTTGAGCAGGATAACAGAAATCTCTCCAGGAAAGACACGGAGAGTTTCAAACGAAGAATAACAGGGTTTAGGTATATTAAATCCTTGCACCCAAAAGCTTGGTGTTTTTTTGATACAAACTACAGTGTAGTTTTTATACCTTCTTTCCTCAAAGGAAGCAGTTTTATTTTCTTGGAAGGAAAGAATACACTCTCACTTTTCTATATGAAAAAGTAGTTTTATTTACTTATTTATTGCAGTTTTGGTTGGGGCCAGGCTTGAACCCACCACCCCTGGTATATGGGGCTGGCGCCCCACTCCTTGAGAAAAAGTAGTTTTATTTTCTTAAATAACCTTTTATTCTTACAGAACTAATTATTGAAAACTAGAAAATACAGACCAATTAAAAAAATAAGTCATTATATTTCTACAAGAGATTATCAGTGTTGAGTTCTTAGTGTTTACCTGGACTTTTTTTTTTTTTTTTTGCAGTTTTTGGCTGAGGCCATGTTTGAACCTGCCACATCTGGCATATGGGGCCAGCGCCCTACTCCCTTAAGCCACAGGCACTGCCCTTACCTGGATCTTTTTCTATGCATAGATATGCTCATGAATATGTATAGGATACATAGAGATACATACATATATAATATGTGTATTTGTTAATCAAATGAGATCTGGTACTCTCTGGAGGTTAACTGCTTTTTAAAGTCCATAACCTCTATCTTTTCATTTAATTAAGTTTTCATTTCTAACAATACCCCGACCATACTCAAATATTCTTCTTAGCAAAGTATCTCAGGAACGGAAGAAAAAGTATCCAATGTACTCAGCCCTACTATGAAGCTAAATTATAGCTTTCACATGAAGACTATAACCCAACTATAGCACAAGACTATGGGGAAAGGCCCAAGGAAGGGAAAGGGAGGGGGGAGCTTAAGGGTGGAAGGAGGGTAATAGGTGGGGCCACACCTACGGTGCATCTTAGAATGGGTACAGGCGAAACTTACTAAAGGCAGAATACAAATGTCTACGTTCAATAACTAAGAAAATGCCATGAAGGCTACGTTGAACAGTTTGATGAGAATATTTCAGATTGTATATGAAACCTGCACATTGTACCCCTTGATTGCACTCATGTACACAGCTATGATTTAACAATAAAAAAAACAAACCTGAATCTAATCCAGGATGATAAAATACATTTGGCTGGACATCCCTCAAGCCTTTTAAAATCAAGCACAATAATCCCCCACCCTCCCATCCTCCACCTGCCCCCAATGCACTTCATTTTAAGGCCACTGACTAAAGGAAGAGATTGGGGCAGAATGTCTCAACTTCTCCATTGGTCTGGCTGTTTTCTTGTAGTATCATTGAGCTCGATCCTTTATTCCCTGCGTTTCTCATAAATGCTGGATAGCGTATCTAGGGACTTAGGGATTCAAGTCAAACATCTTTGGCTTGAATATACCCTAGGGCTGTGCACTTCCCGCCCCGTCACATCAGAAGACAGTCAGTGTAGGACTGAACATCGGAGCCTAGAAGGGAGGCTCTCTGGCAGCTACTAAAGCCATGTGCTTACAGAGCAATGTAGTTCCAACTGGAAAGGAAGACCATTGTTACCGTTGGTTCTCTTTTATTGAAAAGGTAGATATTTCCAATAAATTCAAACTTTCTCAGTTAAGCACGTTTCCCCTGTCCATTGAATGTTCATATCATAAAACACATAACTAAGTTTCTCTTTGTCAGTTATTTTTAGACAGTTTTACTTCAACTTCATTTTTCTCTGATTTCCTTGGTCCTGTGACAGTATTTTTTTGTTTGTTTTTTTGAGACACAGTCTCATTTTGTCGCCCTCAGTAGAGTGCTGTGGCATCATCACAGCTCACAGCAACCTCCAGCTCTCGGGCGTAGGCGATTCTCTTGCCTCAGCCTCCTGAGTAGCTGGGACTACAGGCGCCTATTACAACGCCTGGCTGTTTTTAGAGACAAGAGGTCTCGCTCTGGCTCAGGCTGGTCTGGAATCCATGAGGTCAGGCAATCCATCCGCCTCAGCCTCCCAAGTGCTGGGATTACAGGCGTGAGCCATCACACCCGACTTGGTCCTGTGACAGTTAACAGGCGGGACGCACAATCTCTGGTTCTTCAGATATCTAATCCGTTTTCTTTTTATTGCATAAATTTAAAACCACTTACTAACCCCTGATGATAGAACTAATGCTTCAGTTTTACCTAACAATTTCCACTAAGAGGGATTTTCAGTTTTTAGCAGATATTTCTTCCTAAATGATAAGGGCTGGGTAGAATACAAACTCGAATGGTTCTTCCTAAGTGATGTTCTGTATCAGCGTCGTTTTAGGAAAAGAATTTAAGATTCCTGACAGCTTTTTGGATGAAGAAACCACATTCCAACCATCTAATCTGTTCTTAATATTCCAGGGGTACTTTTCTTCAGACGTACTAAGCTCTAGGAAGTATGTTTTTATATTTACAAACATGACCTCCATTTTAATAAACTTTTCATTTGAAACCTTCAGAAACGTGGAAACACACAAGTCAGGAGGAGAAGACTAAAACATGAAGACCAGAAAGGACTTTTCCAACTCTAAAATAAGTGCCCCCTCCAAAAATAAAAATAAAATTGAGACTTAAACTCAGTCCTCCTAATTATGTTTTTATTTGTTATCTACTGCGCACAGTCAGAGGAATGGCTCAGTCACTCCGGGCAAGTTGACAGATATCCCACACACTGAACTGAGCAGTGGGAAGGAGGCCAGATTGCTTCACTGTTACCTGGGAATTTGAGGAGGTGGACCCACCAAAATCTTTAAGCGGATCCAAAGAGCAGGATAACAACTCTTTCCTTAGGCGGCAGGAGAAAACAATGGGCCAGTTTCTCATTCGGTGTCATCTTATAGGATGATTCTATTGTATAGTCCATTGTTTATTTCATGTACTGCCTGAAGGGGAAGAGTATTGTTATCTGTGGGAGTGCTTCCATAAGAGGGTTACACAGGATGAGAACATAGCCTCTGGGGAATTAACAAAAGATGAGCATCCAGTCTAGTAGGGAACCTTCAGATAAATATTTTGGGACCTGTGCATCTGAAAGACCTGGGCAGTGAGGTCAGGAAGCTTTTGTGACCAAGGATTAAGGAGATGATGTGTCAGGCTGAACCCAGGGGCTTTGAATTGAGGTTGGGGAATCATTAGGGGATCTGGATTAATTGACAACAGAAATAGGAGAATGAGGTTGTCATATGTGCGAGAAATTGTAGAGAACAATTACTCTAAACCCTTCATTTACAGATGGGAAAACGGAGGTACAAAGAGGCTGAGTGACTTACCTGAGGCCTTGTGCAAAAGGTACAGAGTTAGTGACAAAGTCAAAGCCAGAATCCATGTTATTCTAATTACTGGATCCATTCCTCGGTTCCACTAAAACATATCTTTTCAACTGGGTCTCCTTCCATTGGAAGGGGGCTGGCAAATATCTAATAGATAATATTCTCAGGAGGTCCTAGAGCTCTTGGTAAAAAGTTTTTAAAAATAGCATTATCGAGATATATTTTATATGGGATAAATTTTAGTAACTTGACCAAATTTTGTAACTATCACCATACATCAGTTTTAGATTTAATGAAAGCACAAGAACTCTTATCCTGATTTACAGTTGAATCTGAATTCTTGCCCCAATCCCAGGCAACCTCTCATCTACTTTTCTGCCTCTGTGGATTTGCTGCTTTTACTGGTTATTTAATATAAATGGAATCCCATATAGCCTCATGCCTTTGGTTTTCTTCACGTGGTATAATGTTTTTGAGGTTCTGAGGTTGAGCTGTGGGGTTCATGGTGTAGCCTGTGGCAGTCACAGATTGCTTTTTTTTGTTAAATAATCCAGACTAGGCTGTGGGCGGACATGGCACATTCTGTCTGTGTTCAGTTTGGACAATTTTTGAGAAAAACGTTTTAATTCCGTTTTCCATTTTGTTTCCATCTTCAGGATATAAAATTTATAAAAAAATGTATGAAATTCATAGCTGAACACTGACAAGCAGTTTATGATTATGATTTTTTTATTTATGACAATTTATATTTATGATTTCATCAGTATTACTACTTTAGTTGTCCAGGATTAATGACAAACTTTTGCTATGTAAACGATACATCTCAGTTAACAGAAGGTCCAGTGAGATCCAGGCCTGCTGTATGAAGTTGGAAAGAGAAAAATTCAAGGAAACTTTAATCATAGGTAAGGCGTTGACTAGCAAAGGGTGTTGAACCTCGAGAGACACGTGGTTAAAGTAGTCATTTCCATATTTGCACTTTTAATTTTAATGTTGAGGGTTTTGTAACGTCAATGTGATCTATACCTTCAAAACAAATTTGTTATGGATGTGCAGGTACATAAGAGCTAGAAACAAAGAGTTTGTAGCTCGTTTTATGCATATTTAAGCTATATTTAATAAAAATTATGTGAGAGTCATAAGAAATTTTTTTCCAAGGGTGGCGCCTGTGGCTCAAGGAGTAGGGCACCGGCCCCAGCCAAAAAAAAAAAAAATCTTTTTCCATGAAATCTGTGCTTTACTCAAGCTATAGTAAGATGTATATAGTAATAAGACACCTGAAACAGACTTTACACACTTTCTAACCCTCTTGTTGAATGAACAAAGACGAAAGAGGTGACATGACTTGCGCAAAATCATGCTAGTGACAGAGCTGAACCTGAAACATGCCTCATCAACGTCACAGCTACAAAGCATTTATTCCAAGTTGGATGTCGTTCATCTCACTGAGCCTTTAATCGTGTTAGAAATAAGATGGTCTCTAACATTGAGACAAGAAATGAATTCGTTTTCTACCAATGACTGAAGGATGATTACATTCCGAACCTTTAATTTAGCATCTAAGATCTGGTATTCACACCATTGGCACTGGGAACAAAGATGCGTTGGCTAACTTTAAACTGCGGAAGGCTATACAGTCACCCCTCCAGATCTATAATGGATTGGCTCAGACCCTGTAACATTCTGAAATTGAGAAAAGAGAGAGAGAGAATCTTGCTGTGCTTCCCCGGCTGGGCTGGACTCAAGCAAACCTTCTCCCTCTGCTTCCCCAATAGCAGCTGAAGACTACAGGAGCAAGTCACCACACTATGTTTTTGAAGGCCTGTGGGAGAGTAACCTACCCCAAACTTCAATGTCCATAAGAGGCTCAGCCCTCTTGCACTTTCAGAAGAAATTTTAAGAAAGATGATTATCATTCTTTGAAGACTGCCCTTAAACAAGCCTAAAGACTGTTATTCACTATGTTCTTCCTTACCTTCTTTTCCCAGCTAAATGTTCAGTTGCTCATTATTAGTGCCTTAGACCTGCTTCAGCTTTTTGTACTTGAAAGTTCTAGTATCATTAATTGCTTAGGTCGTGCAGAGAAGGAGCGCAGGGTTCTAGTCTAGGCTGTACGAGTTCCTCATGTCTGTGGCCAAGTTACTGGCGCGTCTTGGCTTCAATGTCTCCATATGTAATATGGGAAGTAATATCTGCCCTGTCATACGGGAATGTTATTAGGATTAAATACGTTACCAAATCAAAGAACCTTATACATTTTAAAGCTCTACGCAAATTGCAAAATAGTGTTTTCCTATAGTTAACAGAACACTAAAAACATTTTCCTTAAGGTTATAATTTAAGAGCTTCATTGAATAAATATTAAAATATATACCCACGTAAGAAAGTTGAAAGAAACTGTGCCATATCGCTAACAACAGTATCTCTGGGTGATAGGAATATGAGTAATTTTTGGGGCTTTATTTTTTGGTAGATTTTGCAATCATAGCTATTACTATTAAAATCAAAACCTTTAAATAAAATCAAAGCACGCAACAATTGAGCATTAAAAAGTGATCGCTATCAAATCTGGAGGACTCTTTAAAGGAGAATTATACTCACAGCAAGACTTCAACAGTTGATAAAATTTAATTGACTAGATTATTAAGGTAAAGGGCACAACTGTTTAGCTAAGCCTTTTCAAAGAAGAGCAAGGTTATCAAGAATAATGTAAATGTTTCCACTTTTCTAAAGAACTATTATCTTCCATCTTTTTTGTTTTTCCTCCGAAGTGTTTTTGTGACCTATCAGAATCACTAGTCCTCAGAGAGTATTAAGAGGTGAAGGACTCATAACAGGGAAAACCTCAGACAGGAAGCTCAACGTTAGTGTTACATAAAAGATACCGCAAGCTCCTGACCTGGTTACTCTCCTCCTCAACAGCAACCTGCACGAATCTGGCATATGGCGCGTGCTCAGAAAGCGTTCATCCACCAACATCCAGCCCAAGGTTAAGTTCACCTTTTTACTGAGAATTCAGATCAGTGGCTTTTTGGTTCTACCACTGTCTCAACCTGAATATCATTTTCCCTTTAATACAGCCTCAGCCTCCTCACTTCATACCCCCTGGTTCCCCTCTCTGAGATAAAAGGATTACATTAAGATGAGCATATATTTTATTACCCAAACTGGCACACTTGTAAGGGAGAAAGAGGACTCTCTTAAAAATCACGCCAGACAATGGGCATCAACTGGGGACTTCCCAGGCAAAGCAGGACAACCATCAATCGGCGATTAAGCAAGGTGAGGAGATTTAGAGGAAAAAGAGGTGTCGTAATGACTTTGGTCCTGGCAACTGGAAACTGGGTCATTAATGTCATAGTTCCCCCCCACCCACTCACACATTACCTTCCATTTCTAATGGGTAGAGCTCATTCATGTAGAAATTTTATATTCGTACTTTCCTTGTAAATCTATAATTAGGATGTGGTGGAGTGGATTTTCTTTGTTCGCTTTTCTTTTCTTTTTTTAATGTCGAGGGATCACACAAGGCAGTTGTTTTGGAAGGGAGGATGGAATTGCAAAGTCTTGCCCTGGGCTCTCTTGCATTAAGAATTGTTGTATCTGGCCACTTTTCAAGCAACCAGATGTGAAGTAAGTAATGCAAATCTCATTTTAATATCTTTCAACATAAATAACAATAGTCAATTTAGGTATTTCAAATCATCCAAGAGTTGAGAGACGTTAACTCCATAGAAGCCACTAGAGAAAAGCTAGAGAAAAAGAAATTGTCCTATGAAAAATATTTTTTTTCAACTATCAAAATAGTTTATTTAAATGAAAGCAGCAAAATACAACTTGGTTTGATGACTATAATTAACCAACACATCAATGGTGGCAAAAGCTAGGATACTTCAGTTCAGTAAATGCTCAACATTTGAGAAATCTTTTTTTTTTTTTTTTTTTTTTTGCAGTTTCTGGCCCGGGCTGGGTTTGAACCCACCACCTCTGGCATATGGGGCCGGTGCTCTAGTCCTTTGAGCCACAGGAACCTCCCTGCATTTGAGAAATCTTAATCATAAGCTGTAACTATTGAAGTGATTGTATTTCTGGATTATTAATTCTCAGGTCTGCCAATGTCCCACTAACACAGCCCAATACCATTTTTGCTTTGATGGTACCAGTCCGACCATTATCTGGAGAACATACTCTAACTTCTAACTTATACTAAAAATCATATCGATATCTAATCCTAACAATAAATGCTTTCTATTAAACTGAAACATCAATGGATTAAACTACTTTGAAATAAAATTTAACAATAATCACTATGACTGCCAATTTTGTAGTATGAGCCCATTAATCAAACTGACAGACCTTGCGATCCATCAAATGAGTCCAGTCTGATAACAAATTCACGCCATTTAAGTCTGTAGGCATAAATAAGACTAACAGTTGGGAATACATTAAAAAAAGAAAAAAAATTATAGAAATAAACTTAGAGCAAATAAAGATGTTAAACTCTTAATGAGCTAGGTGTTGGGATACTATATAAAAGTAGGTCAAGGGAATAGCTCAAGTGAATGCTGGTCCATGATGGACCTAGTGGAGCAATTCAGGACCGGTTGACTTTGACTCCATAATATAAAATAACTTGTATAGTCTTTTAGAGCACCTTTACCTATATTATTTATTATATATATTCTTGAGAGATAGAAATTATTTCCATTTTATTGAAAAGTGAGGAGGCTCACAGAAGCCATGCAACATATCCAAGATCATCCGACCAGGAAGTAAAATCTAAACTTAAAAACAAATTTCACCTACATCAACAAACATTTGCGGAGCGAACCAAGTCAAAAAATTTGCTATTTCAAAGATACTGTGGGAAATAGAAATATAAGCCTGCCTGTAAGGAATCTATAATCTTCTGGGAGAAACAAGCTCCAACGAGGTTAAGTAATGAGACATGTGATCTGAGTAAGAATTACAGCCAATAACAGAGGAGATGTCACAAGGTAGCATCTGGTTAGTTGCCAAATAAATGAAAAAAATCCCCAGAGTTTCATAGGGACTCAGAATAACATGTCGACATGAAATGGCTCCATGGAAGACAACGGGCTTGTCTCAAGAGCAGGATACAGCTCCAAAGAGTATGGCCTCCTGAGAGACAGCTACCACGTCTCTGTGACATGGCCCATCCTCGTCACCCAACAGCATCTCAGTAACTATTATTGCTTGGATCAAAATTGACCAACTGCCAAACTGGTTAACAGCTGAAGGAATGAACACAGAGAAACAGGAAGGTGCTGCATTCCAGGCACTCAGGGTGCAGTGAATGCAAACATGCCCTGCTGCTGGAATATAGGCCTCCTGACTTCTGTGAGATACAGAGATATAAAGAGAAAGAATGTTGGCTTTAACATGAGATGCACTTGGGCTGGCCCAAGTGATCCCAACATTTGTGAGAGGCAAGGTGGGAGGATCCCTTGAGGCTAGGAGATCGAGACCAGCCTGGACAACATAGTGAGACCCCATCTCAACAAAAAGTTAAGACAAATTAGCCGGGTATAATAGGATGTGCCTCTAGTCCTAGCTACTCTGGAAGCTGAGGTGGAAGGATGGCCTGAGTCTAGTAATTCAAGGTTACAGTGAGTTACGATCATGACATTGCACTCCAGCCTGGGTGACAAAGAAGAAAAAAGTAGATACACCTGAGCTAGTATCCCAGCATCATCTCCTACCAAATGTTACCAGTGGTATAACTTTGGGCAAGCTATTTAATCTCTTTAAATCTCAGGTTTTCTCAGTTGTAAAATAGGATTGTTTGTGAAGACCAAAAGAAATAATGAATGCAAAGCACTCACAAGCACTTAATACATAGTAAGTCAAATTCTATATTAGTTTCCTTCTCCCCAAACTACGCTTTAAAGGGTCAACAGTGGAGGTTCTACTGTGTATAAAAACCTACATACTAGGGCAGCACCTGTGGCTCAAAAGAGTAGGGCGCCAGTCCCATATGCCGGAGGTGGCAGGTTCAAACCCAGCCCCGGCCAAAAACCACAAAAAAACAAACAAACAAAAAACCGAAAAAAAAAAAACCCCACATACTAAATAAAAAGAGATGCAATGTAACCTTGAATAACTATTAAAAGCCCTTATTATACTCAAAGTTTACATCTTTAGAAGAAATGGACAAATATCAAGGAAGGAAAGGTAGCTAAAAAGTAATTTATTTTTAAAAGTAGCTTCCAGAGCACTTCCTGAGATAATCCTCAACCTTTTCTATATCTACATTAAAATGTTATTTGCTGGTCAAAAGAGATCTAAAACATTAAAAGTTCCTGACTCATCCATTCAGCGTTATTGAAATTCGACTTAATCTTTGTTTTACCTGATAATATTTACCAACACGGAAAAATGGCTTAATATGTTGAAGACAGATTTTACACCAGCAGAAATGAAAGGGGCTTTCTGGTTGACTGAGTTAACCAGAAATTTAATTTTCCCAAGAACAATATTGAACATTGTACTTTCTAGTTCATCACCATTTCATATAACTAGATTATGGCAAAAGAATTAGAAACATGTTTAATTTACATGCTCTACCTCAGCAGGTAAGATTTTGAAATATCATGGATATACTGAGGCCAAATTATCTGCCCTAGTTCACTAGTCAGAGCCTCGACCCGATATACCAAAAAATCTATTTGTGATCTCCATGGATATTATTTCACAGGCAACTCAAACTCAGTGGATCAAAACCTGTATTCATCATCTATTCTGCTGAACTGGACTGCATCAGGAAGCCCTATCCTACTAAATGGCTCCGACGTTCCTCCAGCTGATGATGGCCAAAAAAAGGGAGTCACAATTGACTGTCCTAATCCCCCTATCAAATCAATCCTCACGTTCTTTTAACTCTACTTGGTAATCATTTACGTTCAGCCACTTTTCTCCATCTCTTCCCATTTATCAAGTCTAATCCAAGGCACTCTCCTCTCGCACGCACCTGCCATAGCGTCCCACCTGGGCGTCCTGTGGGCTGTTATCACCTTTCTGGTGGATTCTGCACACTGGAGCCAGAGGGATCTTCTCAACATGCCAATCAGATTACGTCACTCGCAGTTTAAACCCTATATGGACTTCAGATTGTCTTAAACCCAAACTGCCCTGGAGAATCTAGACCTTGCTTCTCTCCTGAAATCTTATGGGACAACTTTTCTCCATGTAAACCAGTAAGTAGCTAGTTCCCACCTCAGAGCCCCCACACTTTACTTCCTCTGTCTGAAAACCCGGTTCTTCTCACAACTCCATCCAGGTGATTACGAGTCTCTCTTCAACTGTCAGCATAAAAAGCACTCCCTGAGACTCAAAGATGAGAGTTTCAATCCATACAACTCATATTACCATGTTTCTCCCTCACTGCACTTGTCATTTTATTGTTTACTTTCTGCTACATCATAAACTCAGTAGAGAGAGGATCGCTGCCAGATCTCCATACTTGCACAAAGAACGCTGCATAAGGCCTCAGAAGACTTGAGTTTTTGTGTTGGTTGGTTTCATTAACTTGCTGTGTGATCCTGGGCAAGTCACTTAACTTCTTTAGGACTTATTTGCAAAAAGAGAAGAGTTGGATTTGATCACTGTTTCCTAAAGTTCATTCATGTGTGAGTCTCTTTCAAATGGAAAAATAAAATCTTACTGCCCTGCCAATGTTCTGTCCTCTGACCCCCCAGTAGTCCTGAGACTTCAGGTTGAGAAAACGGATTTAAGAAACCAAAGTCTTATTCTATGACTGTGTCTTTGAATTGTGAGATTTGGGCTTTACAACAACCTTTTAAGACCATTCTTGATATAGATATAATATTTTAAAATTCTTCTTACCTTTTTTTTTTTTTTTGTTTTGTGGTTTTTGGCCGGGGCTGGGTTTGAACCCGCCACCTCCGGCATATGGGACCGGTGCCCTACTCCTTGAGCCACAGGTGCCGCCCATAATATTTTAAAATTCTAAAACTCACAGAGCCCAAGAATACATTTGTGGATCTCCAGGAATCTGTGGATCCCAGTTTGAGAAAGAGATTATCTCTTCCAAGTCTAAAATTTCATCATTCTGAGAAACGGATATTTATTTTCCAGAGTACTTCTCAGAGAATCATGCCCTAAACATGGGCTTCTTAAACTGAGATTTGAAGAGAATACAAGGAACTCCATAGCATCGAAGTATCAGAAAAAAAAAACCAAATTTTCAATTGAAGAGAGATAGATTCTCACCGATTTTGACAACCAAATGAAAATCATTTGACCTTAATTCAATGTATGTGGCAATAGAAGGTTTATATAAGCATTTACCTGTGCTCAAATGGAATCATATTCTGACTGTGCAGAGAAGTAGGTGCTAAAATGAACAAAGAATAACGGAAAGGCAGAAGGCAAACAGTCTGAGTTAAAAATGGACAAAGGACTTGAATAGATATTTCTCTAAAGAAGACATGTAAATGGCCCGTAAGCCCACAAAAAGACGCTCAGCCTCATTAGTTATTATATATATAATATATATTATCAGATATATATGATATATATCTATATATATTATTATTAGATCTAATAATAATATATATTATTAGATCTATATATTAGATATATATAATATTAGATTATTAGATAGACACAAATCAAAGCCAACATGAGATACCTCTTCAGACCTAACAGGGTAGCTATTAAAAAATGTTAATAATAAAAGAGTACTGTCAGGGAGGTGGAGATGTTAGCACCATTTTTATTGCTGGTGGGGATGCAGAATGGCATATTAGCCATTAAAAAGCAAAACACAGAATTACTGTAAGACCCAGCAATTCCACTCCTAGGCATAATACCCCCCAAGAACTGAACAGAGACTCAAATGGATTTTTTTTTTTGAGACCAAGTCTCACTCGGTTGCCCCAGGCTAGAGTGCTGTGGGGTCATCTTAGCTCAAAGCAACTTCAAACTCTTGGGCTCAAGAGATCCTCCTGTCCCAGCCTCCCGAGTAGCTGGGACTACAGATGCCTGCCACCATGCCCAACTAGTTTTTCTATTTTTTGTGGAGATGGGGGTTTCGCTCTTGCTCAGTCTGATCTCCAGATCCTGACCTCCTGAGCCTGAGTGATCCTCCTGCCTTAGCCTCCCAGAGTGCTAGGATCACAGGCGTGAGCCACCACACTCAGCCTCAAACAGATGTTTGAACACTAATGTTTATGGCAGCATTCTTTGTAATAGCAAAAGATGAAAACAAAGCAATTATGTATCAACAGATAAATGGATAAACACAATGTGATATATCCATACGATGAAATATTACTCAGCCATAGAAAGGAATGGCATTCTGGTACACACTACAACTTCAATGTACTTTGAAGGCACGGTGCTAAGTGAAATAGGCCATATATAAAAGGACAAATATTATATGATTGCACTTATGTGAAATAACTGGAATAGGCAAATTCATAGAGACAGACAGAAAATAGAACAGAGGTGATCATGGCTGGCAGGTGGGTGATGGGGAGTTCTTTGACAGGGGTGGAGTTTCTGTTCAGCTGATAAAAAGTTTTGCAAATAGATATGGGTGATGCTCGCACACTAATGAGACTATCATCAGGTTTTTAAGCTGAACACTTAAAATGATTAAGACGATAAATTTTGTGTTAAATGTATTTTACTACAATTAACAAATCTGAGAAAATGGGGCAGCATGTCCTATACTGGCTGGATATCCAGACCACTAACCTGTCGGTGACCTAATAGATACACACAGGTGTAAAACACACATTGTTTTCATAGGAAAACTTGTTCTGCAATCAAGGGCCTCAAGAATCAGCAGTGGTTTAAGTGCCCAACTCACCATCTACTCCACCTCCTCTTTTTGGAGTTACAGATGTCCCCATAACTGGTTTATACCTATCCAGCAGTACAAACTTCAATTCTACGGCTCATGTTAATTATTAATCATTCTTAGTGATGAACATGAAAGGTTCTAAGAACAGAACTTAATACCATTTTCTGCAATTTTACCCTTAGGGCACACATATTTTGCAAGGGGAAACAGAGCTTTACAAGTGTCCTGTAGGTACCAAAGAACCGTTCTCAGCTGTTGTATTTTGTTTGCTTTGTTTATAACAAAGGACACGCATAAATTTCAACTGGCTGAGTGATTCTGACAAATGCTGGGATTTTAACACCTCTTCTCTGATCTGAATATAAGTTCCGAAGAACTTTCCCCAATCAAATACAACTTACTACACTATGGAATGACCGCCACTCTTGTTCCTTGCTATTGGAGGAAGGAGTCTCTGCCTCTGCAGTCAGAGGGCAGGTGGAAGCCTTTCTCAACAGCGCCTAACAGGCATCCCTGCCAGCTGCTGTGGCGCTTCTCCGCCGTGATCTTCACTGCCTTTCAGTTTGGGCTCCTCATTCTCTTGTCAAGACCTACCAACTAGACTATGCTGCTAGTTTTCTCAGGCTGCTTGGAATCAAAACCACCGAATGGAAAAAGGTGATTACTCAGTAAATATTCTGTTCTTTAGGTTTTCTCTACTGGTCTTAGCAAATACCCAGAAGCCAGACACTCAAATTACCTAAATATAAACAACATGCTTGCTTATTGACGGAGATCTCATGTGCCAAGATTCTACGCAGACTACTGATTTATAGACGGGCTTGAACTCTCTAGATACAGAAGGTTGTAACAGAATTGGTGACACTGCTGACGGAGAGGCAAATGGAACGGTGAAAGTAAGTCAGCAGCAGGGCGGCGCCTGTGGCTCAAGGAGTAGGGCGCCGGCCCCATATACTGGAGGTGGAGGGTTCAAACCCAGCCCCAGCCAAAAAAAAAAAAAAGTCAGCAGCAGTCCAAAGAGAAAGAAACACCAGTGTTCAAACATCCAGCTTCCCGCCAGTAGTCCCAGCACTCTGGGAGGCTGAGGTGAGTGGACTGCCTGAGCTCTAGAGTTCCAGACCAGCCTGAGCAAGAGCAAGACCCCGTCTCTTAAGAATACCTGGGCTTTGTGGCTGGCACCTGTTGTCCCAGCTACTCAGGAGGCCAAGGCAAGGGGATTGCTTGAGCCCAAGAGTTTGAGGTTGCTGTGAGCTATGACGCCAGCACACTCTATCCAGGGTGACAGAGTGGGTAGAAAAAGAAAATCCAGCTTCCTTCTTTTACTACTTGGTTCTTTTCACTCTACTGCCTGTATTTTAAACGATAAGAGCATCTCCTACAAGGGCATACCCATGTTTATCACAGTAAATCGATCACTCTTAAAATAATACCATGACGGTGCATATTTTGAAAAAAAAAAAATAGCTAAAGTTGAACAAACCTTTAAAGGAGTAAAAGCAATCAGTCTCTTCCTTCAAGTTCGTATTTTCACAGATGGCTGACTACCGCTGCTATGAGATGTGCTATTCTCCTGACTTATAAAAGGCCATCTGGGCAAGAGAATTGCGTAAGCCCAAGAGTTAGAGGTTGCTGTGAGCCGTGTGACACCATGGCACTCTACCTGAGGGCTGTACAGTGAGACTCTGTCTCTACAAAAAAAACAAAAAAAAAATGTTTAGCCGGGCGTTGTGGCAGGCGCCTGTAGTCCCAGCTACTCAGGAGGCTGAGGCAGGAGAATCGCTTAAGCCTAGGAGTTGGAGGTTGCTGTGAGCTGTGTGAGGCCACGGCACTCTACCGAGGGCCATAGGGTGAGACTCTGTCTCTACAAAAAAAAAAAAAAAGAAGAAAGGCCATCTGTCCAGCCTCCGGTGAACACTCAGTTTCTGGATACACGGCTGTCCTGCCCAGTCTCTTAGTTACAACCTAAGAATCAAGCCATGTATATAAATCTGCATTTAAAAAATGTATCCCATTGTAAACAAAAACTCTAAATCTCTACCTCGTGGAAAGAGAAGGTCAAGGATAGTCTATGGGCTTGAAGCCTGGTAATGAAACAAGAGGCAGACATTCTTCAAATTGCCAGGTCATGGAAGGTAATGTGCTAATGGTGAAATGTGCCACTTTCGCCCCGATTCCTAATCAGAAGGCTGAAAACAGCACTAAGGAAAATTGATAATATTCCTGAAAGTTGTATATTCTACACGAACATCCATTTGGACAAGTACTACTGCAGTCAATTTTCTCATTTAAGAACATTAACCAGAGATGTGTCTGCTGATTTTGTTAGAGCTGTAACTTTTCCACAATATGAAGTACTGAATTAAAGTTAAAAATTGGCTTGCTGTCTGAGTGGTCTGGAGAAAGTATATTCTGTATCACTGGACTGCTGTAAATTTAAACCCATTTCCTCTATTTCTCAGCTCATCTTGGCAGAACACTTCTAACTAAAAGTGCAATAAACTATATTGTTATATTTCAGGCTTTTTACAACTCCACTACCATATTCAGGGGTAATGTAAGTAGCAAAAGCCCATAAGGAAGTGAAAGGTATTACAGTGACGTTGCATAACCTTTACTATCCAGAGGACAAGTGAAATTGTGTTTAAGATGGGAAGCATTACTAAATTTGTGATGACTTCTTGTGGTTTTTTTTTTTTTTTTTCTTACATCAGCATCACTGAATTTGGTCAGAAATAGATTTGTTCTTCTAAATCACCTTTCCCCCCTGTAATATAAAACTCCATTAATTTTTAGAAAGGAAATTTACTGGTAAAAATTGAAATTAACAAAAGATAGACAAATAGAATAACAATTTTGAATTGACGACAAAAGGTATTTTTGAAAATCCTAAGATTTCCACTATCTGTTAGTCAATTCACAAGTTTAGTTCCCTTTTCACAAAAAGTCAACATAGCAACCAAATGAAAACCAACTAAAATGACACAAAAATAGACAGGACAGGAAAAGTGGTTATCTTTAGCATAATTAACATGTCCCCAAGTTGTCAGGAAAGGATTGAGAAAAGAGATCAAAGGGGAGGGAAAACATGAGAAGAGTCTCTTATTGGTGTTTTATTTTGTTATTCAGCTTTCGTTCAACTAATAAATATTTATTGAGTAATTGTTCTCTTAGGCACGATGCTTAACCCTGGAGACACAACAGAGAATGGGTTATCATCTTTGCTTTTAAGAGAGTTCATGGTTACTCGTATATTTGGACATTTTTAACAATTAAATTTTTTTTTTTTTTTTATTGTTGGGGATTCATCGAGGGTACAATAAGCCAGGTTACACTGATTGCAATTGTTAGGTAAAGTCCCTCTTAACAATTAAAATTTTAATAAGGGGGAAGAGGGATACATACAGAAATTCTGACTTGTGGACTTCTGTTTTAAAAACTTCCTTCCTATCTCTGAAGTTATTAGTTCTAATTTTAGTTATCTGCGCCCAGTCCTTTGGTATATATAAAGCGTCATGGTTGCCGTGTCTGTGAACAGTTGAAGGCTGTTCCATTCCACGTCGCTCGGAAAGTTAAGTACAGTATAGGAGGAGTCCTTCCCGTAAAAGATCCATCTGTCTAACTAGTCCAGCATATGGGAAAACTGAGGCTGGATGTGGGGAAGTGACTTGACCAGGGTCACTTAACTCCCCCATGTCTTTAACTCCCACGGTGCCTTGCTTTTTTGAGATTTATTCCAAATAAAATGTAACATTGGAGGTATAATTATAACTACTGGCTTTATAAATCTATGCTTATCTGACACCTTTCTCATTGCCTCCCCTCTGATCCTCACTGGCACAGTTGGCACATTAATCTCATTATTCTTTCTTCCAAACTTAGGGGAGCGGCCTTTCCTCCCAAGGTCTGTCTTTTTAATGTCTATTCTGAGACCTCACCCCCATCCTCGTCCCCTCTTTCCACTCATTTGCACTCTTCCCCATGGGACTTGACTCAGCTGCTTTAGAACTGTCCTGAAGGCTCTAAAGTGCCTCCTCCATTTATTTACTATTCCCTCCTCAACTCGCTGGAATGTCTATTCCCACCACAATTCTTTTTTTTTTTTTTTTGCAGAGACAGAGTCTCACCTTATCGCCCTCGGTAGAGTGCCATGGCGTCACACGGCTCACAGCAACCTCCAAATCCTTGGGCTTAGGCAATCCTCCTGCCTCAGCCTCCCGAGCAGCTGGGACTACAAGCGCCCGCCACAACGCCCGGCTATTTTTTGGTTGCAGTTTTGGCCGGGGCTGGGTTTGAACCCGCCACCCTTGGTATATGGGGCCGGCGCCCTACTCACTGAGCCACAGGCGCCGCCCCCCACCATGATTCTTAAGCTATATAATCTTAAACAATGATTTCCTCCTTGAAAAGTTCAAGGTCTTGGAAATTTTAATGGCCTTACTCATTTTTTCCTTCTTCTTGATCTTTCATGACCATTTTATAATAGTCCATTTAAAAAAAAATAGGTGAGCGTGGGGAGGATGGTGTCAGATCTCAATTTAAATCCAGACTTCCCCTTTACTAGTAGTATGACCTTGAGGTCATAGTTTATGCCTTGCCGAACTTCAGTTAATTCACCTATAAAAATGGACAATGGTAATTCCTGGTTTACAGGCTTATTTCAATCTAAATAAGATTTTACAAGTTATTGGTACCATGTCAGGCACACAGAAGCTCTGTGTTCTCTTCTTAAAATTCTCTTTCTCTGGCAAGGAGGCATACCATTCTCTCCATTCTTGAGTCTTATTCTTTGAAGTTCTACCTTTGTGTTATTAAGACCTCAGCTTTTGAAACATTCCACAACCCATGGTAATAGCACACAAAGCAGTGAGTCAGATTCTGACCTCTGAAACAAGGTCCAGTCACCTGACCGCATGTCTTGGGCAACAAGTCCAAGCAAGATCAAGCTCATCTTTCATCCTCCTCAGACTCTTTCTTCCCTGTTTCTTTCTTTCTTTCTTTCTTTTTTTTTTATTATTAAATCTTATTTCCCTTTCTTTTAATACCTCCCTCTCTTCATACATCAGCCAAAAATTCATTTTTGACTCTTCTCTTCCTTTCATCCTCGTTATTTTTTTATTCAGTCATCACACTACTTAAGTTACTTTTTTACTGGTCCTTTCCAAACACAGCATTTGTCCTATCACTTCCATACCCCAAATCTTCAAGTTCCCCTGAGCCTCGTAGCCAAAGTTCGAACTCCTCACTCTTTGATACACCCAGGGATACTTCAAAATACTTTCCCCACGATGCTCTTCACGTTTGAAATTTGCAGCTTCTCTCTTCTCCTGTATCCCTTATCTTTTTTTAAGAGCTCAGCTCAGGCACCACCATCTCACAAAGCGGCGACTACGGACCATTAAAGGTCTGCGGCTTTCCTTCCTCTGAATGTTTCCTTCAATCAACTTTTACTGCACAGTTTTCCTCAATCACACGCTGGCCAGCTCTGCTATTTATTTTAGTCGCAGATATTGTCTTTGAAACAAGCTCCGGCAAAGAAATATCTCAATTCTACTTAGTGTAGAATAGTGCTGGTTATAGAAAGGTAGTTCAATAACTCCTTCAAACAAGAACCAAAAAATCTCAATACCAATAACTGGTCTAGCCTTTCACCGGACTTAGAAGCCCTGCTTCAAATACTGTAGGAAGCTAAGAGACCACAAACCAATCTGTGAACTGAATATTCCTCATCCTTGAATTACCCAGGTTAAAAAGTAGCTGGAGTAAGGCACCTACATGTTTTTATGGATTAATTTTCAATATTTGCAACAAAAAAAGTCTATGCATATGTTAAATCCACAAAACTGCAAATTCATATCTTTCATGGAAATTCTTTTTTTTTTTTTTTTTGGTAGAGACAGAGTCTCACTTTATGGCCCTCGGTAGAGTGCCGTGGCCTCACACAGCTCACAGCAACCTCCAACTCCTGGATTTAAGCGATTCTCTTGCCTCAGCCTCCCGAGTAGCTGGGACTACAGGCGCCGGCCACAATGCCCGGCTATTTTTTGGTTTTGCAGTTTGGCCAGGGCCGGGCTTGAACCCGCCACCCTCGGTATATGGGGCCGGCGCCTTACCGACTGAGCCACAGGCACCGCCCCTCATGGAAATTCTTTTCTTGAAATAATTTGATTCTGAGGCATGCTTTGCATCTCACATTGGTAAATTTAAAAATAAAAGTCAAGACTGCTAAAAATACTATATCTAATTAGGAGAAATGGATCGCCTGTGCTCATGAGTTCGAGACCAGCCTGAGCAAGAGCAAGACCCCATCTCTAAAATAGCTGGGAGTTGTGGTGGGCGCCTGTAGTCCCAGCTACTCAGGAGGCTGGGGCAAGAGGATCTCTTAAGCCCAAGAGTTTGAGGTTGCCATGAGCTGTGGCGCCACAGCACTCTAACCAGGGCAACAAGTGAGACTCTGTCTAAAAAAAAAGTGTTATCTGAATAATTTAATCTCATTTACACTATAATTATATCACTGGCATACTAGTTGCTAGAAATGGTGTTAAACAGTAGGGATGCCCTCAGGCTTGTCCGTGTTCTCAGGAAGTATACTACTGAAAGTTGTCAAATCAACAATGTGACAGTCAGCCCATTCCAGTAGTAAGCTTAGTCCTGTGAAAGGACCATGGGGCAGCCGGAAGTTTCTCTGATTTCCAGGGTCAGGCTGGTATGTCTGAACCATAGACCTGTGGGAGCAGGTGAAGCCAATGGCTCTGGGGAGGAGGCAGGCTGAGAGGGAAATGTCCTCGGGGTGGTTTAGGAAGGTCACCCTGAGGACTGGGGGATGAAGTGGAGATGGCAGATTAATGGAGTGAGAAAGGCAATTTGCAATCATTCAGTGAGGAATAAGTCAAGTCCGAACTCCAACATTATCAATGAGAATAAAATGGACGGTTAGAAAAATGTATACTAGCAGCAATCAGGTTCATACGTGGAAAGATTTGTTTGCCCCCCGCAGCATTTGGCATATAAGAGCAGAAGTGAACAAAAAAAATGAATTCTTAGACTCTCTTCCATCATTGCTATTACTTTTACCCCAACCTCTGGTGGAGAATAGTTGCCCCATCTATACTAAGAACAGCCATCAGCAAGACTTTTTGTAACTTCCACGTATCGAGCAGGGGAAAACAAGCCAGCCTCCCATGCCGGCCCCTACTCTTCCCTGGCCATTGTTCCTTAGAAGGATGCGAACTTGAAGTGAGTCTACACTGTCAGACTCAGAGACTGTGCACTTCTAAAAGGGTGATTGTTTCCCGTGAGCACAGGACAGCTTTTTCTGGTATATATGTGGTCCAATACTGATGTTACCCTCTTGGCGTGCATAACATAAAATAAAAAACCGAACTAATTAACGCAATGAAAGAGCTTAATGCTTTTCTTGAACAAAGATATTAAAAAGATACTGAATCTTTGCAGAGCTTCTTAGAACTGATATCATACAGATACGAGTTTAGTCAGGAATTTGTATTTTTTTTTCTTATTATATGGTAACATGTTATTGTGGGGTCTGAAACGGAAATACATGGAAACAGAAATATCTAAGTAATTTCAACAAATGGCTCAGGCTACAGTTTGGGTTCCAGCAGGCAGGGGCACCCAGGTGTGATCCCATAAATCTTAAATTATTGAAAATACACTATCACTAGGAAGAGAATAAATAGCAGTAGGTGAAAAGACAAAAACCACATTCTGCTCAGCTTTAGTTCCTAACAAGAAAGCAGAGACGAAGGAAAAACGATGCACATTTCTCTCAAGGAATAAATAAATAAATATCCGAGACACATTTCAGACAACACATCCTCGGACAAGTTATTATTTGCTAGGAAACCCTTACTGCAAAATGTACTATCTGTGTTCTAGGAATAATGGAGCAGCTTCCATTAAAATCCCAGCCTTTTAAAGAAGGACTTAGACTTGGCCAGTGAGCAGGGCAGTGACACAGGTCCACCAGGGGCTATTAGCTGGAGTACGATGGAGTAAGTTTTGTGGCGTCTCTGGTTTGATTTCTTCCTTCAGAAGAGATAAAAAAGTAAAGGCAATGATTATCTTAATACCTTAAAGTTGGGGCGGTGCCTGTGGCTCAAAGGAGTAGGGTGCCGGCCCCATATGCCAGAGGTGGCAGGTTCAAACCCAACCCCAGCCAAAAACTGCAAAAAAAAAAAACCTTAAAGTTATAAATGCTATAAAATTTTTCCAAGCCCTTTATACACTTGATCTTACTTGACCCTCACAATAAACACCTCACACTTAACAGATAAGAAAACTCAGAGATGGCTAGTTAATAGAAAAGGAGAGACTATCACCCAGGGTCCCAGCTCCCAAAGCAGTGAATTTCTCTGGGATGACATGGTCAGCGTTACTCCAAAGTACAACCAGACATCAGTATGAGTAAAAAAAAAAAGTTGAGTATTAAATATCTCTATAATAATAGGAAAAATAGTTTTCATTATTTGCAATTATCATAAATCTCCTGGGTGACATATCTTATATTTCCAGTGAAAGTAACAAAAAAAGATTTTGTGGTTTACTAGATTTTTCTCTGGATATTCATAATAAATGGCTAAAAAAAAATTTAGATCCTATCAATTGTATTTATACTTCAGCGGTTGCTTCTGTAATACAAAAGGGCTTCAATTTTATGACACTATCTGGAAGAAGTTCAACAACACATTGTTAATACTCTCCTCCTACGAAATGATTTTAAAGCTCCATGGGAATTTAGATTTGCACAAGTTATTAGGATGTGACCTTTCCCTTAGATTTCTTATTTTAGGATCAACTCAACATGGTATTTCCCCAGTGGGAGCTGCTGTACTTCCTTCGCAGATAAGAAAAATAGCCATCACAAATTATAGTGGATAAACTTAGGGAAACATACATTTCTGTGATGCAGACCAAAGTGTAATCTTAAAAGGAGACCACACTACATACTCTCTGGGTTTGAGAGGAAAGCCAGGCGGCTCGCTAACAAAAGAAAACAAAAATCATGCCATTATGGTATTTCCCTGAAATTTATACCTAATTGTTTCTTGTCCTAGCTACCAAGTCGTATGACTTTTAAAGATTATTAAAGATGTTTACGTCACTAAACTTCCTATGTCCCATCTTGGGGGAGTATAAAAGGTTAAAAATATCAAACGTCTAATAATTAAAATTATTTCAGATCACAGGATTGGGACGGAAGAACGAGAAGTTCATGAGCTTAAAGAAAAAAAACTACAATAACATGAAAGAGACCACCCTTGCCCCCCGTTTTCCCTGAGTAAGAATAGTAATCTCTAGTTACCGACCTCTCACTACATAATATTGCAGTAAAATGGATACACACTGTAATGTGTGCGCTGTTGGAAGTAACTAATGAACTACACGTGCCATGGTTGGGATTATACAGCTCACAACTGCATGTTTTGTTTTTGAGGCAAACACAATTAGGGAAGGAGAGATTATGAAGACACTTAACCCCCCAACAGAAAGCTGAGAATAAAAAGGAAATAATTGCACCCACAATTCTTTTTTCTATTATTTTGTATGCTAACATTTTCTCTTATTTATATCTTTAATTCTAAAATTATTCCCTCAAATATTCAAACCACAAAATTAAGAACAAAATTTTAAGTTAATGTTTTGTTTTTTTTGGTCAGGGCTGGATTTGAACCCGCCACCTCCAGCATATGGGGTCAGCGCCCTACTCCTTTGAGCCACAAGTGCCGCCTTAAGTAAATGTTTTTTAAAATTGATTTGAATCCATCTCTGTGGAAGTTGTACTCTGTCAAATCTGCATTCTCAAAAGCAATTAGCAACTTGAGCTTAAAGGCCATAAAGGGGGAAAAAAATAAAGGCTATAGGGACCCACAACACAGTCTTTACATTTTATTTGTTCGGCATAGCCTCCGAAGATAATCTATAACTTCCTTGATATTCAGTAGATTTTTTTGTCTGTTTGTTTTTTGCAGTTTTTGGCCGGGACTGGGTTTGAGCCACAGGTGCCGCCTAAGTGGGTTTTTTAACAACAAAAAACCACCCGGATATTCTGATCTCAAAACTGGTCAAGTCCTTCACACTCTACCTTCCCACTACTATCACAGACATAGAACTTTAAATGATAATCCATTGAAGTGACCAGAAATCCTTTAAGTGTATCTCTAAAATATATTGACACTTTATATATTTTGTTCACTTGCTATTGATACATCCTTATAGCACTTCAAAATGTCATAAAAACTAATACTCCAAGAGTAATGTAATTAATTGCTCGAACACTTTAACATATAACTTCCTCTCCTGGCAATTTATTTATTTATTTTTTTTCTTTCTTTCTTTCTTTCTTTATTTTTTTATCACTGGCAATTTATTTGAAGAAAATAATTTTAAAAATTAAGTGAAATATGTGCATGAAGATATTCATGGTAAACAGTAATTATATAATAATAAAAAAAACAGGAACCACCTAAAAGAAACTGGCTTGGTAAATCATATCACTAAAATGAACTGTCATGTCCCTACTATGAAAAATCTGAAAGTCAGGTAGAAACATGAGAAGTCTATGTGATATAACAGCGAGAAGCTGAGTGTCAAATGTTACACACACAGTCAATAAAAACGATATACATGATGAGGCAGCAGCTGTGGCTCAAGGAGTAGGGTGCCAGCCCATATACTGGAGGTGACGGGTTCAAACCCGGTCCCAGCCAAAAACTGCAAAAAAAAAACAAACTATATACATGATGATAAGAACAGGAAGAAACTATAGAAGTAAAAATGGTTTTTGCATGATTGTGTTCTTATCTTAAAAATATTTCATGGCTTTTCAGTAATAAAAATATTTTGAAAGAAATTAAAGTAAAATGAAACAAACCCAATGGTCAAAATTTAAAAGCAAAAATAATTTCTTCTAGTTTCGAATCTCACTCTACAAGGACCACCACCCACCCTCAAGGTTTTGTTTTTTTTTTTTTTTTTGTAGAGACAGAGTCTCACTTTATAGCCCTCGGTAGAGTGCCGTGACCTCACACAGCTCACAGCAACCTCCAACTCCTGGGCCTAAGCGATTCTCTTGCCTCAGCCTCCCGAGTAGCTGGGACTACAGGCGCCCGCCACAACGCCTGGCTATTTTTTGGTTGCAGTTTGGCCGGGGCTGGGTTTGAACCTGCCACCGTCGGTATATGGGGCCGGCGCCTTACCGACTGAGCCACAGGCGCCGCCCTCACCCTCAAGGTTTTAACAGTAAACATTCCCTGTGCTTCAGTCCTGAAACCCTCAATTCACACACAGCAGTCTGGCTAGGCAAGGCAGGATGAACCCAGCATGTGTGCACATACAGAAAATGATAACCATCATGGAATCCTATTAGTAATTTACAGAATTGTGATTTGCTCCGCCCAGTACACCTATAATTGAATTCCTCAGCCATAAAATCAGTGGGACCAAACAAGCTCAGATATCTTTTATCTAAACCCTTTTTCTCCCTTACTATCAGTTAACATATTTCTTACAGGGCTTTTCTGCTTTTTATGGATTCATTTGCCTTAGTTATAAATTAACCCCACAAGCAGCTCTCCCAGTCACCCAGCTCTGATGTTTCCTGTGTACCAAGTTCTTTTTTTTTTCTTTTAACTTCACAATTTATGGTATAGGGGCCATTTAAACTGCCAGTCGGTAAATGATGTACAGGGAATCATCTCTAGATTAAACCAGGAAAAAAGTGCTTAAAGATAAATATCTCCTTAAGCATTTGAACACTGCTGAAGATTTCTGTTATTTCTTCTTTACTTTTTTTATTGCGATAAAATACACATCATATAAAATGTATCATTTTCACCATTTTTAAGCATACATTCTGTGGCATTAAGAACATATATAATGTCGTGTGAGCAATCAAATCTTTACATCTCACAAAACAAAACTCAATATACACATCAAACACACAATCCCCGTTCCCTTCAACCTCTGTCCCAGCCCCAGGTAACCATCATCCTACTGCCTGTTTTGATGAATCTGACTACTTTAGATATAACTTCTGTCATTTCTCATTTCACCTAAAAAAAAAAAAAAAAAAAAAAGAACTAGTTTCCTAAACTGGATGAACATAAAAAAGAGTTGCCAGCAAAAACAATTCAGGGTCAAATTCCAAATACTTGGCATTTCATTTTTCATGCCAAAACGCTTGCATTTAGACTACTCATGTATTTACAGATCTCAAAGTACATACCTGTCCTTTATTTTTTAAGAGTTTGATCTTTTAATTGTAAATGGCTTTAGGCTTTTCTCAATTAAACTGATGTAATGCCGTCATTGAGTTCCTTTAAGAATCAAAGTTCATTGGCTCAGCGCCCGTAGCACAGTGGTTACGGCACCAGCCACATACACCGAAGGTGGAGGGTTTGAACCTGGCCCGGGCCACCTAAACAACTGCAACAACAACAAAAACATAGCTGGACATTGTGGCAGGCACCTGTAGTCCTACCTACTTAAGAGGCTGAAGCAAGAGAATCACTTAAGCCCAAGAGTTTGAGGTTGCTGTGAGCTGTGATGCCACGGTACTCTACCGAGGGCGACATAGGGAGACTCTGTCTCAAAAAAAAAAAAGAATCGAAGTTTCTTATACTACTTACATTCACTGAATTATCAGACAGTTTGCCTGAAAACAGTATGGTCTTCTCTCATCTCACCATTAAAACAAATACAACATTACTGACTCTAAATTCTTATTCAAATCATGTCTTGGGTGAAGATTGATGGACTAAGAGATTATTATTGAGATTGAAAGACTTTCCTAGTTATGGTTTGAACCTTCAAATCAGGCCCTCATTATCACCAAATAAAAACCCTTGCTAAAAGGTAGATCCCAAAGAGATAGAACTTTGCGAAATTTTTCCCAAGTTCAGGTTTTCTAGAGGAAGTAACCAGCTGAAGCAGTAAATAGATTAAGTACAGACCAAACTTGTAGAGGTGGGGATGGGAGCGTGTTTGAGAAGGATTTAAAAACAGCTCAATCAACAGCCCTTCTGAAAAGAATGCCCCTGCCTTGCTCTGTTCCAAGATTTGGAAATGAACAAAACTCACTCTGTAAATGATGAGACTCTAGTGACTTCAAGGTGATTTTTGAAACATTTGTTTAAATGATCTGAGACTTACCGAAATGTTGCAAAGATAGTAGGAAAAGGTCACTTGTGCCCTTCACCCAGTTTCTCCTACAGATAACCTATTACAACCACAGTACAATGACCAAAACTAGTAATTAAAGCCAAGAGATGGAATAAACCTAAGTGTCCAGATGAATGGACAAAGAAATGTGCACAATGGAACATTATTCAGCCACAAAAAAGAAAGAAATTCCAGGCAGCACATATGAATATGGAGAACATATTACGTGGAATAAGCCGCCAGGCACAGACAAACACCTCGTGTTTTCATTCATATGTGAAAGTCTAAAAAGTTGATGTCCTAAAAGTAGAAGTAAGGCCAGTGGCTCACTCCTGTAACCCAGCCCCCTGGGAGGCCAAGACGGGTGGGTCCCCTGAACTCAGGAGTTCAAGACCAGCCTGAGCAAAAGCAAGACCTGTCTCTACTAAAAACAGAAAAACCAGCTGGGCGTTGTGGCGGGCACCCGTAGTCCCAGCTACTCGGGAGGCTGAGGCCAGAGGATCGCTTGAGCCCAGAAGTTTGAGGTTGCTGTGAGCTGTGATGCCACAGCACTCTATCCCATGGCAACTAAAAGTGAGACTCTGCCTCAAAAGAAAAAAAAAGTAGAGAATAAAATCATGGTTACTAGATGCTGGTAACAGTGGTGGTTGGTGGAGTATATGGATAGCCAAAGGTTGGTTACCAGATATAAAACTACAGCTAGATCAGAAGAATAAAGTTCCAGGTTTCAGAGCACTATAAGATGAATATAATTAACATCTACTGTGTATTTTCAAATAGGTAAAAGAAAAGATTTCAAAAGATTTCCAACACACACAAAAAATGATAAATGTTTGTGGTGATGGATATGCTAATTATCCTGATTTGATAATTACACATAATAATATATCTATCAATACATACGTCAATACCACACTGTACCCCATAACGTGGATGATTATTATTTGTCGATTAAAAAATAATAAAAGAACAATAAAAACAAATGATCACCTAATAAAGTGACAATGGTACAATACTATAAACTACTTGGATTTCATCAGTTTTCCCACTAACGTTCTCTTTTGGTTCTGGAATCCAATCCAGGATCCCACGTTGCATTTAGTTGTCAGGAGACATTCTCCTCCAAATCTGTGGCAGTTCCTCAGTAAAGATTTGTCCTTATACCCCTGACACTGTTGAAGAGGACCGGGTATTTTTTTTTTTTCCCAGAGGTAAAAGAAGCTGTTTATTTTTTTTATTTTTCTTTTTTTTTTTATTAAATCATAGCTGTGTACATTGATATGATCATGGGGCATCATTCACTAGCTTCACAGACCGTTTACCAAGTTTCACATATACCCTCGTAAGATGCACCACTGGTGTAATCCCACCAATCCCCTTCCCTCTACCCACCTCCCCCCCCCCTCCCCTCCCTTTCCCCCTTCCCCCTATTCTTAGGTTGTAACTGGGTTATAGCTTTCATGTGAAAACCCTAAATTAGTCTCATAGTAGGGCTGAGTACATTGGGTACTTTCTCTTCCATTCTTGAGATACTTTACTAAGAAGAATATGTTCCAGCTCCATCCATGTAAACATGAAAGAGGTAAAGTCTCCATCTTTCTTTAAGGCTGCATAATATTCCATGAGGAATGTCTCTCTATTAAGGTTTGTAAGCTTTGTCACAGTTCTAAATGGGTTTAGATGAAGAATTCCGAAGATAATTATTTGCTGTTCAGGACGTCCTCCAGGGGTATATGAGCCCAGTACGTCTTACTGCCAACGTGTTGTCCACAGTTCCCTACTGGTAAAGCTACTATTTTTTTCCCTTTGTAATTAATAAATATTTAGGGGAAATACTTTACTTTACAGCAAATATCTTGTTTCTCCTTAAACTTTCACCCAGCTGTGAATTCTGCTCACAGCTATCATTGCTGTGGTTTTGTGACAACTTTCTTTCTATTTCCCTCATTCCTTTTACATTTATTTAAACATTTTTTTTTTTTTTTTAATTTGGCCGGGGCTGGGTTTGAACCCGCCACCTCCGGCATATGGGACAGGCGCCCTACCCGCTGAGCCACAGGCGCCGCCCCCTTTTACATTTATTAATTTAAAGTCTTCTGCAAAGAAAAGTTCTCCTTCTCGCCCATTTATTTATTCAGTCGCTTACTTAGGTCAGTTTGGATTTGCGTGTATACATTTTATTTGGGAGGTTATAATCCAATAAAATAGTTATTTTATTGCTCAAACTTTCATCTTTGGCCCCTGGGTGCTCTTTCGGGTCAACTCCTTTTTGAGAACATCCTTACTTTCTGGCACCACAAGATCCTTCAGGCTCATCTTGTGCTTTCCTTGCCCTAACCTTGGAATCAACCCCTTCTCCAAAGAGCTCTGGTTTCCTTTAAGGCAGTGGTTCTCAACCTTCTTAATGCCGCAATGTATTTTTATTGTTAAAAAGAGGCCACGACCCACAAGTTGAGAACTGCTGCTTTAAGAAAAAATGATACAAGATGAATATTCTTCATCCAAAATGTTTGGGACCAAAAGTGTTTCAGATGTCAGATTTTTTTTCAATGTAGGAATATTTATATTTGAACATCTCAAATCCAAAAATTCAAAATCCACAATGCTCCACATTCAGCATTTTCTTTGAGTGTCATATCTGCGTTCAAAAAGTTTCAGATTTTAGAGCATTTTGAATTTCAGATTTTCAGATTTGGTATGCGCAGCCTGTATTTGGAAACTACAATCTAGTCTGCTTCTGAGGAATCACTTGTGCCTAGGCCATTTTGAGGAAAATGCGCCTAGCCTGTGACTTTTATGATTTACCAAAGTCAACACTCCTAAAACTACATAAAAACTGCATTAACAACAGTCTCCTTTCTTTTCCAAATGCAGTTGGGGATAAGGAACTGCCTTAGAATTGTAGGATCAGGCCTCAAAGGTATACATTTTTGTGGTAGTTCCCAGAACTTTGCCTGGAGCCCCTAAAATCATATCCCAATCTAGTCAGTCCCAGGGTGGAAGGGTGGCGCCTGTGGCTCAAAGGAGTAGGGCACTGGCCCCATATACCGGAGGTGACAGGTTCAAACCTGCCCCTAGCCAAAAAAAAAAACTGCAAAAAAAAAAGAAGAAAGAAAGAAAATCAGTCCCAGGGAGGAAACCACGCAGAGTCCTAGCTGTAACTCAGCAATTCTTCTTCCTAGGGCAGACGGTATCTGGATATTCGCAACTACGTTCTTCTTTGTGACTAGAGATTATTTCTACGGCGGGGAAACCAGGCAAGAGAGCTTAATTTTTATCTCGATTTAATTGTAAGTATCATAAGAACCTAAAACAATATACTTGTAATTATTACTTAGGTAAAACAAAAAAATAAGAAGGGTGTAAACAACATATTAGGGATTTGTTTTTAAGGATTTGGGTGATTTCTCAACTTCTAGGTCACCTTCCTATCTTTGTTTTGTCTTAGACAAATATGTTACAGTGTACTCCAACTGGCTGGTAAATTAGGTGGCAGAAAGTACTAGAGCATTCAAAAACAAAAGCTCTCTAAGACATTTCACAATAAAGTGCTATGAAGAATTTGCATGTCATTTTAAAGGGATACTTTTACATACATATTTAGCATAATAAATTCTGGGTTCACTTACCGTTAAAGGGCGACTCTTTGAGAAAATGGCCTTCTCGTTGTATATTTCTGGCTCAGAGTTGGCTTCTTTCAAATCTGAGCAATTAAAAAGAAACAAGACTCTCAATATATACACCTATTCACGATTCTTACATCACCTTGGCTACTAAAATGTACACACACAGTGAATTTATTTTCTCTGTGGCACTTCATTCTGAACGTTTGCCTTCCTGGAGCTTAGGATGCTTTGTGTTCTCCAGAAGTAACCAACAGACCACAAAACGACTCATCGTAAATCACGCAGCGCTGGCGAATCTTTTAAAAATCATTTCATAAAAGAGGCACGTGTTAGATTTACGTCACCTACTATCCTAGTTCAGTCAATATTACGAGTTAAGGCCCTTTCCACCTTCTGTATCAAATTAGTGATGATGATACCCACATTACTAGGCAGACTTGAGTGACGTTAGATCTGAAAAGGATTAAGAGCCTTGAAAACATGTTTGATAAGAGCTATGCATTGCAAAAATGATACTTCGTAAAATAAAACCTCATTCTAGGTTAAATCTAAGGTAAAGTATGGTGGCAACCCCACAGGCAAGGCAGATGCAGCGTGAAGCTGACTGTGCAGGGGCAGAATCAAAGGCGGGGTCTTAGCATTTCATTCTTGTCTCCTAGGAAGGGCTCAAGGGTTCCCGGACAGCAGTGTTATCCATAAAGACAAAATAGCACCCAGTGCCAAAATCATCAGAGCCCGAACACTTCCAACACCCAGACCCAACATTCTGCACATCTAACCCACACAAAACTCTGTGTTGCTTCTTTTTTACCTCTGTACCTTTCCACTTAGAATTTCTGTGGAACTAATTCCACTTAGTTCCACAGAAACTACTACTTGATGCACAGCATAAAAAATAATAGACCAAGAAGATAAAATGTTTTCCCACTTGTCTTTAACATAAGAGAACATAGACTGTATGGCCGATGTGTTTTGCCTATTTATTTCTCTGTCTTTTCTGGCATCGTTTGGTACTTTTATTTGGAAATTAAAAACCTTTTGATGAAGACTCAGTAGTAAACTCAATAGTAAAACAATTTTGTTTTCAGAATGGAAAAAAAAAAATTTTTTTTTCCCAACCATTTTGTTTTCTTCTGTAGAAAAAAAAGCCAATTTGTCAGTGTTTTAGGCCTGCAGGAGTGCTGAACTGTAGTAATTCACATAAACATTTTGTAATTCATTAGCCAGACGTGAGAGGGACAACTACACCAAAACTGTTCATTGGACACAATGTGTATAACACATGAGCTCTGTAAAAGATGACCGCTTTGACGTTTTTTTTACATTGAAGGCAACTACAAAAATGGGGCTCAAGCATGTGAAAACAGAAGGAAAAAAATGTTAATTAAAAAAAAAAATTTATGTGAAAAAATTAGAGTGTTGATTCCAGGTTAAGATTAAGCCCTATCAGCTTTCCTTGATATTTGTTCTAATTTCCTTTTAAATATACATGTGAATTCGCTAAGAAGTCAATGGGGATGAGTGGAGGCCAGTATGGATTTCTAGAAACTTCTATCTATCAATTCCCAGTTTGTAGTCCTAAAGTTGGATGGAACAGAAAGTTGGTCTGGTTCCTGCTACTTTTAGAAGCAGACAGAATTCCCTAACTTTCCCCAAACCCTCTTCCACTACTAAGATCAATATTCTATTTTCTGTGACAATTCAGAGTTACAATGTATCTTAGAATAGTCTCCAGACATAAAATATGGTAGGGCAGAGACAAGATCCATTTGGGGGAGAATATATCAAGGATTACATCTTTATAAGCCAGTGGCTGTGAAGTCAGCAGACAGATCCTCACCCTTCAACAGAACCATAAAGCCTGCTCATATCAGTTTTATATCTGGCATAGGATTTTTAACAGTGTCTAAATAGGTAATATTAGAGAGCAAGGGCAATTCACTCACACTAATTTGTCTGAAATGGAATAAATGGCAAAAGTGACTTAAGAAATAGAAAAACAATTAACAAAAGAATCCTCTTCAAAGGATTACTTCCCCCCAAAACTCTTGGCCTGGAGAATTTTACAGGTGAGCGTTTTCAAACTTTCAAGGAGATCATTTTCTTCCTAGGTAAACTGTTTCTCAAGAGATAAAAATACAGTAACTGGTAATCTTAGCAGTTGGGAGGCTGAGGTGAGTAGATTGCCTGAGCTCACGGATTTGAGACCAGCCTGAGCCAGAGCAAGACCTTGTCTCAAAAAATAGCCGGGCGTTGTGGCAGGTGCCTGTATTCCCAGCTACATGGGAGGCTGAGGCAAGAGAATCACTTGAGCCCAAGAGTTTGAGGCTGCTGTGAGCTACGATGCAATGGCGCTCTATCCGGGGTGACATAGTGAGACTCTGTCTCAAAAAAAAAAAAAATAGTAACTGAATTAATTTGTCTAAGCAACAATATACTAATATGAAATCCTGACAGGCAACAAAGAGAAAATTGTCAGTCCCATTATTAATATTGATTTAGAATGACAAATAAAATGCTAATTAACAAACTTAATAATTTACTAAAAGAATGAACCACCATCATCAAGTTCTGTTTGTCACAGAGAGTCAAAGAAGATCTAATATTAGAAAATCTATCAAAACGTATCATAGCACCTGGTCAATTTTTTAAAAAACCATATGATTACCGAACATTGTTTTTAAAAGTACGCAATAAAATTCAACATCCATTCTCAACAAAATTTCTTTAAAAATGTAAGAACTGTAAGGAAAAGAATATTGTTCTTAAACTTAAAAACCTTATCATCTTAAACTGTGAAATACTAGCACAGCAGTGTCCAAGACGTGTCCTGCAGGTAACTTGTTCCTTAATGTTTTCCAACAGAAAAGCTCCCATCATAAAATAAACTTCATCTGTTCATTTTTGGTAAGTGCCAAAGTTAAAAAACCTATCAATAGTAACAATCTGCTTCTCTCTGTAATTCCATAGTTCTCAAACTTATTTGAACACTTGTGTCTACACTTTTCATTATTTCATTCCTGAACCCACTTTACTGTGGTTTTTGTCACCCACCCTTCTACTGAAACTCAAGCACATGTTATCTCCTTCCTGCGAAATCCATTAGCGTTTTCTTGATTTTTGCCCTATTATTCCAGCAGCACGCTGGTAATTTTTTTTTTGCAGTTTTTGGCTAGGGCTGGGCTTGAACGCGCCACCTCTGGCATAGGGGGCCGGCGCCCTACTCCTTTGAGCCACAGGCACCGCCCATGCTCATCAATTTTTAACTGGCTCTCCTTGCAGGGAAAAATGCTCTGAGTTTTGTAGCATTTGCTAGTTTCCGTGTAAATTCTCCTGTGACTGATTTCAGATGACCAAGGTGATGTCACTGAGCACAGTCGGGAAGAGACGGTGAGGAGCACGGACATTATACGGTATTTCTGCCACAGACACAACTGACAGGAATGATCTCGACAGTGCAAAACAATTAGGGCGTGGTGTGATTTGTGTATTTCTTTTCTTTTTTTTTTTTTTTTTTTTTTTTTTGCAGTTTTTGGCCGGGGCTGGGTTTGAACCTGCCACCTCCAGCTTATGGGGCCTGTGCCCTACTCCTTTGAGCCACAGATGCCGCCCTGATTTGTGTATTTCTTACCTTTGTTTTTAATGCAACTTATTTAATGGTTAGTGTGTATGATTTAGTCTTTACTAATGGCTGTGCCTAACAGTTGGCTCATTAAAATCCTGCAAATTTAACAACTGACTTTCACAGGCTGGACCAGCCTGGCTCCAGCACACCACGTCTCTGCCTCTACAGCACTGGACGTTTTGTCCATCTCCTGCTGTTGAACCTGTCTCTGTAGGTCCTCAGAGACCAGCTTTTCGCATCCTCTTTCAGTCCCTTTTCCTGGTACGTCTCCTTTCCGAGCATTTCTAATTCGTGTGTTCTACAAATCCCTTCTCAGCCTTCTTTATATGCTTGCCTTTGGGATTCTCATGCACAGACACATCTACTTGTTTCTAGTGCCCAAATCTTTATCTCTAACCACAGCTCTTCCGCTCAGAGTTCTAAAGAAGCACAATTCAACACTCAACTGACTGATTCTCACTCCCCACAGAATTAAACGAAATTCCACTCTCTTTCAAAATCATGTGAAAAGGCTCCTATAGTCGCAGCTACTTGGGAGGCTGAGGCAAGAGAACTGCTTAAGCCCAAGAATTTGAGATTGCTGTGAGCTGTGACACTACAGCACTCTACTGAGGGCAACAGCTTGAGACTCTGTCACCCCAAAAAAAAAAACAAACACACACAAAAATCATGTGAAAAGGGGCTCAATCCATAACCACAAAGCAACCCTTCTCTTATCCCTTTCTCCCCGGTTCTTTCCATTTTTTTTTTTTTCATACACCACAGTATCCAAAGTGTCTCCTTCACCAAAAGTTCTTCCATCAAAACACTTTCTCCATTTCCAGCTCCGTAAATCCATGACCTCTCTGTCTTCTTTTCCTTCCCAGTACTTTATTCTGTATGGCAACCTAACTCTTCTCTGGACTTTCACGACCAGCTCATTTCTACCCATTCGGTAAAACTTGTTCATAAAAATATAGGACATGACCTTGTAAGATCAACTTTTTCTAAGGGTAGGGCCAGTGGGGATTGTATTGTCAAATTTAAATTCCCTTTGGTGGGTTGGGAGGAGATGGAGTATATGAACTCCCAAATGACTAATTTTTGTCCCCTCTGCCCACCCCATGATTCCATTAGAGGCTAGACTCAAGATGGGCCAATGACGTCCTTCCCCAGATTTTTTTTTTTTTTGTAGAGACAGAGTTTTTCTTTATTACCCTCAGTAGAGTGCCGTGGCGTCACACAGCTCACAGCAACCTCCAACTCCTGGGCTTAGGCGATTCTCCTGCCTCAGCCTCCCGAGTAGCTAGGACTACAGGCGCCCACCACAACACCCGGCTATTTTTTCTTTTTATTGCAGTTTGGCCTGGGCTGGGTTTGAACCCGCCACCCTCGGTATATGGGGCCGGCGCCCTGCTCACTGAGCCACAGGCGCCGCCCCCTTCCCCAGATTTTTACAACACTTAAACAAAATCTGCTCTATTCAATTCACCTCCACATTCTGAGATGACAAAATAAAATAAATTTATTTGAATTAAGAGGAAACTAAGAAAGGGAGTAAAAGGAAATAAAGAATTTCCAACAGGCAGCCCCTGTGGCTCAGTGAGTAGGGTGCCGGCCCCATATGCCAAGGGTGGCGGGTTCAAACCCAGCCCCGGCCAAACTGCAACAAAAAATAGCCGGGTGTTGTGGCGGGCGCCTGTCCCAGCTGCTCGGGAGGCTGAGGCAGGAGAATCGCGTAAGCCCAAGAGTTAGAGGTTGCTGTGAGCCGTGTGACGCCACGGCACTCTACCGAGGGCGGTACAGTGAGACTCTGTCTCTACAAAAAAAAAAAAAAGAATTTCCAACAGTGATTGATTATAAGGGATGATGGCGTTACTGAATGTAAATTAGAGATTTGGTGATCTACCTTACCCATCATACAACAAAAATGGGCACTCTGAAGTTGCCTACTACTTACAAAATACACAAACTAATTGTGGTGAACTAGCACAACTGAAAGTTTAAATTTCATCCATGTTTATATCTGAATATGATTATACTTGCGTAGACGTAATTGTTAAATGTGAAATAGTTGGGGAGGGGCTGTAGACATCTCATTCTCAATATTGGGATATCAGGCTCTTGTGCAGGACAGAGTATCATACTACCTGGGTTCAAATCCTAGTTTTATCACCTGGCAGGTTATTTTATCTCTCTGTTCCTATTTCTTCCTCTAGTCTTAACAATGTACAGGGTTAATGAAAGACAAAAACAAGATAATATATGTGAGGTGGTTAAAAGAGAGCCTGCTACAGAGAATAAGTGCTCAGTAAATATTAACTATTACTATCGATAGCTAGATGGCTCTTTTGGTGCTTGAGTTAATTACAGGATAGTCCTACAGGAGGACAATTGACACTCGGTTTAGGATTTAAACTAAAAGGTGGAATGAATGGAAAGAAAGATTTTCTAAACATTAAATCATATGGTTACATTTATAAATCGATTATAAACTAAGTTATCTTAATGAATAGTAGCACTTCACATAGTTAGGATAACAATTTGGGGTTGGGAAGTAAAATGAGACTGCAGATTTGAAATATTAAAGCAACAATTATTTGCTGAGCATCTGCTATTTGTTAGCAGCATTCTGAACACGGAACACAAATGAACAAAACAGACAAATATTACAGCTCTTGTGTAACTCCACGTATGAAGATGTGATAAAAAAGGAGATTGTGAAGGAGCATCTGCTCCACCTGCCCTTTGGAAAAAAGAGGACAGAAACCAAGGTTGTTAACAACAGTCAGGCGTGACTTCCCGAGCCACCACGCCTTACAAGGATTTGTGAGTCAAGGGCAATAGTCTGTCAATTTAAGGATCAGAGACTCAACACTTTAAAAAAAAAATCAAAACACATTTATAAGTGATATTTTATTTGTCTCAGAAAGAGCAACATAAACATTTTGTGCATACTAAATTCAGAATAAAAACATCCCTATTTGATCATTTGATTAGTAGATAAAAATATACCACATATCAGTCTTACAGTTGCAGAGAGAAAAAGAAAAGAGCCATCAGAGGGAAAGAAACAGAGGCCAAGAAAGAAGGAAAAACAGAAACAAAGTGTAGGACATATAAGAAATGAAAGAATGGGGAGGGGAGAATAAGAGATGGAGCCAGGGGAAAGAACGGAGAGGCAAAGGAGGGAGGGGGGAAAGAGGCTGAAAAGAGAGAAGAGGCTCAGAAATCCTAAGAGTCACAGTTAACTGTTTTCATGCTCAAGTTCAGCTATTTACTTTGGATAATAAGCATGAGAAGTTGTTGTCACTGGTCTTTTAAAGATTAAGAACCCACCCAAATGACTCAGCACCCCCAATTTTCCCATCGGTAATCACACATAAATGCTACTTTAAGGAAACTGCCTTTGATTTTCTCTGCATTCACACCGTCCCTACTTTGGCACCTGTGCTCACACACGTTTCCATTCTAAATGTCTCGTCTGTCTACCATGGCCCCACATTCGCGGAACAATATTCAACAGTCAGTAAATACTGGGTACCTACTATATCCTAGGCACCGGTCTAGGCACATGCAAAATTCTTACACATATTGTAATGAAAAGTATAAGCTGTTCTAACAGCGTACATTGGAAAGCAGCTATTTAATCAAAACAAATAGTCTACTGGACTTAAAGTGAAACCAAGTTTTTCTTTGGTGCTAACACTTTCCTTCACCTGACACTATAAGCACTAAAATAATCCTTATGAAAATAATATTCCTATTTGTGTTAAAAAGTATTCTAGAATTGCCCCCTGAATATAGTGAAGATATCACTCTCCAGGAATCTTAAGTCCTCCAGTCCTCAACCGTGATCACCACAGCCACTAAGCGTCTGACAGTGACAGCTTGACATGTGTGATAACTTACGTCAAATGAGCTGAAAGTTATTTAAACTTTCACCCACAGCAAAATGGCATCCCCAAGACGGCCCCAAATGCCTGGTTGTGCCGGGTCTTTTTCAACTACGACATGATGTCCCAGGAACCAGAACAAATGATGCCCACAGATCAGCGGCCCCATAGCGAGAGGGATTTGTGGGACTCGCTTCAGCGGAAATTCACATCGCTTGTGACAAGTTTCACATGAAAGAGGAACTTACTATAAATATTAAAACTGGAAATAAATGAATAGCTGAGAAGGCAGAAAAGAAGAGTGCTTGCTTTAAAAAGAACTGGGCACTCACGGCACAGATATGTTTAAAACTGAAATTGCATGCAAATCTAGGTAGTGTCCTGACAAGTACTGAAGAAAATGGGCAGAAACTTGGTAGACGTTGGTGCTCCGATACAGCCAATCATGAGGGAGTACGTTACAGAATAGGGATGTTCATATTACAGAATAGAGGATCGGGCGGCCCTGTGGCTCAAAGGAGTAAGGCACAGGCCCCATATGCCGGAGGTGGTGGGTTCAAACCCAGCCCCGGCCAGAAACTGCAAAACAAACAAACAAAAAAACACACCAGAATAGAAGATCATAGCCCCTTAGAGTTGGACAGGACCTTTAAGGCCTCCAGATCCTCTGAAGTACAACTCAACTGTGATCAACACAGCCACTAAGCGTCTGTGGGGCTGCGGAAAAGAGAGAAGAGGCTCAGAAATCCTAACAGTCAATTTACTGTTTTCATGCTCAAGTTCATTTCTCCTACCAAAGCAAGACCTCCTGACAGATGATTCAGGGTCCGTGTTACTGTGTCTAACGCCCAAGTCTTGCTTTCTCACAAGGCAGCCTTCTCACTGTGGGAAGGCATGGTCACTAGAATTCTCTCCTCATACTGAGCTTTACTACGCCTCCCTTTGATTTCTAGAAATCCTCTGACAAAGAGGGACTATCTCTGTGACTGAGGGTGCCACCAGGGAAGGAGTCCGTGTGTCTTACAGCTATAGGCTCAGGGTCTAGCACGAGGGGTGACGCACAGCAAGGGAACCACAAAAACAGCGACTGGGGCTGCGGCGTGACGCGCACCTATAATCCCAGCACTCTGGGAGGCCAAAGTGGGTGATCCCCTGAGCTCAAGAGCAGCCTAAGCAAGAGCGAGACCCGTCTCTACTAAAAATAGAAAAACTAGCCAAGTATTGTGGCCGGCACCTGGAGGACTGCTTGAGTTCAAGAGTTTGAGGTTGCTGTGAGCTATGAAGACACAGTTCTCAAACAAATTTAATTTAATTTAAAAAGAGAAGAAATAAATACAAATGATGACTGCCCTACAGGACACAGTCACCCATGAAGGGGTGAAGGAAGTTTTCTTTCTTTTCTATCCACTATGGATACTTTCATACGATGCAAAACCTTGCACTTGAATGTCAAGATGATAACAAAAAGTTTTCAATGTGCTCTGATACAGCCAACTGTGAGGGGAGTATGTTACAGAATAGGGACGTTAATGTTACAGAATAGAGGATCATAGCACCTTAGGACTGGACAGGACCTTTAAGTCCAACCTCAAATCTGTATTCAGCCTCTCTGTGAACAGCGTGCAGAGCGTGCCCGGCTAAGGCCACACAGACCAGCCCGTCCTGCTTCGGAGCATCGCCCACATCTGCGCGGCCCCTTCATCCCTGCCAGCCCTCCTCCTGCGATACCTGGATTTTGCAACAGCTTCCTGACTGCTTTCCCTGCACACTACTGCCAAATCAATCTCCTGATTAAATCGTCTCACTCCTCTTCGTTAAGACCTAGAATCGCCCCACTCCATGTGAGATAAAACCCACACTGATGCTCCTACACTCCTAACCCTTTACCAGCTGACCTAAAATCTACACTTCAAACCCTACTTCTCACTACTCATTTCAAATTGGCTCATTTCTGCAAAGTTTCCCCTCACTCCGTGATTCTTCACTATTTCAAGACTTTTTTCCTTATAATGGAAATACTTTTCTCCTTCCTCTTTAGCTAACTCGAGCTGGAAACTTTTTTTTAAATTTGAGGTAAAATTCACGATTTTGAAATGTAGAATCCGGTGCCACTTAGTGCATTCGTAAAGCTGGGGAACCATCACCTCTACGCAGTTCCAAAACATTTTCATCACTTCCAAAGGAGACCTGTGCCCGTTAACCAGGCACCCCCTCCTTTCGTCCGCCTCAGCCTCTGGCCATCACGTTATCTACTCACTATCTCTGTGGATTTCCCTAATGTGGATGTTTTATACAAATGGAATCATATACTTTGATTCTGCTCTTCTTTTTCTTTTTTCTTTTTGTAGAGACAGAGTCTCACATTGTCGCCCTGAGTGCAGTACTGTAGCATCACAGCTCACAGCAACCTCCAACTCCTGGGCTTAGGAGATTCTCTTGCCTCAGCCTCCCGAGTAGCTGGGACCACAGGCACCCACCACAGTGCCTGTCTACTTTTTTGCTGCAGTTTGGCTGAACCCGCAACCCTTGGTATATGGGGCCAGCGCCCCACCCACTGAGCTACAGGCGCCGCCCCTTCTTTTTCTATTTCTTAGTATCTTTCACAAGGCTGCTCCATCAATCTCTGAGCTTTCAGAAGTCTGGTTCAATCCCCACCTTCTCATCAAGGCTTTTCCTACCCTCTGCTCCACCCTGACCTCATCCTTCTCCGAATTTCTGCAGTCTTTATTTTCTTACCTGACTTATCTCCACCCTTAATCCTATACACTGCTGTGGATATTTGATCAACTGTTTCAATTTTAGCCCTTTCTGATTTGTGTAGATTATAACACCTCGCTGTCCAGGAGCTTTGGTAACCTTCTCACACAGGAGTGAAATTCACCATGTCCAACAATATGTGAAGGAACAGGAAAGCAAGGAAACCCAAGTCCGGATGACCAAGGAGAGAAAGCCTCACACCGGTTTCAGCTCCTTACTTTGCGTCCTGTCATCGTCTCCTGGTAAGAGCAGTGCCTCCTCGTGTCTGGTCGGGCACTTCTCTGCCCTAGTAGCTGAACAGGTGCGCTCGCAGGAGGATAATGGCAGGTTGCCCAAGGGTGGAGAGGATGGAAGTTCCACGCACTGAACAGACTCCTACCTTTGTCCTATATCCGCAGATGAAGGCCTACCCAGGAGAGTGGGTGTCCAAGGATGTCACAAGGCCATTTATTTAAAAAAAAAAAAAAAAAAAGCCCGCGTATTTGCTTTGCTTTTATATGTAAATCAGTTTCCTTGGTATTTTGATGTGAAGTTGCTCATAAACTCTTATCTACCTTGTAAAAGTAGATTAACTGTTAAATAATTACGATGATAATACTCATGATTCATCTATGAAATGGCTGAGCAATTAAATTACATATTATAAACAAATGAATAGGCCCAAACTTGAGAGTGCTGTACCAAACACTTAACAAAGTTTAAGAAAAGAACCAGCTTTATTTTATGCACGAGTAATACGTCTGAATAACAGTTCGTATTATGCATTATTAGAAACTTTTCTCCAGCTCCAATACTAAGCAGAATCTGTTGCAGTTGCCACTGGAAGCCTCCGAACAAGAATGTGAAGCAGGCTCTGGCCCTTAGGCCATTAAAAAACCTGTTCTTCGGACCAGAACAACCTAAAGATCCAACATAGACTGTCGAGTCTATAATTAACATTTTTCCCCTTTCATATCCCATTTTGCCTGCTTTGGAATAACAAAATGGAAATTTCTTCTGGCATGAATTTGATGTCATTATGTATCATGAGAACGTTACATAAAATAGAAATTAACTTTTTAAAGAGCAATTTAGGAAATTCCCTAAGAATGTGGAGAATCCCACGTAAGCGATATTGAAAAAAGGACACACACTTCCTCAAAATAAAAATCAAGTCGGAAAGTCTTAATAAAGTACTTAGAGTGCACCCAGTCCTCCACGCTACAGGCTGTAAATTAGGGTAAAAACAGTGAGCACTACAATACACATTCCCATTCTCTGAGAACTAACAATTCTGCTTGGTACACAGAACCTGTCCACGGACAGCAAATACTCAGCAAATATAACGTGTAACTCGAAATAGGGAACAACATTAGATTACACTTGACAGTCGATCAGCCCTCTAGTTACGTTTGCCTTGTTCTAAGATTAAAATTAGTTTGTATTTTCTGAATTCAAAAGCGGGTGGCCAAGGTAAATAGTCCATATGCATGTCATACAATAAAGGAAATCAACCTGACACTTAAAAAATCAATGTTCATAAGAAAAATAAATTCATTGTGTGTATTTATGGTGCTTTGTTAGGATCAAAGATTGTTCCAGCAGGCATAGTCAAATATATAGCACAAATCATGTGTATGGCCGAAGACAAAACTATGCCAAAATGCTACGTTCAATCGTTTAGTCATTTTCTCAACTTTTATTGAGTTGTGGTAATTTGCCTGCCCAGCACTGGACGCTGGATCTACTCAGCATGGTACAGTCTCAAGACACAAAATCTCTATTCTCCCCACATATAAGGCCATGTTTTTAGGCAGACAGATTTTATTTTCCATGTAAGGATATACAGTGCTGAAAAGCAAGTGGTCATTCAGTAAATGTCTGTGGAGTTTGTGGAATGGAATAAATAAACTTAGAGAAACGCAAAATTCAGAAGTTTTGGTTAAATCTGCATTGAGTTCCCCTTTAACAATCCATAGCCCTGTATATACAAAACAATTAATTCTAATTTAACTTCATATAAATTCCTCCAAGATTTATTTTCCTTAATCATTTTTCCTACAAAACTCACGTTGTTCAGAATTTATTTCTAAGTGATTAAAAAGGTGTTTTCTGGCAATTTAAAAACAGAACTGAAATTCGTGAAAATAGAAATTGGGAACAGCAATAATAAATACTTTGATCAAAGGATGGCCATTTAAAATAAGACCTGGGTCACCTTTTACTCAAATATTATTTTCTAAATATGTGAATGCTCTTACTTGGCCTCTAAAGAAAAGTACTCAACTTTACTCCCCAAGGAAAAAGGTTTTTTTACCTTAACAGGATATTTTTAAGGAACTCTCTTGTTAGATGTAAAGAATATTTTGTAAGTTTATTCATTTATAAGCTAGATCCACTTGGATAATTAAACAAACAAAACCACTGTGAGAACATTATAAAACAAATAATCCTTCTGCAAAACGAATAATCTTATTGTCATTTGGATTTTCAAGAATAGTAATACTTTCTTAACAAAGAATGTGTTCCTACCTCCTTTATTAATAACTTCATTACTGAGATAGAAATATACAATAAATACATTATATATAATATACAATTCATAATACATACAGTATAACGTAAAATAATATGATAATAAGAGATGTGGGAAAAATATTGAAGGACACAGATTTGTTTTCCCTACCTTGTACCTTGGGCGGCGCCTGTGGCTCAGTGGGAGGCTGCCAGCCCCATATACCCAGGGTGGCGGGTTCAAACCTGGCCCTGGCCAAACTGCAACAAAAAATAGCTTGACATTGTGGCGGGCACCTGTGGTCCCAGCTACTCTGGAGGATGAGGCAAGAGAATCGCCTAGCCCAAGAGCTGAAGGTTGCTGTGAGCTGTGACAGAACCGCACTCTATTGAGGGCAACAAAGTAAAATTCTGTCTCAAAAAAAAACCCTACCTTGTATCTGACCCAGAGGGATCCACCTGACTCCACAGTGCCCAGCAATGTGGTCTAGTTACAAGGCATAGACCAAGTTACCTCCTCTTAGTCACCGACTCTCCCACTGAAAAATGTTCTTGTTAAATCTAGATAACCATAATCGTAAACTCCAGGAGGAATGGAATTTGTCTGTCTGTTCATTGCTTTATCCTCTTTATCTAAAATAGCTCTTGGCACAAAGTAGCAACTCAGTAGATATGTGTTGAATAAATAAATCTTCATTTAAAAAAAGAGCTCTGGTCTCAGTAGTTTTCTTCTCCAAGGTACCATGACATCAAGTTTTGTTTTACACACAAATTCTAAGATCTGTAAACTGAATTTTGTTAACTGCAGCGGGCCTACATGAAGGATTATAGCATCCAAAGCAGGACTCAGACGTAAGAGAGAAATATTTAATATTACTGTTATAAACTTTCTAAGAAGCTTTTAAGCCTTTAAAGTAAAGGTTATGCTAGGACATGATACAAGTTTCACAAAATAAATTGCAAAGAAAGTGACAAGAGAAATGTAATCTGTAACCTGTGTTAAAGGCAAAAAGCACTGAATTTTCCCCTTAGGATTTCTAGAACAATGCAACAGAAAAAAATGGAACAGGAATTAATTCAAAGGCTATTACTCTGTGTGCGCATATGTGTACAGGTACAGAAATATGTATAACATTTACAGTGTTCACACAGATCTTGGGAAATCTTTACTTACTTGCTACTTTAGATTTCTTGTTATTTTAAAAATTATTATCACAAATTATATCAAGGGCTCCAAGTGACCATGTGTCACAGAAGTTTACCTTCACATGCTTCTGTACCACTGCTATTTATGATTACAGGTTTAACATTCTTTCGAGAGCTGGAAAACCAAATAACTCCATCATGAGGTCATCCAATTTTAGAAAAAAGAACATAATAGAAAAAAAATTAGAAAAAAATTTGAAAGAGGAGTAACTCCGGAAGCGTCGTTTTTAAAAGCTCTATTTGCCAGGGTGTGCTAACAATATATAAATTGCAGTGCTAAAGAAATCAACAAAACCCAGTTTCATGAGTGGCTATGAATATATTAGGAGGCTGTAGCAGAGAGGGGATTTTCTCCCATCCCACATAGAGACTAGTCAAGTAAAGAATGCAGGGAAGTCCAACCTGTGAAATAAAATTAAAATGAAATAAACTTTGTATACAGTAGAAAAAAAAAATCATGTAATACCTAACATTTATCTTCAATGGGTTTAAAAGAATAAAATAGCTAGAGGATTCTCAATGTTCAATTTATGCCTTGATCTTTACTGAGTATGAATCGTACACATGCTAAAAAGAAGAAAAGTTACAAATGTATATTTGTAATTTTATGTTACTAGTTAAAATTTGGAAAATAGAGAAAAATATAAAAACAGACAAAAAGCCTTCCATACCTTTGAATTTAACTCTTATCCTTTTTTAATGTTCCCTGCCAGACTTTTTCATACATATGTGTTTTTATAAGGTTGCAATCAATAATGCACATATATTTTATATATTCTACTTTAATATTTTTCAGAGTTGCTAGTAATTCTCTAAGTCGTCACTGATAATTGTATGATGTTCCACCTAATTTACCATAATTTCCTTAACCATTCCTCTACTGTTGAATATTTGAGTTACTTCCAAATATGGGTTCTTTTAACTATGCTTTTACGGAAGTCTTTTTTGTATATGGATTTTCCTATATCCACCAGCCCTTGGGAAAAAGTCCTAGAAGTGGGGGGATAGCATGAGAGTGTGCAAAATATTGCCCAAATACTTTGTAAGCAGCCTGAACTTTAACTATAGTGGCATCAGATATATACAAGTATAAATCTCTTCAATCCCTGAATTATAGAACTTAAAATTTTTTAAAACCACATTACCAATCACTAGGAAGGAAATATTTTCTATTATTACTGAACTAGAATTGAGGTTTACAAATCCGTATTTTGTAAATCTGTTTAACATGAACCAGTCCTAGAGGGCTGGGGCATTCTCAGCGATTTTATTGTTAATCAGGTAAGTTTCAAACCTGCCTCCCCTGGCGGAGCTGACGCGCTAACCACTGAGCATAGCGAACAGGGCTCAACGATTTAAATAAAATCCAGTCTTTGAAGTTGTAGTCTTTGACTTGGAAGTCTCAGGATTACTAGCAACAATTCTAAACTAAAAAGAACCAGTGAGGCTCTAAGAAGTGAGCCAGCCAGCCCCTCCTGACACGAGCTCATTAACAACACTGAGCTTTTCTAAGTGATAAAATTACAAGCCAATGGGGGTGATGTTACGGGATGGTCCCAAGAGGTTTTTGAATGGGAATATGGCAAAGAACTTAACTATAGGCCAAGGTAAATCCTTCTAAAAATAATTAAAACTTGGAGTGGTGCCTGTAGCTCAAAGGAGTAGGGCGCCGGCCCCATATGCCAGAGGTGGCAGGTTCAAACCTAGTGCTGGCCAAAAACTGCAAAATAATAATAATTCAAACTAAGTGCACTGCAAATGGTCTCCAAGCTGTCACGGGGGATGCAGGAATTCTCTTGGAACAGGGATTCCCAAACCCACCAGAATCCCTAAAACAGATAGGTAGGCCCCACCCCCACAACTTCTGACTCAGTCGGTCTGGGGTGGGGTTGAAGAATTACCATTTCTAACAAGTTCCCAGATGCTGCTGGTGCTGCTGATCCCAGGACCACACTTGGAGAACTACTGTTTTAGACTGTGTCTTTATTCTTTTGAAAACACTTAACTGAGTGTACGCACCACACTATATGCTGGAGATAGATGAATAAACCCAGTGGGTACCTGCCTTCAAGAAACTGATAATCTGTAATTCTGCAGTCATTGAACTGCTCTAGTCCTAAAAGCTAACACATTTGAACCTTGGTGAAAACGAAGTTTAAAATATATAGTATATGTTCTTTAAATAAAATCAGGATGTTTCTAAGCAGTTCCAAATGCTTTAGGAAAACACGTAGCAATTCCGCACGGCCAAATGCCTGGGTAGTCTCCTTACTTTTCTGGATTCTTTGGACATATGCAAATAATTTTTTTAAGTTTCTACTTCATTTATATTTATATCATTCGTATGTCTGTTCTCTTTTATAAACTTTATCCACCACATAAAACAAGAGCATTTATATAGGTACTTTTCTATGTGTAATCAAAAACTTGTTTACACAGGTAATTACCAACTGACAGAAAAGAAACAACATTTAGTAATGTAAGACTGTGGGAGTCTCTGTTTTAGGTTCAGAGACTTTAGCAAGACGACGTAAAAAGTGAATGACAAGTAAGTGGTCCTTAGTCAGGAGGGTGGCCCATACCTAACTGCTAAATACCACCTCTTAGCTGCCCCCCCATGAACCTGCTTTTGAGATGGCTACTAAGTTTCTCTTTCTCACAGAGAACAGTTACGGCTTCCCATAACTATTTCAAAAATCATAGAGAAATTACACATATATAAAATTTTATGATCTGTGGGATGTACCCAAAAAGTAAGCATTATTTATATGTCTTTGGCACATTTGTTTTCCTGAAGTGATTGAAAAGTCCTTTCCATTTCAATCTCTTAGGAAGCTACTTTAAAAGTCTGAAAGAACTAATTCATGAAGACATGATAATCTGGACATCACAGAGAAAATAAAAGACATAGTGAAGAGGTAATGTTCAGGTATTTTACTTACATTAAGCAAGCACTAGCTCATAACTCTTAACTTTGATAACATTTCCTGGGTAAACTGATATTTCAGAATAACCGCTTGTTTTCTTCGAGGTCTAAAATGGTTGCAGAAAGATTTGCAATTTGTTTTGATTTTTAAGAGAAAAAAAGGCATGATGGGTGAATATACCTTTTCCTAATACTGCTATTCCAAATGCTTATTTTCATATTTTGCTTCACAGGGGCTGGCTTATGGGTACATTGGGGGCATGCATTACCTTCATTTTATTTTTCCCTCTTCTGACCCCCTCTTTCAAACTCTAAATATGTTTTCTATTCCTTGGTCGCATACCGAAATGATTTCCACACATCTGATTCAGCTGGACAACCAAACGAGTAAAAAACCCAGCAGTGGGGTCACTCTCTGACCCCACACTGGTATGTAATTCAAAGGCCTTATTTTCAGGTGGGAAGGAAGCAAGGAATTAACCTTTCGTATTTTTGCTGATAGCAGTTTAGTGAATTAACTCTGCTAGGAACACTGGCATTTTAAAAGTAGACTCCAAACCCTCAAATGACAAAGACATTTTTAGAGGTGAATGACGACGGACAGAGGGGTTGGGGTCAAGATTAAGACATTCTTTCCAGAACTTCATCACTGCACTCAGGCATTCTGACAATTATGTTTCCCTGCTCCCCTCTCTATAAAGGAAAACGTATTCCTTAAACATACAGGATGTAAGAGTAACCTTTTTCAATTCCTTTTCCTAGATTATCTTCTATAGCAAAGTACAGAGCCCTGGAGTAACAGTGCTAAGTGGTAACTTTAGAATTTAAGACTGTTCTAAAATCCTATGTGTCACTGAGGTGCAGGGTAAATTCTTAGAAACCAACCTTACATTTTAAGAGTGTACACAGTAATCATGCAACCTTTGATTGTGGGAGTTGAATATACACAGATCTGTTGCGCTCCTCCTCAGGGTATTTCCCTCTTTCTCTCCCAACCCCATATCTGGCTGCTCCTTATCTGTGACAGCAGTGAAGGACTTCTCACCCCCTGTTTATGCTAATCTGAACTCTTCCCAGAAGGTCAATTTGTCTCCACACATCTTATCCACACATTATTCTCCCAGATGAGTCCATATAGTAAGATTGTTTTTTAAAGTGATACAGTTAAAATTAGCAATGACTTTATTTTCTAAAATCAATGACATGAATAAAAATGCTTCCTAAACAGCTACTGAATCAAAACTGAACTAAACTGTTACACCATCTAGTTTATGATCCAGTTGAAGCCTGACATACTAAGCTTTAAAATCTCTGTTTTAATGGATTCAAGTTGCATGAATTGATGAGGTCATTTCTTTCCTTCGTATCCGAGAAATCTCAATAGAGAAAAGAAATTCACTGAACTCAGTCCTCCAAAAGATTTTCAAGGTATAGCTGGAGGTACAAGCGAAGACTCTGAGAAAGCCCAGATGTTAAACTAAGAGACCGGAAAATAATGCAGCTCCCACATCCCCCCATTACAAGGGAAATCAGTGGGAAGAGACACTCACCCCACCTAGAAGCACTAGCTTGTTGCCTTCCACTGTCCCATCCTTTAAGTCCCTACTTGAGCCACAAGCAGAGCAGTTTGGTTCGCCAGTTCACTGTGCAGATCCGGCCTGGAGAGGGGGAGAGGGCCTGACAATCCCAGCCCTAACACACAGATCCCTCTTTTCACCTCACTCTCTTTTCTGATCACCCAAGCACTGCTTGGGATAAGCCTTCTGTTTGACATATTCAGTTCAAGTCCCTCACTCTTAGCAACAGAAGACACTTCACAATAGTACGTATTATTTAAAATTCATATGAAGACTTGAGAGTTTATTTGGAGGATGTGTAGTTAATGATATGCTTTTCCAATTGCTCCCTACTAGTACATGGATGGGTTACTAGGTGGCATGTGAATATTTCAAGCCACTAAAACACTGCTTTTTGATTCTTCCTTGTTGAAAGAGACCCAATATTAATGAGAAGCCCAGTCACTATTTAGTCTTTCAGGTTCCAACACTAAACTGTCTTCTGATGTGATGAACCATAGGACTGCTAAAACAAACTTGCTCCTGGGTAACATACATTAAGTAGCCCCAGGTATGCCATCAAAATATGCAAGGAACAGAGCTTTATCAAACAAGAGCACAATCCCTGCGCCTTCCAGATGCCTCGGATGTACAGTATGACATAAGGGGGCCTACACAGGGCTCACAAAGTTGGAATAAAAGTAACTAATTAGACTGATGTTTGTTCAACGTTATCTGCCAATAACAAATACATGGTGTCCCTAAAGTTCATGTGCAAATTGCTTTCTATCTATTGAGATTTCTCAGACACAAAGGAAAGAAACGACATCATCAATCCGTGCAACTTGAATCCATTAAAATAGTGATTTTAAACCTTTGTGTGCAATTTGCACACAAACTTTATGGACACCCTGTATGATTTTAAATTCAGTAATAATGAAATATTGCCAGAAATAGTTTATAAATTGATCAAATGAGAAGCACCATCTGCATTCTTAACAATAATCTCAAAATTAGTACTAGTGTGAACTATTAGCTACTTATAAAAAGAGTTAGCAATGATACAGATATCCATGAAGGTTCTCTTTAGATTATCACGTCGATTATATTCAGGGCCAAGGTCGTTTCATTTAAGATACACTGGTTTACTGATAAAGTCTTAAAATCATACCAAAAAGAGCAAGAATAATTTCACAGATGAGACAATTCAGAGTTAGAAAGGATAGTGAATTGCCCCAGCAAATAGCTAAAAATGTAAATATTCATAATACGAATTATATGCTCAGTAATTCAATATGGATGTGCATTTATTGTTGAAGAGAAATATTAAGAATAACCTGCTTTTTAAATAATAACTTATGCATATGGTGACACTTGTCACCTTAACATCAACAAGAGTTTTCCCAAAAATACGGCCTATTGTATTTGAGTAGATTACCCTCCAAGACCCTTCTTAAGTGTTTTAGATAAATTAAAAACATCCCACTTTTATTAAATAAAAGCTTTAAAAAAATACATTGTGTAACTCTTCACAATCTACCACTATATGGTGAGAAAATACAAACAGTAAGTAAGAAACCCCAGGAAGATTTCAAATAATCTTAAATTTAAATTTTCGATCTAGCATGCTACGAAACTAACCAAAGTATGCCACGCAAGGGCTATCTCTGCTTGCAAGATGGTTATTCACAGATCTTACCATTCTTTTGTGGAATCAAATTAGATCAGTTTCAAATTGCTTTGTAAGCAATTAAAAATCACTGTCTTTTTGTTGCTTTTAGGCATTAGGAGAGAAAGAAATAGCTAATATAGAGATTTACTAAGAAAAATAAGAAAAGTCAGTCAGAAATTTAGTTTGACAATTTGGGGCAGGGCACATATGTTTGTGCTTACAGACTAGTGACTTCCATCTAGTTTTCTTGATGAGTGATTTTTTTTGAAAATCCTCTACAGATATATATTTAGTAGAATACTATGAGACCAAAACCGTCTTCCAGTACATTTGCCACACCTAATGCACATATTATATTTCCAAGTTCAAGTGACAGCGAATTCAGCAGACAGACACCCACATACCGGATTGTCATGTTCTGTCCTATGCACTGGGCATGTACAGATGCTGTGAAAGTACTACCCAGAATGTGTAAAACATTAGGAAAATATCATTTGAACACAGTTTTCCTACTTCATGAAGGTCTCCTGTTACAACTATTTCAGAATTTGAAAACTAAATTAAAAATATTATTAATTCTAGTATATGTTTTCACAGTAGCACTTTTTACACAACTTCCACACACATAATTATCCTGATAATTAAGGTTGGTGGTAAACTTCCTTATTTTCAGAGAATTACAGAAGAGAAGAAATAAGTATTTATTTATATTCATATAACTTACTGATTAAAAACAATTAGTTGTGACTGGTAATCCATTTCTAACTCAGATACCTGAAGTCCTCCTGTATAAATGTTAATGTCATAGGAATTTTGAGATTAACATTGTGATTTTCAAAAAATTTAATCTAGATTTTTTTAGAAAGTAGCTCTGAAACAAACCAACCTAAGGAAACTAGTTCCTTCAAAGAAAATATTGTATTTCATGGTTGAGAACAGCAATCATGAAAATATATTCAAGGTTCTCTTTAGCTCAATGAAGAAGGTGGTGCTGGTGGACATTTTAGTTTTAATTAAAAAAATAAATTATATATTTTTAAATGTCAAAGAATGAGAAAACAGGGTCTAAAAAGTGTTCAGCCTAGAACTCTCCAAAATTTTATACTTCATGGATACCACGGTTTTGTAGCAGTTATTGTAAGAATCAGACATAAACTTTTAAATATGAAAAAGTGTTTTTGGCTTAAAAATAAAAAGAGTTGTCGGTATTTTGTTTTTCCTTCCAGTGGCTTGCAACAGATTGATATGGCTACCAGTTGATCCTAAGATCTTTTAATGTGAGATATAATTATCAGCTAAATATCAAATATCATATGATTTAAATAAGGGAGGAAATGGGGTGAAGTATACAATAAGACCCAAAGGGATGGTTTTGTAACACACTTCGCCTCCCTGCCTAACAACAGCAGCTTTAAAGTTTTGTGTATTAAAACGAATACTGTGGTGGCGCATTTAACTCCACGGAGAATCTGATTGAAAATATAGTACACGAAAATTACCTTAACATTTGAATACAATCTTTTGAAATATTGCTCCCAATGCTATGAGTGTTTTCTGTCAAACTTTCTTAAGAGCAGAAGATCTTTCTTAAAGAGAGAAGCCACAGCGAAGAGCCAGGTCAGTTCCTAGACCGAAAGGTTTTCTGAATCAGAACCATCCTCGGTTCTGCCTTCAGACAGGAACAGATCACCTGCTGCAGACAGACAGGAAGACTGCCATACAACACCTGAGCTCTGTGGAAGATGTGCCTGGGTCCTTTCAAAGAGTAAATTATCCACTGTTCTCTTTATAACTCCAGCTAACAATCGGTTTCGTGAATGATGATAACAGTCGATGACGTTAAATCAATGTACACCAAAATCAAGAATTTTCCCAGAAACAGGTACCATACCACTCCGCTTAGCCTTTTGTCAGGTTTTGTATTCAAATGATAAATTTACACAAATTGTATTCCTTCCCTAATTTTGAAAGGAATGGAAAATAAAAACCCTTTACCTACTTCAGGACAGATGACTATTTTTTAACTTTATTTCTCCTAAAATAATTAACCTATTCTTCCACTGGTAGTAGGCTCAGGCCCAAGTGAATAATTAGATCCTTGTTATCAAACCAGAGCAACACACCATCATAATGATCTAAGAATAATAGGATAATAATCTTGCACATTCCGGATATATCACCAACACAGTTCAACAAAATGCAATTCGAGTGAGCCGACTCACCTAAGGAATGGGAGTTAACAAGAAGGACTTAGACACGCAGCCTCCTGATCTCCAGCAGAGGTAAAGGCCCCTTCGTTTACCTACCAACCGCCTTATATAAAAGCAGCAGTTTGGTTACTCCCAGTCTCTGCCTCCTCACCTTAGGCTCCTCCCCAAATACCCAGGCATAAAGTACCCCGGCTACACACCCCCTTCCACCCCCTGGGCCGGGCGCTGGGAACTTTCTGCTAACCTGCACCCTCTACCTCGCTCAGACCACAAGGCGAGGGCTGCGCGCCCGGCCCCAGTCGGCGCTCACGGCGGAGACCGAGCCCGTCCTGACACCTGGGCGTGAGGCGTGGGGGTCTTGGCTGCTCTGCATCCCGGGAACCCTGCCCCTGACGCGGCCCCTCCCTGGCTCGGGGACAGCACAGCGCTTAAGAGCTCCAAAGCCGGTGTCCCCGAGTGCGCCCCTCGCTGAACTGTCACCAAGAAGCACACACAGCGCTGTGCTCTCGGGTTCTGGGGACCACACGAGACCTCCTTAGCAGGGGGACCTCGAGGGCGCGCGATCTGCGCTTCTCCTTGGCCCGGACGCCCTGCCCACTCCGGACTGGGGCGCAGCGGTGGCGGTCCCCGTCTGCTCCGATCCCCACCCACCGCGCGCTCTCACCCGGGGGCCTCTTCTGGGAGCCCCGACTCGCGCGCTGGCGTCTGCTAGTGCTGGGACCGTGCGCGGTTCTCCGACCCCGCGCCTCACGGGCTGTCCGTGCCCTCCGCCGCGGGTCTACTCAACCCAGGGCGCGAACCTCGGCCCGGGACCCCCCACCCTGTCACCCGCGCGCCCTGCCGGTCCCAGCCCTCTGGGACACGACTCCTTGGTCCCCTTCCCCTCTGACCGTGTCCCCCGCCACTCGCCCGGACCCTCCCCGGTCCTCCTCCTCGGCGCGTCCCCTACCCCTCTGTCCGCCGGCTCGGGGCGCCGCGGGGCACCCGGACTCTGACCTGCGGCGGCGGCGGCGCGGCGCCCCTCCCGGTGTCCCGGCGGCCGACCAGAGCGCCCCAGGCGGCGGCTCCGGCCTGCGCTCGGGCTCCGAGTGCGGAGGGCCCCGCCTGCCCGAGGACACGCCGGGCCGGGCCGGGCCGGGGGCGGGCGCGCGGGGGCGGCGGGGCGGGGAGCGCGGTGGGGCCGGCGGGGCCGCTGCTCTCCGGCGCCCGCGCTGCGCCCGGTGCCGGCCCCCTGGCCTCGCCTGCTCCTCACAGCCACCGCTGGGAGGCGGCCCAGAAAAGGTCCCGGGTCCCCGAGGAGGGACCTGGAGCTCGGAAAGATGCCCGCGGGCCGGTCCCGTCGCGGGGGAGCGAGGCGTGGACCTGCGTTCCAGCCGCGCGTCCGAGGGATGGTGGTCCCAGGATGTCGCTCTCAGGTTCATTCACTGTAAATGGAATCAAACCGTATTTAGGATCTCCTGGTTCTTGCAACTCGGGGGTGCTGCACACTGGCAGAGCCTCCCTTCTGCATGTACACTCGATTTACATCGTTCTTCGCAAAGAGAGTTTTCGCTTTAATCATTAAAAGCATTTCTTTAACTCATTAACAGAATTTCTTAACCGCTCCAGCTGTGTTTCTTTCTGGAGGGACCCAGACACGTGGGGTGAATTGGGGCGGCGGTGTGGCGCTTGGGAACCTCAAGTTTTCTAGTTGGAGAAAGTTTGGGGGCCCTGCACCGGGAATGCGCTGGGTGGACGCTGAGCCGTTTCCTTTCATAACCTTGGCTCCCTGTGACCGGTGCGAGGGGGCTGGTGCGTTGAGAAAGCCTCAGGTCTCCAAGACGCGAGTCCTTTCTCTCCCTATCCCAATATTGTTTCCTGGGCATCGTGAACAGGCCTGGCCCTGCTTGGAGAGGCAAAGACGGGGAACGCCGGTGACTTGGAGACGCTCGTCATGATGCGCTCCGTCCTGAGCATCTCAATTTCCTGCTCTTTTCTCTCCAGTAAGAAGCTCATCATTTGTGGTTTGAAGCAAATTTTTGTGAGGGTGTGTATCGCAAAGGAGAAGGCTCAGCGCGTAAATCAGCAGTCACGTCCTCCCTCCCCATCCCCTAAAATAAGAAGAACCTCGGTTTTTTTCTTTCTTTTTGAGACAGCCTCACCCTGTCACCCTGGCATCATAGCTCACAGTACAAACTCCTCTTGCCTCGGCCTCCCACCCAAGGACCTCCGGAGTAGTTGGGACTACAGGGACCGTCATAACAGCCGGCTACTAATTTTTTATTTTATTTTATTTTTAGTAGAGACAGGGTCTCACTTTTGCTCAGGCTGGTCTCGAACTCCTGAGCCCAGGTGATCGACCTGCCTCCTCCTCCCGGAGTGCTGGGATTACAGGTGTGCGCCACCGCGCCCCGTTACAGGTCTCACAGGAACTTCCAAGAAGGCCATTGACCGCGACAGCCCCTCTACCCTTTTGTGGCCTGCCATTTAGGTCGTCAGGTGGACAGGACTCAGCATTTTACACTTAGGCCTCAGTATTACATCTTACTTCTTGTAAATTCCAGAGTTGCAATCTGCTTTTTTAAAATACCGGCGTTATTGAAATACAATTTACATAATCTGAAATTTAAATACTGCCTATTTAAAATATACAATTCAATGAGTTTTATCGACAAAGTCGTTCCACCATCACTGTCATCTAACTTTAGAACATTTTCATCACTCTGACAAGAAACCTCTCTATTTACAGTCATGCTCCCTAAGCTTAGGTAACTCATGTTTTTCTGCCCTTGTGTTTTACCTACTCTGGACATTTAATATAACTGGAGTCATACAATATGAGCTCTTCTGTGACTTGCTTCTTTCACTTAACATAACGTTTTGCTCATATACATTGTAGCTTGTATTAGAATTTCATTCCTTTTTATGGTCAAATAATATTCCATTGTTATGGCTATGCTAGATTTTGTTCATTCATCCATCATTTGGTGAACATTTAGGTTGTTTCCATTTGGGGCTATTATAAGTAATGCTGCTATCAACATTTATGTGCAAGGTTGTTTGTGGACATATATTTTCATTTTCCTTGACTATATGCCTAGGGGCAGAATTGCTGGGTCACATGGTGAACTCCCAATCAGTTTTCCCAAGTGGCTATACCAGTTCCCATTCTCACCCACAATGTATGATGGTTCTGAGTTTTCCACATCCTTGTCAACACTTGTTACTGTCTTTAAAATTTTAGTCCACCTGGGGCAGCGCCTGTGGCTCAGTTGGTGAGGCACCGGCCCCATATACCGAGGGTGGCGGGTTCAAACCCAGCCCCGGCCAAACTGCAACCAAAAAATAGCTGGGCGTTGTGGCGGGCGCCTGTAGTCCCAGCTACTTGGAAGGCTGAGGCAAGAGAATCGCTTAAGCCCAAGAGCTGGATGTTGCTGTGAGCTGTGTGATGCCACGGCACTCTACCGAGGGCCATAAAGTGAGACTCTGTCTCTACAAAAAAAAAAAAAATTTAGTCCACCTAATGGGCAAGAAGTGGTATCTTTTTTAGTTTTGATTTGTATTTCTCTGATGACTAATCATGCTGAGTGTCTTTTCATGTATTTATTGGCCATTTGTGTAATTTTTTGTTTGTATTTTTAAAAGTCTAAATCCTTTTCCCATTTTTAAATTGAGTTATTTTTATTTTATTGTTGAGCAGTTAGAATTATTTTATATATTCTGTATACAAGTCCTTTATCAGATACATGATTTGCAAATATTCTCTCCCATCTGTTAAATCATCTTTTTACTTTCTTGATGGTTTCAACAGGAGCACGAGAGTTTTTAATTGTGACAAAGTTCAATGTACCTATTTTTCCTTAGTGGATTATCAATGACTCATCTAAAACCATGAAATTTACTCCTCAGTTTACTTTTAAGTGTTTTATAGGCTTGGCTTTTACTTTAGGTCTTCCATCCACTGGAGTTTTCTTTTTCTTTTTCTTTTTTTTTTTTTATAGATGGCCTGAAATTATTTTAATTACATAAAATAATTAAGAACTACTTATTCACAGCTCTGGGATCTGCACTACAAAATCAAGACCTATAGAGTTATATTTTTCTTTTGTAGAGATGGAAGTTTTGCTATATCACTCAGGCTGGTCTTAAATTCCTCCCACCTCATCCTTCCAAAGTGCTGGGATTATAGGCATGAGCCACCACACCCGGCCCACATTGAGTAAAATTTTTCTTTGATGTAAAGTAAGGGGCTAGTCTGCTTTTGGTGAGGAAATCCCCATAATTCAACAACAGTGACTGAGGGGAATCCTACATCAGTGAATTTATAAATGGTGCAAAACTTTAGAGTTGACTTGAATATCTCTAAACTCTCTTCTGGATCAAAAATGTGCTTTTTTTCCCTAAAGGGTATCTGTAAATATACAAGATTTATAAATGTACAAGCTTAAGCAATATAAAATAAAACAGTATAAATGTTTTTTAAACTGCTAGTCTAGACCCTTTAATCTGTTATAAAATCAGTTTGATGAGTCATAACAAATTTTTTTTTTAGTCAAATAAAAAGAACAGAACAGAAATGATCAGAATGCATCTCCTGCATTGATTAAAGTGTTGCTTCATAGTTTTGTGTTACTTTGTGGCTGTGTTTGCATGTAGCAGGAATTGTTGTAAAATGTGTTTCTTACTGTGAACCACATTTTTAAAAGTTGGAAAAACACTGTATAAACTACAGTTGTAGAATTCTTTCATTCCACAAACATTTATTGAGTGCTCATTTGGTGCCAGGCCCTCTGCTAAGTGCTGGGGATAAAATGATAAACAGCATATGGTTATCCACCCTGCAGCAGCTCACACAGCCAGCACGATCCATATGGAGTTCCTAGAAACAAAGGATTATACTTGTTTCAATCTTCCCCAATCACAAGAACTCCTCCCAAATAATGGGTGTTTGGGCCCATGGGACTTTTTTTCCCCCCCCTGCATATAATGCTCAGTTGTTTTTCTCAGTTGAGATTTGCAGACATATTTACATTTCTTCCAAGGAAGGGAACTTTGTTCCCAAGTTCCTAACTGTATACTATGTCTATTATATTGAGAAGGTCTTGCAATGGGAGTTGACCATAATTGAGTTCGTCAACTCCCATTGCTAGAATGGGAATATTCAATTTCCATGTTACTCCAACAAGCCTCACTGGATAGATCTCAGTGCTTTAAAATAGTGGTATGTTACTTTTTAAGGGAAAAATTAAAAATCATCCCGAAATTTTTTCTTTATTATCCAAGAGTTAAGTGAAACATAGAAGTGGCATTAATAGTGACAGGTAATCATTTTGCAGATTGGGTTTAGGGAAAGTGATGTGTTACATTTCCAGTCTTCTGATCGGTTACATTTCCAGTCTTCTGATCGAGTTGCTTATTTATAGGAGCTGTGTACAGGCAGGGTCCTGACATTTACTCTCCCTCTTTATCTGAGACACCGTTTATCAATCTCTGAGCACTATAAATTCCCAGGAGATTTAGAAGATTTTAATTTAAAATTTAAAAAATCATAACCAGTTCAACATGCTGGACGGGTTAAACATGCACGCGCGCACACACACACACACACACACACACACACACACACACTCTCCCACAAACGCATCTACCTTTTGAATCACTCCAACATGTTGCTACTTGTGATTTTTAAATTTAGTTGTGAAATTGAACCTGCAATCTCCCAATTTTACTTTGAATTATTAAGGTCCCTTTCTCCTCCCCTCTCCATTCGGCCCCCTGTCATCATGCCCTTCAAGAAATGCTTTACCCATTTGTTACAGGTCTTAAGTACCAAAACCAGGCTTGTTACCCTTCCCTCTAACTTTGAATTGCTTGATCTTTTCTCTTATTTTGTACCTCTCTGCTTGCCTCATTCTATTTTTGTTTTGAGTGATTGCCTATAAAGAAAAAAAAAAATTCTGGAACATTTTAATAAAATTATTAATCTTGATGGTATTCAAATCACTAGGTTAGAATATAATAAAGCTATGTATTAATTTAAGGAAAAAACTATGAAGAATATAGCCAAATATTTTTTTTTTCTTAATACCTCAACTTAGACCTTTCTTTTAGGTAATTTGAAAAAATTAAAAGAAACATAATTTTTTTTTTTTTGGCTCAATGCCTATAATCCCAGCATTTGCGGAGGCTGTAAAAGGAACATAATTTCTTCAGTAATACTCTTAAAAATACTGAGTAAAATAATGGTTTTTCTTTTGCTAGTTGATTTTTGAAAGCATTTTATATTTTGTATCTTGTAAACATTTATGAAATAAATGATATTTAATTTTAAGAAAATTTCATTTGGTAATTTTAATATTAATAGTTTTAAGCTTGATTATTTACATTTTAAGGTTTTCATGGTTTGAAAAACATATTTTAAAGGTTCAAAAGCACTTTGGTTTTCAGGGAATAAAAAGAAAGCCATTTACCTTGATTTCTCAACTTTTTTTCACTTCCCCCCCCCAAATTAACTTACTTTGCAAATCAAATTGGCCTCTTAAGTATCAAGAGGTAAAAAGAATGAATTCATGATTATCATACAAGGGTGAGTCTTCTTACCGTCTACATATCTTTTCCTTTCAAGAATTTTGTTTTAATCAAGTACTAGTATAAATATGACATAAGCTCCCACCTTTTTTCTGCTTACTGCGACTTAGAACAAGAGATCCAACCACTCTGAGGCTTAGTTTCCTTACTGGAAACCTCATCAATGTAACCTTATCAATGAGATAACATGAAAAATTGCCAAGTCCGGCCCCAAGAAGGAACTCAATAAATATTACTTATCAACTAGGTAAAAGCACTATGAATTTTTTCTGCTACTCATTCAATAATATTAAAATACAGTTTGGACACTAAATTTTAGAAGATTTTTAAAATTTATGTTCTCTATTTAGTTATCAGTCTACATGGGCATTCTACGTAAAAAAATGACTAGTTGAATGAGTATATTTTTGAAATAACTGAAAACCCTCAGCTGTCTGCATGAGAAGGGTCTTCTCCAGACACCATGTGAATATATAGGTCCTGGGCCTTGTCCTGTAAAAACTCAAACATAAAAACAAAAACTTTTTGTTATGGAAAATGTTAGATACCTAAAAACAGAATAATACGATGAATCCTTCATGTACCCATAACCCGTGGTCAGTCTTGTTTCATCTGGATCCTCACCCCTGTCCCTGTCTCCTGTAGAATTCTGATGCAGATCACAGGCAATGTAATTTCATCATAAAACTTTCAATTTTAAATAATTGTTTTATAAATAAAAAACTGTCTTCTATTTAAAAGTTGGTCAGAATGATTTATTCGGGCAGATTTTGGATTTATCAGAAAAGTTTCCTGACTGACATTTTTTTCAGCTCTTACCATCTCTGGGGCAAACCGTTGTGTTGTGCGACCACATGACAGCCTTCCCTAGGACCTTGGGACGTGAGCATGTTCAGGCCGAGTAGAGCACAAATAACCTGGACCTGGGGAGAGGTAGTTAGGGTAGTTTTAGTTACCAGAAAAACAAAAACACAAAACATGGTCCTGTGCCAGGAACAGATTACAGCAGATCTTAGTGCCTTCAACTTGGGGATAAGTGGTGGGGCCTGGGTTGGCAGAGCCCTGGGGGCCGTCACCTTCTGGCACCTTCTTAATCCCCTTTCTTGTGCTGCAGTGGTCAAATATTGTGTGGTAATAAGTGAGAAAGATGGAGAGGCTGCGTGCCCCTCAGCTTCCACCCCCTGCTGTGTTTCTGCCTGGTCTGGAAGCCCTCCCTGGGAGGCAGCCTTACTCCCTGTGTCCCTCCTGAGTGTGCCTTCAGGCCAGAAGCCTGTAACGCTTGTCACCTTTCAGTAAACTCTATCTTCCCTCACTAAGATGGAAGCACTCCGGCCGGCCGCACAAGTTATGGTTTATTAATCTTATCCTGCCCAGTACTGACTGCACTATGGTCCCTGAAACCAAACGAGCAGGCCAGGTTGAATGCCTGGTGGCTGAGCGTTTAACTTGGAAACCCAAATCTACTCTTATGGAAATAACTCAAATGTTGCCTCATCAAGAGGCTTCCATCGGACAATTCGGAGTTTACTGGGATTTAGTTGAAAATAATGCAATGTTGTGAGATGGGAAGATGATTTAAAGGAAATTACATCAAATGCTTGAAATCAGTTTTTGAGTTTGAACTCATAAACAAATGCAAACCTATCATTTGATGATGCCTATTATAAACTAATAAAATGATTCAAGAATATGAATGGAAAAAAAAAAAGAGGCTTCCATCATTGTCATTCTTTGTTTTTTTTTTTTTGTGGTTTTTGGCCGGGGCTGGGTTTGAACCCGCCACCTCCAGCATATGGGACTGGCGCCCTACTCCTTGAGCCACAGGCACCACCCCCGTCGTCATTCTTTATTCTCCTAAGGGCTTTACTTTCTGTCACACCTGAAGTTTTATATATATATTAATCAATACCTGAAATTATACTTCCAAACTTGCTTGCTGTCTGTTTCCCCTCACTAGAAGGTAAACTCTCTGATTTTTTCATTCACTGTTACAACCCTAGGATCTGGCACATGGTGCTCAAACTTTTATTACAAACAATATTAACGCATTACCTTTAGAAGCTGGATTCTCATCATTACGTCTCCAGATCAAAATTCACGTACATAAGTCCCCAGCAGATCGGCTACTGATTTGAGCCTTACTTAGGTAGCCTTTCTGTTTTTAATGAACATAATTTTGTTTTGAACATTTGGACCCAGGTGCGAATTTTGTTCTTGATACATTGATACAATAGCTACTATGTATGAATAGTAGCTGTTCATTTCCATTTGGAGCAAAGTCTGAGGACTGGGAAGTTTGAAGCTAAGGCTTAAAACCAGGGCTTTTGTTTTTTGCATTTCTTTTTTTATTATTATTAAATCATAGCTGTGTACATTAATGCAATCATGGGATACAATGTGCTGGTTTTATATACCATTTGAAATATTTTCATCAAATGGTTAACATAGCCTTCACAGTATTTTCTTAGTTATTGTGTTAAGACATTTATATTCTCCATTTAGTACGCTTCATATGTACCCTCGTAAGATGCACCGTACGTGTGGTCCTGGGCTTTTTTTTTTTTGTAGAGACAGAGTCTCACTGTACCGGCCTCGGGTAGAGGGCCGTGGCGTCACACGGCTCACAGCAACCTCTTAACTCTTGGGCTTACGCCATTCTCTTGCCTCAGCCTCCCAAGCAGCTGGGACTACAGGCGCCTGCCACAACCCCTGGCTATTTTGTTGTTGTTGTTGCAGTTTGGCCGGGGCTGGGCTCGAACCCGCCACCCTCGGCATATGGGGCCGTTGCCCTACTCACTGAGCCACAGGCGCCGCCCCCGATCCTGGGCTTTTTAATAGCCCAAGAGCGATTAGCTTAGCGATACTTAAGCTCTTCCACTGTTACTGTCCAGTAATATAATTTCCCTTTCCCCCTTTTGCAGAGAGATATTCTGGCATTTAGATACTTTTTTTTTATTATTAAATCACAGCTGTGTACATTAATGCAATCATGAGGTACACTGTGCTGGTTTTATATGCCATTTGAAATTTTTTATCAAACTGGTTAACATAGCCTTCACCACATTTTCTTAGTTATTGTGTTAAGACATTTATATTCTACACTTACTAAATTTAACATGTACCCTTGTAAGATGCAGGTGAAAGGCCAGAGCCAACCTGCCAGCAGACTTCTTGCTGCTGGGGCCCTCAAAAGAGCCTTCTTTCCAGTTTTGGGTTGAACCCCCTTTCTGAGTCATGACATTTTGGCACAGGGCAGAGCTCTGTTTTACATTTCTACTGGATTTTAAATGTTTGAGTGACTAGTAGGTGGATCGTGAACTGCATTTGCATGCTTAGAAACTTTCACACAGTAAAAGCAGGTGGGGGAGTGTCACATGACTCTTCCTATATTGGCATTATATTTGGCCAGCACCTTCCTACCATCATAACATGGCTGGCTATTTCTTTCGCTTCAAAGCATATTTCTGATTTTAATCTCCTATAACACCTATTCTCTCAGTAAAATTGCAGTAAACCAATTTCTTTCAGATCAATCTCTGCACCTTCTCCTAGAAAGCAGAATTAAAAAAAAAATTATTCCTGTAGTAGTTAAGAAGTTGACTTTCTTGGCATAGAGATTTTTAAAGATTAATTTAGTTGACTTCTTTAGCACTTCTTTTACCAAATGAAATTGCAGTGGCCTAGATGATTTGCATAATTTATTAAGGATAGAAAGCAAATTATCAGCCTTTAAGGCATTGTTCAGTCTGGTCCTATAAAACGTGATTGTCCCTATGATTTTTCAGTAATATAATCCAAGGGTATCCCCAGGCACTTCCAAAAAATTAAAACAAAAAAAAAAATCTACCTACCTGTCATATGACATGCTTACAGGAGGCAATGTTGTATAAAACCTACATTGGTAAACAACACGATCATTAACAATTCAATAAACGGGCAACTCAATACAATCAAACACTGAAAGGATATTTGAATCTAAAGGGAAAAATAGAGAAGAAAACAAAGAGAAATTATCTCCTTAGCCTCTGATGACAGTAATGACTTTTTCCATTTTTCTTGAAATGATTTAAAAACCTTCAGAATATAAGCTTCTTGTGAAAGGTCCAGGCGCGTGTTAACAAATGTTTGCATGATTTGTCATGGCCTCAACATGGGAACAACCCAAATGCCCATCAACTGATGAATGGATAAACAAAATCCTGTGTACCTACACAGCAGCATATTTTTCAGCCATAAAAAGGAGTGAAATACGGATGCAAGTTTCTCAGCATGGACGAGATCAAAAACATGCTTTGAAGTGAAAGAAATGGTCACAAAAGCCCAGATACTGTATGATTCCGTTTATATGAAATGCCCAGAATGGGCAACTCCATAGAGGCAGAAAAGAGATCAGTGGTTGCCAGGGGCCGGGGCAGGAAACAGGAAATGTCTGATAATAGTTACAGAGTTTCTTGGGGGGGTTGGTGATAAAATGTTCTGGAATGGGTGGTGATGTTTGTATAACTTTATGAAGTATATTAAAATTTACTGAATTGTACATTGAAAAGGGTGATTTTATGGTATGTGAATTGTATCTTGATTTAAAAAAAACTTCAAAAAGTGATATCAAGAAAGAAAATGATGACTTCTATCCTCTCCTGACTAAGTAAGAACCAGTGTGCTTGCACGCTGCCTGTCTCTACCCACCTGCTGCGTTTTGTCGCTGTGGGACTCCAGAGTTGTGGCACCATTGTGCAGATTGTAACTCATCACAGGTTGCCAGATGAGGGAACAAAAAAGGGTCTGGCGTCCTGGCCACATGCCCGCTCTACTTGAAAGAAGGGGGCACCTTTTTCTAAATCACTGAAAAGTGCCTTCTGGACTAGCAGTGGCTTTATTTTAATGGATTTTTCGGGCAGGGAGGGTTGGTAAATATACATGCATCTTCAAGTCTACTATCTTGAATTGGATAATTCTCAACCCTATTTGCTAAGCAAGAGATTATTCTGGAAAATAATCCATTGTGTCAGTCTAGCCCTTCATTTTTTCCTATAATACCATATTTCATATAGTATTATGGAATACATCATAATGTAAAGTTGAACAATCAACAATCAATGAACTGTTACTTTTAGTATTAACTATTTGTAGTGATCTATCTACAAGATCAATCTTGTTTATTTGCGATGCCTAAGGATTAGACCCTGGTTGATAACCATACAATTTTTTATCGTATTTTTCTATAATACTATATTTCATGTAGTATTATAGAAAAATGAAGGGCTGGGCTGACTACAATGGATTATTTTCCAGAATGGCCCTTTCTTAGCAAATAAGGTTGAGAGTTATCCAATTAATCTTAAAAAGTGTATTTCTAGCTTAAGTCTGGGTTTTAGAATTCCTTTAATTTTGCCTTTTTTGTTTAAAAGTATATTGTTCAACTTTACCTTATGATGGCTGTATATTTGACATCACTAACAGCCACCATTACCAAGGGACTTCCTAATACTTGTTAGGAAGTATTGTTTGAACAATGAACAAGTTCAAGTGTAAACATTTCTTTATTGTTCGAACAATGCAACTTTTTTGACAGCATTCTTGTATAGATTTCAAAAGATAGTATTTTCTACACTAAATTTAATCAGCGACTCACGCATTTATTGAATTGCTGTTATGTTCAAAATAACACTCTATTCCAAATAGGAAGATCTCCCCAAATCCTAGTACTTTACATACCAAGCGCTTGTGTGCCTAATACATGGTAGGTATTCAATAAATATTTGTAGATGGATCAATGAATGAAGATCAATCTTGTTTATTTGCAAGGCCTAAAGATTAGACCCTGGTTGATAACCATACAGTTGTTTTTTTTTTTTTCGTAGAGACAGAGTCTCACTTTACCATCCTCGGTAGAGTGCCATGATGTCACAAGACTCACAGCAACCTCCAGCTCTTGGGCTTTCGCGATTCTCCTGCCTCAGCCTCCGGAGCAGCTGGGAGTACAGGCGCCCGTCACAACGCCTGGCTATTTTTTGGTTGCAGTTCAGCCAGGGCTGGGCTTGAACCCGCCACCCCTGGGGCAGGGGCCCTACTCACTAAGCCACAGGCGCCACCCGATAACCATACAGTTTAATCGGCCCTTACTTCAGTTGGCACTCTAGAAGGGAAACTATCTGATGCAAAAAATGTGATATAATTTGGAATACTTCTAAGATAAATCTAAGAATTCTGGCAAACTATGAACAGTTAGTCTTAGTATTAACTATTTGTAGTGGTCTATCTGCAAAGTCAACTATTTTAAACTGATCTTTTCCAGCAGTTTTTGTGGTTACCTTTTTATGAAAGAAACGTTTACACTTGAACTTCACTTGAAAAATTACTCAAAAATTTTCCATTTAAATATTAATAATCAGTGGTTCTCAATCAGCTGTTTGTGTCTAATCTCAGAAAGGTAGAATTCAAAATTTCTGGACTAATTAGAACTACCTGCTGGAGCTCATGAATCTGAAATTTACATGGTATTTTACTGCATGATATTTTAAGTTTTAATTTAGCTACACAATTATTCATAAACACATTTTTTTCTCATAAAAATCTGAAAGATTTCAAGCAAAGGGAACATCTCCTCATTCCCAATTCCTTCTCTCTTTCCCTGACTCAAGTGTTTCTTGTGTATGTTAAAATTTGAGAACCATTGGGCGGCGCCTGTGGCTCAGTCGGTAAGGCGCCGGCCCCATATACCGAGGGTGACGGGTTCAAACCCGCCCCGGCCAAACTGCAACCAAAAAATAGCCGGGCGTTGTGGCGGGCGCCTGTAATCCCAGCTACTCCGGAGGCTGAGGCAGGAGGATCACTTAAGCCCAGGAGTTGGAGGTTGCTGTGAGCTGTTTGATGCCAAGGCACTCTACTGAGGGCCATAAAGTAGTGAGACTCTGTCTCTACAAAAAAAAAAAAAAATTTTGAGAACCATTGCTGTTTATTACAAAGTAGTAAACTGAAAAACTTTGGTAGAGCTCAAAATAAAGGATATAGTTTTACTGTTCTTCTTTATCATGCGAATTATGGAGTCTAAGCTTCCAACAAGATGGAGAAGAATTGCCCTGTCAAGTATTTGAGAGCCTTCATTTAAGATGGTATCTTACCAAAAGAACCTCTTCTCACAAAAAAAATATTTAATTCCAATTATTCTCAGTAAGGCATGCAAGCAGTGGAAATAGTAAACATACTGAGCGTGTGGGGAAAGCAGTTGGTATTCGGTAAACAGCAAGTAATTTATTGACTTGGCAAGGCTCCCTTGAACTCCAGTATGCAGTTAACTCTTAATTATCTAGGAACAGATTTACTATTTTCTAAATTGTTTGAAATTGTACTGAGCCTTCTTTGCCTCATTTTGCTACATCCTAGGCTAATAATACTGTGATTGAGACAGCAGTGGTGTTAATCAAACTTGGGCAATCGTCTAAGCGGAGGCCCACTTTCAAACCCTTGTTAAATACATCCTCTCTGTCCCACACTGTGTTAAGAGGAAAGACGAAAATTCTGCGTTTAGCGTGCTCACAGTCCAGAGGCAGACAAGTTAAAAACAAACAGTAGGCAATAATGCAGACAGCAGATCAAAGTGGCATCTCACTTGGGTACAGGGAAAAGGGGACTCCGGGTGGGGAGTCCATTTGCATTAGATAGCAGGAGTTTAAGCTGACCCGAGGTTGCTGACTTGAGCAAGTGAGGCTGTCCACAGACAAATGGCTACTACTGCTCTAACTTTGAAAAGGGGGCTGGAGTGGAAACACGAGGCGGCCGTGTCATTGTCTACCTAGCGATGGAAACCGTTGATGGGAACAAGATTGCCAGGGAGAGCAATTGAGGAGGCATGTCTGCGAACATGAGCTTTTCCCCTTACTTTTCTTTCTGTTTTTAAAGACAAAGTCTCCCTCTTTCACTCAGGCTACAGTGTGGTGGCATCCTCATAGCTCACTGCAGCCTCAAACTCCTGGCCTTAAGTGATCCTCCTGCTCCAGCCTCCCAAAGTGCTGAGATTACAGGCATGAGCCACCCGCCCGAGCTTTGAAGGGATAGGGGGAATCTGAGAAGGAACCACTAGAGAGGAAGAAAAAGAAAGATGAGAAGGGCCAGGGAAGATGAAGGTCAAAGGAAGAGAGCGGACAACTCTGTCAAATAAGATGTCCTGGGAAGCTTGGTGAGAGCCATGTCAGGAGCAGAGCCACACCAGTCAGAAGCACTTCCTGAGTGCCTGTGATGAAGGGATCGGGCTCTGTAGTGTTACGCAGTTTAATCTGCACTGTGCCCCTTTTAGGGAAAGCATCACGATATTATCATCCTCATAGTACAGGAGAGTAAATTGAAGCACAGAAAAACCTTGAGCAGAGTTGCACCACTAGTTTGCAACAGAGCTAAGATTATAACTCAGTTCGAACTAACTTGTGAGTCCAGCTCTTGGCCATGGCCGGGTACCAGCAGTGCTGAGAAAGGGCAGAGTGGACGCCGTTTCTTTTTGGAGACTTTTGTCAGTGGAGCATAAAGTATAGATGGGACAAAGGGGACACTGAGTCTAAACAAGGTGTTTCTTTGTTTTTAATTCTTGTTTTGAAGATGAGAGAGGTTTGTACATGATGATCAGCTAAGGAGAGAAAGCCAGCGAGAAGAGAGAAAGAAAGAGAAGTCTCAAGGTGAAGGAATGGATGTCTGGGTAGCCATAGTTCTATTTCCCGGGCTGGATCAGAATAGATCTGGGAAGGGAAAAAAAATAAAAAGACCTGCCAGTTTGAATAATAAATGCTAGTTTATTAAAGAAACCACCAGAAATAAATTTCCATTCAGTCTTTTCTCACCTTGGAATTCATTTGTTTATTTATTTATTTATTTGAGACAGAGTCTCACTATGTTGCCCTTGGTAGAGTCACAGCTCACAGCAACCTCAAACTCTTGGGCTTAAGCAATGCTCTTGTTTCAGCCTCCCAAGTAGCTGGGACTACAGGAGCCCACCACAGCACCTGGCTATTTTTTTTTTTTTTGCAGTTTTTGGCCAGGACTGGGTTTGAACCCGCCACCTCCAGCATATGGGGCCAGCATCCTACTCCTTTGAGCCACAGGCGCTGCCCCCGGTTATTTTTTTGTTGCAGTTGTTGTTGTTGTTTAGCAGGCCTGGGCCGGGTTCGAACCTGCCTGCCTCAGTGTTTGTGGCCAGTGCCCTGACCACTGAGCTATGGGTGTCAAGCCTCACCTTGGAATTCATTAACATAATTAACATCATTCCTGGTGAAGTAGATTGAATTTCTTGTTTACACTACAATTCAGAATGTGCTTGCCCTATCAAACTAGGCCATATCTATCTAAATAGCAACATTAAGGGCACAGTATCCAGGTACACTTTCCCTTCCTGTGTCCACACTGTAAAATCCGACATCCTCTTTCCTTCCATCTGTTCCTGTCCTCAATGGAGCACCCAGAATCCTTCCTTTGGCAACAGAAGCATTAGTACCCGTTTCAGAGGTCTTTGCTGAACCTGTTGTCGTATTAGAAATGAGAATGAGTTCCAGTTCTCCCTGATCTTATTTTTGAAAAAAGTAGGGGCCAAGGATGGGTAAACTTTACTTAAACTGAGTTTCTAATAATTATAGTAGAAAACAAAATTAATTCTATTGTATTTTGTTTGTAATGTCATCATAAAGACTTTGAATGAAATCCAGACTCTTATTTCTTTGTAGATTCCTCTCCAAAAGACAATGGCTTTGCTGTTCTGGTGGAGCAGTGGCTGCCAGTCACACTCTAGGTCATTATTTCACAAGTTTACGAAAGACTTGCAGTCCTTGGGACCTTCTGGGCGAGAGCACTAATGCTGGGCCAGGGGAAAGTGCAAAGGACTATGCATGTATTTCTGCTAGGAGCTTGCGACTTTCTTAAAGACAATTAGATGGCTGCAGAAATGACTAGAATTCAGACTAACAGAGGGCTAGTAGAAATGGTGTTGGGTCACTCCGTTTCTTCCATTTAAAAAGAATTATACCAGTAATGCATAAATATATTTTTGCTGAAAGGAATACAGAAGTCTCTAGAATAAATTGTTGTAGTTCTCCCTCGCATCCTCCCAGTGCCACTTCCTTTCCCACATTGAGATGCTTCTTGCTGGTCTCTTTTCTATGCATTTGAGAATGACCAGCAGCAAATACGTGTATTTCTGTATCTACACCCTTTAACACACCGTTTTTATCATTGTTTAGCACACAATATTTGTCATGCAATGTTCTGTGAATTTTTCACTGAAGAAGGTCTTTTCATGTCATCACAGAGATTAATTCTTTTTAAAGTCAGTGCAGTATAACTGCAGAATAAATCTTAGACTATCCTACCCGAGAGAATGAAATAAAAAATGACTAAATGCTAAAACTTTTGATTTCGGTAAGCACTATTGATTATATTAAATTACTTCCATGTTTAATTACTTGTTTGAGAAGACTAAACCTCGTAGAAATTTCCTCTTAGCTTTTCATCTTTTGAAAACATAGATTTCATGCATCATTTTGATAAATGTATTCTTAAAACCAACCACTCTTTTTTTTTTTTTTTTTTGTAGAGACAGAGTCTCACTTTATGGCCCTCGGTAGAGTGCCGTGGCCTCACACAGCTCACAGCAACCTCCAACTCCTGGGCTTAAGCGATTCTCTTGCCTCAGCCTCCCGAATAGCTGGGACTACAGGCGCCTGCCACAATGCCCGGCTATTTTTCTTTCTTTTTTTGGCCGGGGCTGGGTTTGAACCCGCCACCTCCAGCATATGGGACCAGCGCCCTACTCCTTGAGCCACAGGCACCACCCCATACTGCCTGGCTATTTTTAAAACCAACCACTCTTAAGAGGAATGCTTAAGTAGAAAACATTGCACTACTACCTAGTAGGGGCCTACAGTTGAATGCTGTGGACCCCCCAAGGCAGAAACAGAATGAAATAGAATAAAACGAAAATTCTTAAATATCTCAGGGTAATGGGAATTCTTCCAGTACTTAAGAACAATGAGAGTTCTTTTTTAAAATTTCGGTGCTTTTCTCATCACTGTTAAACTGTTCAGTAAAATCTTTTCAAGAAACGAAATACTACTTCTTTTTTAAAGCTATATTTGTATATATACATGTATGTATTTGTATATGTGTATACGTATATATTTGTATAGAAACATGCCAGGGAAAAAAATAAGTTTGTTTTCACAGTGATCATCTCTGGGTGGTGAAGTGATTCTTATTCTAAGTCAGGTGATTCTTATTCTAATCTTTCCCTAAACGTTTTTTTTTTAAATCTCAATGACTGAGTTGTGTTTTTTTGTGTTTTTTTTTTTTTTTTTTTTTTTTTTTTTTTGCAGTTTTTGGCCAGGCCTGGTTGAACCCACCACCTCTGGCATATGGGGCCGGCGCCCTATTCCTTTGATCCACAGACACCACCCCTTTCCCTAAACTTTTTAATTTCACTGCTTTGTGAACACATCTTACTTTTCTTAATTAGAAAAAAAAAATGGAAGCAATAAATGAATTAATAACAAAGTGGAATGACATGTCTTGACTTGAGAAAAGAAAATGTGCTCTCTCTCTCTCTCTTTTTTTTTTTTTTTTGCAGTTTTTGGCCAGGGCCGGGTATGAACCTACCACCTCCGGTGTATGGGGCCGGCGTCCTATTCCTCTGAGCCACAGGCACCTCCCAGAAAATGTGCTATCTTTATATTTCCTATGTTTACCTAGTTAGATGTCAATATAAATTTTTAAAATTTATAAGAACAAAACATACCATTGGACCCCTAAGTGCAATGTATAAAATTTTAACCTTAGGTCAAGTAAACTGCAAAGAGACTTCTTATGTATAAATAAACACATGATCTAAAGCAGTTTATTCTGTACCTTAGGCCAGCACACAAAACACACTTTTATTTACTAAGTTAGATTTCTTTTGTTAAATAATATTTTTAAATGTATAATTTAGCAAAATTTAGTTGTTGTTTTTTTTAAAAAGCTTATTTTTGTCATTTCCAAAAAAAGAGAGGAAGCTGTGCTTAGTGGGAAAGTTGCAACATTCAGTTTGTAAGTAGTTTAGATATTTTTTTCAACTACTTCTCTTACATAAGAGCTCTGTAATTTCTCCATAGGGAGAAATAACACTGGGCTACATTATGTCTTTTTAATTTTTCCTCCAGATAGTGTTTACAAATCAACATGTAGGAGCGACTCCATATTTAAAGTTATTAGCCAACTTTGGTGTCCATTTGCCATTAAAGACAATTGGTAATTTTAACAATCAATGAGAGTTTATTTTAGGAGAAAACTTACTGAAATTTTCAGGAAATAACCTTTTTGTTCCAAAACAGCTGTCATTGAACACCATTATATCTACAACAATTAAAATTATCTTTGGTGACTTTTAGCATCTGGCATGGCTCCATTATTGTTCCGTTAAATATTTTTCAAGTTTGCTAGGACTTTTGCCCACTGTGTGCTGACGGCTCTTTATTGTCACTGTGTATCTTAGAATTCACCTTTGTGACATTACTTTTTTGTATTGTGGGAGAATGTGTAATTTCTGCATCAACTGGCCTGAGAATTCAAGTCACATTTATTCGGAAATTGCAGCACATACCTACAAGTCACTTATAGAAATACAATCTGTTCCATTATATTTGGCAACAACTATCCCCTTCTCTCTTTTTCTAGATCCTTGCAAAAAATTCCCAGTTTAAAGAATTAGCTAACATGTAGTGGACAGAAATAAAACAGCAAAGGACAGCACATGCTGTCATTTTGACAAATTTATCTGAAAATTGTGAAGAAAATTTCCAAGTTGAGGTACGGGGAATTGATTGTCAAAAACAAAGCGGGAGAAAAACAAAAGCATACTATTTTGCATCCCAATGGAACTTATAAACATGTTCGTTCAACATCCACCCAGAATGAATACTGTGTCTCTGGAAAAAAAAAACCCTGAGATCCTGTAATACTTCACCTAATTTAAATCTTAAATAAGACCGTGTGTGTTTATTTAATTTTAAGAGGAAGTACATGATTGATTAATTAAGCACTGAAATATAATAGTTTAGGGAGTCTAACTGCATCGTAGTATACAAGGTCAATACTTTTATAATACGTCAGGCCGTAATCACTATTATTGAGTTGTTATAGTTTGAGGGAAAGAATTTATGTGCCATGATTTTATTCAAACCAAAAAGGTATTTGAAAAATGTTTAAGAATTATTACTCCTTATTGAAATCTAAAATACTAATACCAATGAACATTTCTTGTACTCTAATACTTTGTGAACATTTGCAAGCCAATAACTAACCATTCAGACAAAAAAAAAAAAACTACTAGAAAGGATTTATTTGGGCTAGTAGCATGAAATTTATTTTAAGTAATTTCAAAATCTGCAGAAATCCAAAGCAATTTGAGCTCGTGTAGTGTGTAGTCTGGGAATTGCCGCTTGGTACAGTGTCTTCAGACTAACTCCCTCTGAGGCTCTTCTGTCCTCTCTGTCACATCAGGCACTTTTATACCTGGAATGTCCCCCACACACACAATTTTGCATAATCAGATTCCGGATTGTTGGGGGGCAGTAATGTCAGCTAACAAAATTTATCTCCCACCCTAGGTGGTTGAAAATGGAAAGCATGCAAAATATTATTTAAAAAGCAGGATCCAAACCCAACTTTCACAAAATTTAAAATTGACTAAAAGCTTGAAGACAGATACTCCAAATCGTTACAAGGTTTTGTCTCTGGAGAACAGAGTACCGGTGATTTTCCTTGTCTTACTATTTTCCAAATATTTCAGAAGTTCATGTATTACTTTCACAGTTAATAAAACAGTAGAAGTCAAATTTGGGGACGAGTATCCCAAGAAAATGTAAATAAAATACACAGAATACTGAATTGTTTCAAAAAATTAAAAAAAAAAAACAAAACCTCAACTACTTTTGTAAAGTAATCCGGGTCTCCAAGCTCTTCCTCTCATTTGTGGAACATAAAGTATATTTTGGATCAAAACATGGAACATTCCAGACAATGTGAAATCTAGAAAGGAACCACACCTGTATCCCGACACAGAGCCAAAAAAACGGTAGCTACTGAATAAATATTCAGGTCCAGTCTTCCTCTACTACCATGCACAAAAGTAAAAGTTTTATTGTTGCTATGAATATGATAGAATTTGTGGGTCAGGAATTATGATTAATAAGGCACGTTTCAGAGTTTGAATGCACTGAGCACTTTTAAGTGGAACAGAAGCAATCATCAACTCTAACTGAAAAACGTGATGATTTTGAACTACACTAGAGATATTTACTTTGTGATTTTTGAGAATTACGCAATTAGTTATTTTTTTTTCAAAGTTATTACTTGTACCAAACAGTGACTTGTACCAAACAGAGAAAGAACATTGTGTATTTAAGCCATTTGTTTACCTACCTCAGTGCTCTTGTTGGGGGGAGGATTTAGCTTCACTAGAATTTTCTGTAAGAAGAGTAACCTTTACATCATGGCAATTCTAAAAAGTCATCTTTTTCGGAGAAAATGATGAAGCAATGTGTGTGGAAAGCTGCAAAATCTAAAGTTGCAGTCGGATGAGGCAAGGGATATTTGTTATTAAAAAAAAAAAAGAATTAAATCACCCCTAAGGATATTTTTTTCCAGCAAAAAAAATTACTATGTGGAACAAACTGTTAATATGACTTTTTAAAAATAATCAGAAGCTGTAAAAGAATTCCAACGGGGGAGATGACAGACATGAGATAAATAGGGAAGTTGAGAAAGAAAAATGAGTATGTGACGGGACTTGTGACTTTGCCATTATTTTTATTATCTTTGCAGAAGACTAAAGAGAGAGCTAAGAGAGACAAGTTAAAGTTTGGCTCTCTATTTTTCTCTCCCCTGCCGTGTTCTTTTTTGGGGGACATGTTCTATATTAAAAGCCCCCCAAATAGTCTACAGTATACCAAGAAAAAATTGAAAAGCAAATTTTGTGAAACTATCCTCAGATGTGGATGGACAATAGATCAAAAATAAATCTTCATGTTTGTATTTTCAATTTCAACCGGAGCCCTGTAGCTTTCTTTATAATCTGGGGCCTTGGCCGCACTCATTTTTGTAGTTTTATTTGCAGTGATTTTTGCAAGTGCTTAAGGAGCCTAAATAGCCAAAGCCGGCCCTGGTCTACTAAAGTGGGCTTTCTCTCTTCGGTGAAAGTTCTTTTTAATCTTCCAGTTTCTCCATTGATCAGAATTTGAAACTGCTCTTAAATTTTTTTCTCTTCTACTTAAATGTTTGATAATACATACCAGGAGATAGAGACCCAGGATTTTCAATTGGTGTATCACAAAAAATTTTAAAGATCATTGCTTAAATTATTTTTAAAAGAAATCCGAAGCACAGTAAGTATATCCTTTTTTTTTTTTTTTTAACTTTTTTGGGGAACAACATAATTTAAGTGTGCCGTGGAAGATAAACTATAGGTTCAAGTGTGCTGTGAGATTTGTATATACCTCGTCAAATAAAATGGAAAGGAGAAGCAAAAAAAAAATGTTGAAAAACACTGAAATATACTATTAGTATGCATATTTCATTATGTGTAATATACAGTGAGCCAATTATATGTATAAATCTCAAGCATTGTGATAGATACTAAAGATACAATTCTGAACAATTTAGAAAAGTTTCCCATTTTCAGTATGTACCAAGTTCTTTCCCCCTAAAAGTACATAAAGGTTCTAACGGCCTCTACAGTGCTATCAAAAATAATTTCTCCTTTCTAATTTGGAAACCACAAACATGAGCCATTATTTGTTTCTTAGTAATTTTCCACATGCCAGTCATCCCATCCTGGAACTCCTCCTCCGTCTCAGACCAAACCTCTTATTGCTGTTGTGACTTTTCCCATGTGACCCTTTAAATAAATTCTAAGATTTTTCCCATAATTAATTAATCTCAGAAATCAAAATGAAACATGTCACCAGGGTCTTATTTGAAGCCAAGAAATTTATTGGCTATTATCCAGCCTTCTTTCTAAATTAAACAACCCCACATACTGTTCTCACCATCCTTCTGTTTTAATATTAGGCATTTTCTCATCAGAGAACTAGGGCCATACAAGAAAAAGTTTTTGTATGTACACACCTGAACCAGGACCATATTTATATTTTAGTTCAGTGATATTGAAGGAAATTTTCCTTTCAATAAGATACATGCAGCGAGCCATAATGATGCCACTGCACTCAAGTTGGGGTGACAGAGCCAGACTCTACCTCAAAAAAAAAATAGGAATTTTCCCAGCCTTGATAGTAAAATACTACCATTTTCCATTTGACATTGATCCAAAATATGTATAGCAGCTCAAAATCTTTTCTCAAAGTCTGACCCTTTAGGCCTGGCAACAATTTAATGTGCAACTGAATCTTTATGATTTATAGGTGATTTACTTGAATTATACTTTGTCTTTGGTGACTCAGCTCTTTCCTACCATTGCCAATTATCCAAGTCCAATGATGACTAAAAGGAAACTGAAATGAGTCAGGGTCAAACACAGAGAGTCTAATCACGGTGTGTGTGTGTGACTGAGAGAAAGGGAGAAAGAGAGAGATTTAATTACCAAGCCAAACTCAAGATTGTTCATTATTTTTATTGATCGATTGACTGACACAGACTCTCACTCTTTTGCCTGGGGTAGAGTGCCGTGGTGTCGTAGCTCACAGCAGCTCAAGAGATCCTCTTGCCTCAGCCTCCAGAGTAGCTGGGACTACAGGTGCCCACTACAACGCCCGGCTCTGGCTGGTCTTGAACTCCTGATTTCAAGCCATCCACCTGCCTCGGCCTCCCACAGTGCAAGGCTTACAGGCGTGAGCCACTGAGCAGGCCTGTTGTTTATTTGTAAACATCTCTCTTTCCGAGTTAGATCAATGATTACCTGTGAAAGTTCCTTTTCTTCCTCTGGTCTCCCCAGTTTTCCTTCTTCCTATCCTCTGTCACACCTTCCTTTCCTTCCTTCCTTCATTCCGGGTGGTCTCAGCTTAAAGCAAAAGGTTCTTTTATTTTTAAATTTCAGATTAGTACGAGGGTGCACACGATTAGGTTGCACTGTTTGCATCAATAAGGTAAAGTCCTGGGTGCGGTTGTCTCCTTCCCGGCATGTACTCCATCTGGAAGCAAAGGGTTCTGTCGCAGCAGCGCGGGTAGGATACTGCACACCCAACCTGCAGTTTAATTGTGCCCAGTCCAGAGAGAGGCTTTGATCCGGGGAAGATGACCATTGCGTCCCAAACACTCCCTGTGCTACTCAGGCCCCTGCGGGCTCCCCGGGAGCCTCTGTGTCCGGCTTCCTGTGGTCCTTCTCTCTGTCCACCCCCCCCCCCCATCTTCCCTCACATCCGTGTGCACGCCTCCTTCCATCTCCAGGTTTCTTGTTCTACTTTGTTTCTCTTTTCTTCACGCCTAGCCACCTCTTTTTTCTCCCAAGTTACAACATAAACCATTTTCACTCCTGAATTTAAATGGAAAAAAATGATTCAGTAAATTTATATTTCTTTAAAGATGGCATGGATGTGGGTGGTGCCTGTGGCTCAGTGAGTGGGATGCTGGCCCCATGTACCGAGGGGGGCAAGTTCGAGCCCAGCCCCGGCCAAATGCAACAACAACAAAAAATAAAAATAAAAATAAAAATAAAAAAGGTGGCATGGTTGTAACTTCTAATTGCTTTTTCCCTAAGAGTTAGTGACTTTTATTTATTTATTTTTTTGCTATTATTAACATTATGGCTTTTCTTTTTTCTTCTTTTCTTTTTTAATTTCAGATTAATGTGAGGGTACATACAAGCCGTTAGGTTACAATGTTTGTATTGGTTAGGTAAGACTCCTTGTTGTGGAGTCCCACACCCAGGTGTGCCATAGAAGTTGGTGACTTGATGGAAAGTCCTCTGCATCTTGCAAAATTACTGCTTAGAAAAAGTATGAGATATTCAGAGGGGGCTCTGCTAATTTCTTCTAAGTTTCTTAGGATTGTTTCAGGATGAAAATATCGTAGTCATTGAAATGCACAATGATCTTTAAGCAGAGTCACCAAATTTAGTAAATAAAAATACGTTTAGTAAATAAAAACCTGTTAAATTAGAATTTCAGATAAACAACTAATAATTGTTCAGTATAATTATGTTCCATGTGATATCTGAGACATATTTATATTAAAAATGTAATTGTTGTCTTCTGGAATTAACATTTTTTTTGTAGAGACAGAGTCTCACTTTACTGCCCTCGGTAGAGTGCCATGACGTCATAGGACTCACAGCAACCTCCAGCTCTTGGGCTTCTGTGATTCTCCTGCCTCAGCCTCCTGAGCAGCTGGGACTACAGGCACCCACCACAACAGCTGGCTATTTTTTTGTTGCAGTTTGGCCTGGGCTGGGTTTGAACCCGCCACCCTCGGTATATGGGGCCAGCACCCTACTCACTGAGCCACAGGCACCACCCTGAAATTAACATTTTTTTAATTATTTATTAATTTATTTTTTTTTATTAAGTCTTTTGTGCATAGATCATAAATACATTTATGCCCATTTCAGTGTGTTGATTATTTGTACAAATTGGAGTGCTTACATCATACTAATCAGCATAGCTTTCAGTTCATCTGAAATTAAAATTTAATTGGGCATTCTGTATTTTATAACTGACTATATTTATAATACTTGTCTGTGTGTATTTGTGTAATATTTGTGAATTGTGTGATTTTTATTTGGGGCCTAACTATATTTACAGTTTCCCTGCTGCTTCTCCTCCCTGGCACACTATCTAAAGTACTGACTTTATATTCTTCCCCTTGGGTTGGGCAGTGCCTGTGGCTCAAAAGGGTAGGGTGCCGGCCCCATATGCCCGAGGTGGCGGGTTCAAACCCAGCCCCGGCTAAAAACTGCAAAAAAAAATAATAAAATAAATAAATAAATAAATAAAATAGGCCTCTTGGGTAGATACTTTATTTCAGTTCCTTCTGAATCCATCTTAAATGTAGATGGTTTAAGAGAAACATGAGCTTACATATTCCATTCCTTATTTTTTAATAAATGTCCAAAAAAAGGGCAGCATTTCTGAACCTTTCTAAAAACAGTCAGCCCTTGTGGTAATGTATACTAAGGAATACTATGTTAACACCATTTATTTATTTATTTTTTTTTGGCCGGGGCTGGGTTTGAACCCGCCACCTCTGGCATATGGGACCAGCGCCCTACCCGCTGAGCCACAGGCACCGCCCTACTAAGGAATACTATGGATAGCCCTTAAAAAGATGGGGACTTTACATCTTTCGTATTAACCTGGGTGGAGTTGAAACACATTCTTCTTAGTGAAGTTTCACAATAATGGAAGATCAAGTATCCAATGTACTCAGTACCAATATGAAACCAGCAGACATTCTAATACACACCCACAAAAGAGAAAAACTCAAAGCAATTCAAGGGGGAGAAGGAATGAGGCCGCAGGGAGAAGAGAGGAGAGAGGGGGATGGGTGTGCTCCCACTTGATGGGCACAACGTTAGGGTGCATGGCACACCTCTCGGGGGAAGGACACAACCATGAGAGGGACTTCACTAACAAATGCAAACATCGTAACCTAATTCTTTGTACCCTCAATTAACCTCACATAATAGAACAACCACCACCAAAAACCAACTAATGTCATCCAGAGAAATAAAAAAAACAATCTTCTCTAGCTTGCTTCAAAACCTTAGTATTTTCATGGTTCTTTTGAAGTGGGCTACTTTGTCTACACAAAACACATTACATTCTGAAGATTCTGTATCCTTCCACGTTAAATTAAAAAAAATATATAGCCAGCCTTATAATTGCACTAGTAGATTGTTTTTCTTAATCTCACTCTCTCATTGTAAAACCAAGTATCGGAAAGTCTGAATCATTAGTGTAGGAGAATAGCTAACAGTTACAGAGCACCTGCCATCCGTCAGGCCCTGCTCCAGAGTTACACCCTGGCGTAAGTCATTTAAACTCCACAAATCAATGAGGCAGGTACCATTATCAACTCTGCTTATAGATGGGGAAACTGAGGCACAGAGGAATCAGGTAAGACTCAGTTTCCCCTTATTAACATTTTAGACTAATATGTTTGTCGCAATCAATGGACCCATATTGGTATATATTATAATTATAGCCTGCTTTTTTATTCAGATTTTCCTAGTTTTCTTTGAATGTCACTTTTCTGCCCCAGGATCCTGCCCGGGAGGCCACATTCCATCTAGTCATCATGGGTCCTTGGGCTCCTGTTGATTGTGAGGACAGTTTCTGAGATGTTCCCAGTTTTTGATGACCTTGACAGTCTTAAGGAGGATCAGTCAGGTATTTTGCAAAATACACTTCAAGAGGGATTTGTCTGATGTCTTTCTCATGATGAGCCTTGAGTTGTGGGTTTGGGGGGAAGGCCACACAAGGGTGAGTCCCTGTCCATCACGTCAGGTCAGCCTTGATGGCCTGGCTGAGAATGTGTCTGTCAGCTTTCTCCATTGGCAAGTTACTCTTTCGGCTCTCTCTACTCTGTCCTCTTTGCAAGGAATTCATTATTTCTAGCCCACTCTTAAGGGGGGGTGTGTGTGAATTATCATGGAGCTATTTTTAAATAACAGCTTTATTGAGATATCATTTATATACATACAATTCACCTACTGAAAATGTGTGATTCAGAGGTTTTCAATATATTCAGAGTTGTGCAAGCAACACCAGCATCTATTTTAAAACAAGTTCATCATCCCAGACAGAAACCCATTAATAGGCATTTCCCTTTTCTGTTGCCTCCTCCCCTCCCCCAGCCCATGGCCACCACTAATGTGTGTTCCGCTTCTATGGATTCGCCTGTGCGGAACATCTCACACACCACGCGGGGTTCTGTGACCGGCTTCTTTCACTTCGCGTAATGTTTTTTAAGGCTCATGCATGTTGGAGCATTAGTTATGTTTCATTCCTTTCTACTGCTGAAAGTGTTCCATTGTATGGATGCAGCCCACTTGGTTTACTCATCCACAAGGTGATGAACGTTTGGGTTGTTTCCACTTTTTGGCTACTATGAATAATGTTGGCAAGGAACATTTGTGTACGAGATTTTGTGTGAACATATATTTTTATACCCAGGAGTGGAATTGCTGGCTATCATTGAGCTATTTTTAAAATCAGAAAAACAGTTGATTGGGCTGTCCCTGTTTGCAGTTACCCACACTGGCTTATAAAACTGTAACACAAGGCCCCACCTCTAACCTGCAAGCCTGTTAACCCAGGTGACAGAAAACAGCCTCTGAAAGCCCTCCTGCACCTCCCAGCCTATAGATCTAAGGCAAATGATACAGTTTACATGCCCTGAAAAACATGCAGAGTCCATACATCACTCATGTCTGTTTAAAAGTTATAGGAAAGCTCTGTCTGTACCATGTTTAGATCATCCTCAAGGTCGATAAAGAGTAAGGTATGGGTACTATAATTTCTTTACGCATTCCTCTGTGGATGGACACTTAGGCTGATTCCACACCATAACTATTGTGAATAATGCTGTAACAAACACGGGAGAGCACATATCTCTTTGACATACTGATTTCAATGCCTTGGATATATGCCCAAAAGTGCAATTGCTGGATCATGTAGTAGTTCCGTTTTTAATTTTTTGAGCAGGCTTCACACTCTTCTCCACCATGGTTACACCATTCTCACCAGCAGTGTCCAGGGCTCCCTTTTCTCCACACCCTCGCCAATACTTGTCATCCCTTGTCTTTTTGATAACAGCCATCATAACAGGTGTGGTACTATATACACCCAATGGAATAATATCCTTCCATAAAACAGAAGGAGATCCCGCCATGGGGAACAACATGGAAGAGCCTGGAGGACATTATGCTCTGTGAAATAAACCAGGCACGGAAAGACCAGTCCTACAGGATCTCACTTATATGTGAAATCTGAAAAAGTCAAACTCATAGAAGCAGGGACGAGCAAGCTGGTTGCCAGGGGGTTGTGGGTAGGAGAAACGGGAAAGATGTCGGTCAAGGGGTACAAACATTTGGTTACAAAATGAACAGGTTCTGGGGATCTAATGTACAGCTGGCTGTTGATGGATGTGTTCCTAACTTGGTTGTGGTGATTGTTATACAAATATCAAATCATCAAGCTGTACACCTGGAATATATTCAATCTTTATTTGACAATGAAATACTTTTTTTCTAACAAAGAGTAAATTGCCTAAATCCTCTGAAAGTCTTCTAAGGCTGCCACTATCTTTTTTTTTTTTTTTTTGTAGAGACAGAGTCTCACTTTACAGCCCTCGGTAGAGTGCCGTGGCGTCACACAGCTCACAGCAACCTCCAGCTCCTGGGCTTGAGCGATTCTCTTGCCTCAGCCTCCCGAGTAGTTGGGACTACAGGTGCCCGCCATAGCACCCGGCTATTTTTTTGTTGCAGTTTGGCCGGGGCTGGGTTTGAACCCGCCACCCTCGGCATATGGGGCCGGTGCCCTACCCGCTGAGCCACAGGCGCCGCCCCGGCTGCCACTATCACTGTGAGAACTAAGTATTATTCCTAAGCAAAATAAGAGCTCGGAGAAGGGGTAGTAGCTACTGTTTTCTCATGCGAGAGAGGCACTTGCCATTTTAAGGAGGCCTTTGCTGGAAGGAAAACAGAAGTGATTATGCAGTTGGAGCATCAACTTGTCTACACTGGAGAAGTGGGCGGGGGGGACAGGAAAAAACAACGAACCTCAAATCTAGAGCACCAGCCTTTTCCATTAGCCACTCATGGTAATGACTGGTTCAGTGAACTGGCAATTTCAGAAAGTCAAAAAATGTTTCATCCTTTTCCTGTCCTTGGTGAAAAGAAATTAAACCCAAGTCATTTGTATTAGACAGCATTTGAATGGCTCCCTTCGTAGTAAGCAGTGGGTCGTGTTTCTATACAAATGCCTTTTTCCATATCCATTATTCTTATGAAATAGGATAAAATCAAGCAAGACGTTTTGGGGGTTAGGCTTTTAGCAGAGAATAAGAAAGGTGGAAATAAGCCAGAAGATAGTGGTCAATGTAAGCTCCCCGTGCCTTCTCTCTCCTTTTTCCTTTCTGAAAGAGCTACGACAGGGCCCTATGCAGAACAAGGGTAAAATCACTGGGAGCTGCTTGCTAACTGATTTCCTTCTGTGTCTACTTCTAGAATTTTGCTGACTCCTGAGGGGAAAGATGCTTAGTGAGCATCTATTAAAATGCCAAGTCCCAGTCGAGTCACTGTACATAAGGTGTGGCAGAATGTTAGGGTGTTATACCAAAGCGTGACGGAAATGGCTTCTTTAAAGAATGCAATCGTGGGTGTACACTAAAATAAAGTCCTTACGAATGGTGGTGAGGGCCTAGACCTCCGGCTGCTCTTTGGATGGCAACATCCGAGGAGACAGCCAAAGGAAAAAATGACCTCAGGAAGAGGGGGAGGCTCTCTTTTCCTGGGGGCATTTCCCAGCAGACTAGATTCTGCCTGGAATGATGGAGATCAGAGCTGGCGTGTGGGGAATGCGTCTCAGGCAGGTTGCGATAGTGATCATCTCGGCCCCAAGGCAAACGAGCCGGAGCTGGAACCCACAGGGACCTAAGGCTGATCATTTTTGTCCACAGGGGCCTCTTGGATTTACCCCCATGTGTCATAAAAATATTGTGTGTGTTTTTTTTTTGTGGACTCCATGATGTGGAGGTTGAGAAGCTTATATTTAGATGAAGCTCAACAGAAGTAGACCTGGATGACTATTTCACCAAGGATTCTCCACCATCCCTTCTCATGAAGATAGACAAGGGTACAATCATTGCAATTTATTTCTTATGTAGTTTCAGAGTTTGATTTTGTTTTCAGATGAAAATATGGGCATCTGTAATATCTTTAGGGAGTGAGTGTGGAAGGATTTTAGCCCAGCCTTTGAGGACTCAGCTTCAAATCGCTCTAGCCACTAATTTAATAGTTTGGGGGTCACCTGATTCTCATAACTGGGGCTCCCTTTTATTCCTCCCCCCTGCACCATAGTTTCTGTCGCCGTGTTTTGCCTGATATCCCAGGCTCCTTAGAACTTAGGGCCTCTCTTGTTCTTACTAGTCTTTCCTCCAAAGGAATGAACTTCTCCGCTCCTGAAATCAAGCCCAGGGCATTCTAGGAAGAAAAAACAGCATCTGTAGAGATGCTCAGACAAGAATAAACATGACATATTCAGGGAGATTGCAAGGAGCTCAGCATGACTTAAACAAATGGAAAGATCTGAGAAGAGTGAGCGATAAAACTAGAAAGGTAAGCAGGGAAGATACCATGAGGGACCCCAGGAGTCATCTTAACGATGTATAATAGACTTTATCCTGCCGAGGACAGAGTGTGGACATGTGGCTATTAGGAAGAGCATGGGTCAATACGTATTTCAATGTGCTTTGTCATAAAATAAGGCGTTTCCATTCTAGAATTCTTCAAAAATACGAATAGAAGAAAAAGGTAAGCATCACTTACCATCCCATTACCCAAATAACATCACTAATAGCACTCGGGGATATTTCTAGCCATATTTATTCTATGTGTATCATAGATCACCATTTAATCTAACTAGAGTGGTCTGCCTCTGTCACTTAACATTATATTTTGCACTTTTCCCATGTTGTTAAGGTTCTTCCAGAACGTGGTTTTTGTGACTACGTACCATTTCATTTTAAGTAGTACAATTTATCTAGGCACTCCCATAGTTTCAGTCTTTTTCTTCTGATAAGTTACAGTGCAATAAGTGTTCTTAGACATGGTACTAATTATACGGACTACTACTATTTTCTAATGATTTATGTGAGAGAATTTCCTCACAGCCAAATGTCTAAATCAAAGAGCAAACACCTCAACTTTTTCTTCCTAAGAATTTTTAAGTTACCTTCCATCTAGTCTTTTTTACTATCAGAGTGTCTGTGTTTACTTTTTTATTTCTATCAGAGCGTCTCATTACACTTTCCTCAACCCTGATAAAAGATTTTTTTGTTTTTTTCTCTTAACATTTTTTTTATTGACTCATAACTGTGTACATGAATGCATTTGTGGGGTACAATGGGCTGATTTTATATACAATTCGGGATGCTTGCATCAAACTGGTTAACGTAAACTTCACCTTGCTTAATTGTTGTGTTAAGACATTTATACTCTACTCTTAACAGCTTTGACACCCACCCTTGCAATATTTTTTGCCTTTGGTAATATGACCATCACATGATATCTTTTATTTATTTATAATTAACAAATAATAGTTTTATATGTATTTATTGGGTACAACTTATCTATCACCTCACTTATCTTTTTTGGGGGTAAGAACATTAAAAACCTAATCATAGCAATTTTGAAATATGCATTCTTATTAAATATTATCACCGTGCTGTACAATAGATATCTAACCTGTATTTCTCCTGTCTGGCTGAGAGTCTGTACCCTCTGACCCTATCTCCACTGTCTCCGTTCACCCATTCCTCGCCGCCCCTGGTGACCACCCTTCCACATCCTACTTCCCTGTGTTAGACTCTTTTGAATTCCGTAGACAGTAGACCCTCCATCGCTCCCACATCCCTCATTTGATTTTCACAGACTGGACATGCACTGCTGTACGTGTCAGTACGGTGGGCCTACTTCCTTACGTTGGCCAGTTTGCTACACCTTACAGAGGTTCTACTGCATAATCGAGGTCATGAAATATTTGTCTTTCTGTACTTGGTTCATCCCACTTTGCAAAATGTCTTCCAGTTTCACCCATGATGTTGCAAATGACAGAATTTCCTTTTTTTAAAAGCCTGAATGGTATTTCCTTGTGTGTATATACCACCTTTTCTTCATTCGTTGACAGACACTTGCATTGATTCCACATGCTGGCTGTTATGAATAACGCTGCAATAAACATGGCTGTGCAGGTATCTTTCATATACTGATTTAAATGCCCGATACCCAAAGTAAATTTCTGAATCATATGGTAAATCTATTTTTAATTTTTTGAGGAACCTCCGCACTGTTTTCCATAATGACTGTGCTAATTTACATTCCCATCAGCAGTGTACCAGGGTTCCCACATTTCTCCACATCTTCACCAACACTTGTCTTTTTTTCTTTTTCTGAGACAGAGGCTTTCTCTGTCACCAAGATAGAGTGCAGTGGTATGATCACAATCAGAGCTCCCTGCAACCTCAGACTCCTAGGTTCAAGCAATCCTCCTGCCTCAGCCTCCTCAGTAGCTAGGACTACAGGCATGCCCCATGATGCTTAGATAATCTTTCCTATTTTTTGTAGAATGGGAGCTTGCTCTTGCTCAGTCTTGTCTCAAACTTCTGATCTTAAGAGTGATCCTCCCACCTCAGTCTCCTGCAGTTCTAGGATTGTATTTTTTTGTCCTTTCTTTTTTCTTCTTTTTAGTAAATCATAGCTGTGTACATTAATGCAATCATGGGGCACCATACACTGGTTTTATAGACCATTTGACACATTTTCATCACACGGGTTAACATCGCCTTCCTGGCATTTTCTTAGTTATTGTGTTAAGACATTTATATTCATTTTTTAAAATTTAATTTTATTATTAAATCATAGCTGTGTACATTAATGCGATCATGGGGCACCATACACTGGTTTTATAGACCGTTTGACACATTTTCATCACATTGGTTAACATAGCCTTCCTGGCATTTTCTTAGTTATTGTGTTAACACATTTATATTCTACATTTACTAAGTTTCACATGTACCCTTGTAAGATACACCACAAGTGTAATCCCACCAATTACCCTCCCTCTGCCCATCCTCTCCTCCTTCCCCTCCCTCTCCCCCTTCCCCATATTCTTAGGTTATAACTGGGTTATAGCTTTCATATGAAAGCCATGAATTAGTTTCATAGTAGGGCTGAGTACATTGGATAATTTTTCTTCCATTTTTGAGATACTTTACTAAGAAGAATATGTTCCAGCTCCATCGATATAAACATGAAAGAGGCAAAGTCTCCATCTTTCTTTAAGGCTGCATAATATTCCATGGTGTACATATACCACAATTTATTAATCCATTCATGGATCGATGGGCACTTGTCCTTTCAATAATAGCCATTTCAACAGGTATCAGATGGTGATAGCTCCGTGTGGTTTTAATTTCCATTTCCCTGATGATGAGTGTTGTTGAGCATTTTTTCATGAGCCTGTTGGCCATTTGGTATATCTTATTTTGAGAAATATTTGTTCAGGTTCTTTAGCCATTTTTAAATTGGGTTAATTTTTTTTCTTGCTGTTGAATTGTTTGAGTTACTTACATATTTTGGATACTAACGTTTTATCAGATGTATGGTTTGTAAATATTTTCTCCCATTCTGCTGGTTGTCTCTTCACTCTGTTAATTCTTTCTTTTGCTGTGCAGAGACTTTTTAGTTTGATGCGATCTGATTTTTGCTTTTGTTGCCTATGCTGTGTGGTCCTATCCAAGAAATCATTGCTCAGACCAAATCGTGGAAGTTTTCCCCTGTGTTTTCTCTTAATAGGTTTATAGTTTCAGGTCTTACAATTATTTTTTTATTTTTATTTTTTTTTGGAGTTTTTGGCTGGGGCTGGGTTTGAACCCACCACCTCTGGCATATGGGGCCAGCGCCCCATTCCTTTGAGCCACAGGGGCTGCCCTTGAGTTGATTTTTATATATGGTGTGAGGGTCCATTTTCATTCTATTGTATGTGGGTATCCAGTTTTCTCAACATCATTTATTGAAGAGATAGTTCTTTCCTCATTGTATGTTATTGGCACTTTTATCAAAATCAATGGACTGGCTCAGTGCCTGTAGCATAGTGGTTACTGCGCCAGCCACATACACTGAGGCTGGCAGGTTTGAACCCAGCCTGGGCCAGCGAAAATACAATGACCACTGCAACAAAAAATTGCCGGGCATTGTGGCAGGCGCTGGTAGTCCCACCTACTTGGGAGGCTGAAGCAAGAGAATCACTTAAGGCCAAGAGTTTGAGGTTGCTGTGAGCTGTGACACCATGGTACTCTACTGAGGGTGACATAGTGAGATTCTGTCTCAAAAAAAAGTAAATCAATGTGTATGCATGAGTTTATTTCTACACTTTCTATCCTTCCCCACTGGTCTATGTATTATCTGTTTTTATGCCTATATTATGCTGTTTTGATTATTATAGCTTTGTAATACATTTTAAAATCAGGTAGTGGAAGCTTAATAGTAGTGATGATAGCAGTAGTGATTTGCTCCTATTGATCAAGATCACTTTGGATGTTCAGGATCTTTGGTAGTTTTATACACATTTCAGGATTGTTTTTTATTTCTTGAAATGGGACACTGGAATCCTGATAGAGATTGCACTGAATTTGTAGATTGATTTGGGTACTATGGATATTTTAACAACATTAATTCTTCCAATCCATGACTACAGAATATCTTTTCATTTATTTGTGTCATCTTCAATTTCTTTCTTTCACTGATGTTATATAGTTTTCAGGGTATGGGGCTTTGTTTCCTTTGTCAAATTTACTCTTGAGTATCTTATTCTTTTTTTTTTTTCCGCAGTTTTTGGCTGGGGCTGGGTTTGAACCCACCACCTCCAACATATGGGGCCAGCACCTACTCCTTTAAGCCACAGGCACCGCCCAATATCTTATTCTATTTTTAAAAATATTATTATGAGTGAGATTATTTTCTTAATTTCTTTGTTGAATAATTCATTAGTAGTGCATGAAGACATTACTGACTTTTGTATATTAATTTTATATCCTACAACTTTACTAATTTGTTTATCAGTTCTAATGGTTTGTTGATGAAGTCTTCAGGGTTTTCTATATATAAGATCATGTTGATGGTTCAATGGGCACAATGGCTCATACTTGTAATCCCAGTGGTTTAGGAGGCCAAGGTGGGAGGATTGCGTCAAGAGTTTGAGACTGGTCTAGATGATATAGCAAGAGCCTATCTCTAAAAAAGGAAGAAGAAGAAGGGAAAGAGGAAAAATCATCCAGGTATGGTGGCATATGTCTGGAGTCCCAGCTACTTATAAAGTTGAGACAGAAAGATCCCTTGAGCCCAGAAGTTCCAGATTACAGTGAGCTATGATCATGGCATTGGACTCCAGCCTGGGTGACAGAGCAAGACTTTATCTTTTAAGGAAAAAAGAAATTATGTTATCAGTGAACAAAGACAAGTTCAATTTCACTTCATTTTATTTGAATAACTTATATGTATTTTAACTAGGCAATGATACCTAGTGAGAGTGGGTATCCTGGTATTTTTCTGATCTTAGAGGCAAAGCTTTCCACTTTTCACCATTGAATATGATGTTACCTGTGGGCTTATAACATCATATAGCCTTTCTTGGGTTGAGCTGCTTTTCTTCTATACACTATTTGTTGAGAGATTTCATCATGAAAGGATGTTGAGTTTTGTCAAATGCTTTTTTCTGTATTTGTTGAGGTGATCATATGCTTGTGTCTTTCACCTGTTAATGTGGTATGTCACATTTATTGATTTGCATATATCAAATCATCCACATATCCTCGGGATAGATACCACTTGACCATGGTGAATGATCCTTTTGTGTACTTTGAATTTGGTCTATTAGTATTTTGTTGAAGATTTTTAGCATGTACGGTCATCAAGTATATTGGCCTGTAAGTTTCTTTTCTTGTAGTTGCTTGTCTGGCTTTGATATCAGGGTAATTATGGCCTTATAAAATGAGTTTGTAAGTATTTCCTCCTCTTCAGTTTTTTAGAAGACTTCTAGAAGGATTGGAATTAATTCTTCTTTAAATGTTTGGTAGAATTCAGCCATGAAGCTATTTGTTCTGTGCTTTTTAAAAATGGGATGATATCTTTTTTTTAAATTTAAACTTATTTGATAATTAATGAGGCGAGCATCATGTTTAATGGCCATTCGTATCTTTTTCTTTTCTTTCCTTTTTTTTTCCCCAAAGACAAAGTCTTGCTCTATTGCCTAAATTGGAGTGCAGTAGCCTGATCACAGGTCACTGTAACCTGAATTCTTGTTCCTTAGCCTCCCAAGTAACCAGGACTACAGAGGCATGCCCAACCGTGCCTGGCTAAGTGGGGGGGTCTTTCTCACCCTGTTGCCCAGGTTGATCTTGACCTCTTGGCCTCGAGTGATCCTTATACCTCAGCCTCCCAAAGTGCTGAGATTATAAGCATAAGCCACTATCTCACTTTGTATTTTTTTTAAAATGGTTTGTTAATGAACTTTTCTGATTTTTCTACTATAATTATAGTTTCTGACTATTCATGTAAGTGACCGGGTGACCATTTTAATGTATGCACATAAATTGGGTGTATCTTGGTAGATCAAAAATCACTTAGTTTAAGAAGATCCTGGAAGTTATTAATTTTCTTCACCTTTGTTCATACTCACCAATATCAAAGTTAAAAATGGTCAGGTAACCCGTAAGGCAGTGATACTGACCTGCACAGAACAGTCTACTCAAAGCATGTTATTATTGCAGATGCTCCTTTCCTCAGAAAGTAAAAACAACAAATCAAGTATATTTTGTTTAAAAGACTATATCTTCCCTCTTCGTTGGGGCTGTAAGCTGCTGGAAAGCATAAGGGTATAGAAATAATAATGACCACAAATGATTTCTTAAAGAGCAGGTGAAGCCAGAGTAATCCTAGCACTCTGGGAGGCCAAGGAGAGTGGATCGCCCGAGCTCATGAGTTCCAGAACAGCCTGAGCCAGAGCAAGACCTTGTCTCTAAAAATAGCCAGACATTGTGGCAGGCGCCTGTAGTCCCGGCTACTCGGGAGGCTCGAGAGAACCTCTCGAGCACAAGAGTTTGAGGTTGCTATGAGCAGTGACACTATGGCAATCTACCCATGGTGACAGAGTGATTCTCTGTCTCAAAAAGAAGAAAGAAAGAAAGAAAGAAAGAGAGAGAGAGAGATGAAGAGTAGGTGAAAATACTCAGATAAGGATTAGAAGGGATGATTTTCTATAGGAAACTTCAGTGTAAATAATTTTTTATATCTACCACATTCATGACAGAGATTATATATGTATGTATACATAAAATATGAACTTGAAAAGACCTTTAGAGGGCAGCCAAAATGTAGAATTGCAAAGGAATTTTCCTCCCCCAAATTAAGGCAAATGTACACAGAGAAGTGAAAGAGCAAAAGAATATATAATAAATGTTGAAACAATGCCAGGGTCTCCATTCCATTCTACAGACTTCAAAAAATACCATCAGCTGGAACGCCAATTTTATCCAACTGAACGGAGGTGCAAGGAATAGACTCTTGACTTCCGCTCTTAAGAGAGAAAAGCAGTGAAGTAATCAGTATCGAGAGAAAGTTCTGAAAAAAAATCACTGAGTTTTGTTATGAAGATTGGGGATTTGGGTGACAATTCAGAAGCGAACACTTCTAATCGTAAGCCACTCTCTCCTATCTTTCATAACCAGGTCATAAGCCAAGTTTAGAAAAACTCAGTGAATTTGCTTTGTTTTCCCACCAGTGAGGTACAAATTGAAAGGAAGTTTTTTTGTTTATTTGTATAAAGCAGAAATTAAGTTTTCTAGATGGGGTGGGGGGAGGGAGCAGCATTCGGCCACACCAGACTCAAAGTTGAAACTCCGAACGTTCTCCCACTACACACACCAGCTCGATGGTTTACCCTGAAAGCACTTTAAAACTGGAGAGCACCTCATTGCCCCAGCTATTTGTCTACAATGGCAGGCTCCCTCTCCCCCAGCTCAATAGAATGACTTCTTGTTCCAGGGCTCATTACGCACAGAGAGTGGTGACGGAACTTCATGATCTCATCTGCCCCAAGCTCTGGCCCTTTCATCTCATCTCTCCCTGCTCTCCACAGGCAGGTGAAGGGTAGAGCAAACCTACAACCCACTTAAACCAGCCCTTAAACTCACGTTCTAAGGAGAAGATCTAAATATGTGCATAACCCAGATAAGCTCCTTGGAGTCCAGGAGAATTTGCCCATGCTATTTTGGGAGCAAATAGGCCAGGACCTGATTGCCTTGTGTCAAAGAATAGGCAAAGCAAACTGAATGTGGGTCCTGTGGAAAAATCTATCTGTCTCTCCTGCACAGGCCCCTATACGGGAAAAAGAAATGCCCAAGACTAGCAAAGAATCCAGATGGGAAGAAAACTTACCCGGGGAAGAGAAGAAATGTCTGGATACTATGTTCTTCACACTCTTGAGGAGATTATGGAGAAGATAAAATAACAAAATGAAAGAATAAGATCCAAAAGAAGTTGGAAATGCCAAGGAAAGGAAGTGAGGAGAAAACAGTGCAATCTCAGAACAAAGAAATGAACAAACATGGAAAACCAAGTCAAAGAGAGATTCAGTGACAGAAGGAAACACTTCTGAAAGGATTAGTTCAACTTGCACATCAAATTATTTCAGGGAATAAATGGAAAATAATTAGTCAAAAGGAATACTATGGAAGCTGCTGAAAATAAGAAAAATCCCTGAAGGTATCCTGGAGGAGAGGTTCAAACCACCTGCCCGGGGAGAAGGAATTCCTTCGGCTGAAGACGTCACAGGGCTGCTCGCGGCGGCTCACACCTGTAATCCCGGCACTCTGGGAGGCCGAGGCGGGAGGATCCCTGGAGCTCAGGAGTTTGAGACCAGCCTGAGCAAGAGCAAGACCCCCATCTGTACTAAAAATAGAAAAACTATCCAGGTCTTGTGACAGGTACCTGTAGTCCTAGCTTCTTGGGTGGCTGAGGCAAGAGGATTGCTTGAGTCCAAGAGTTTGAATTTGCTTTGAGCTACCATGGTGCCATGGCACTCTACCCAGGGCAAGAGAGTGAGACTCTGTCTCCAAAAATAAATAAATAAATAAATGAAAAGTTCCAGGAAAGTGCTGTGCTCAAAGTCATTCACGTGGATAGACAGCAGACAGCCTCAGGGAGGCAAAGGATTCTGGGGACAGACCCTTCCCAAAAAGACTCCCTGATGATATACTCTAATCAACCGAGTGCTGAAATAAAATGAAAAGTGGCAATGTCTGAGTCACAGAGTAGGACCTTGTTCAGTCTTCCTAGCTATTGCCAAAATGCTTTCAAAGTGGTCATGTGGATTTACACTGTGTCAAGTTTCCCATCTGCTTGCCAGCGCTTAGAATGGTAGGGTTTTAAAATTGCTTCCAATCTCATACACACCGATGGTATCTCATCACTGTTTTAGTTTGCATTTCTCTGTTGTGAAGCTCCAAATTTCCCTCCAAAATGGTAGGGCTGTACCAACTTCCCCTCCCAGTAACAGTATATTAGTAGTTGTTTTGTTCCATATTTTTGATATTTGGGGCATGGCGGTCATCAGTTGGTTTAATGAATCCTATAAATTTTCTATCACCTCTCTTAACCATTTGTGCAAATACTTCTGGACTCCCTCTATAAACAGGATGTGGACATTTCCCCCTTTTATTATTATTTTTTTTTTTGTAGAGACAGAGTCTCACTTTATCACCCTCGGTAGAGTGCCGTGGCATCACACAGCTCACAGCAACCTCCAACTCCTGGGCTTAAGCGATTCTCTTGCCTCAGCCTCCCGAGTAGCTGGGACTACAGGCACCCGCCACAACGCCCAGCTACTGTTTGGTTGCAGTTCAGCCGGGGCCGGGTTTGAACCCACCACCCTCGGTATATGGGGCCGGCGCCCTACCGACTGAGCCACAGGCGTCGCCCAGACATTTCCCCCTTTTAAACACAGACCGTATATTGTAATCTGTATCATGGGCTCGTTTCTTCATTCAACAATACTTTCTAGAGGGTTGCACAGTTCCCTGACCCTCTTAACACTCACCACCAATAAAGTCTGTGAAGGGGTTGTCTAGGAAAATATTCATTTCTTCCTTTGTCACACAATTTAAAACTCAGGCAGGTGTTAATGGAGTACCGTATGATACATGGGGTCTCTTCTCCTCAATCTGGCGGCTCACCTAATATGTCTTCCTTCTTCTGTACATATGACGCTGTCTGAGAAGAGAAACTTCAGCTGCACACTGGCTGTGGTTTCACACATAAAGAGCGCACATTTGCAAATAAACTACTAATTCTGCCAAATTGCTTCATTTCCAGTGAGTTGTGGAGTCATAAAATATAGTCTCTTTACAAACCTACGTAACATTTTATTGTTCGAATGTGGTAAAACTAGCAAGTCCCTGAGAGATAAGCCTCCCTGCACCCTGGGCTGATTATACTTTATGGTCCCTCTCCAGTTTTATTGCTGTAGAGAGTCAACCACAGTTTCCCGATTTCGTCACTGTCATTTGGGTTTGTCTGCAGTTCTGGCGAAAACACATTCTCCTGTTGAGGGTATTGGTGATAACCTAGCAAGAAAAATGTCGAATATGAGCCCTTCCATTGCTGTCTGGCACCCAGGAGTTGTTGAACACAAGTGTTGGGCATGTGAAAATCAACATCTGTTTTCTGACGGAAGTTCCTATTCAACTTACCCCTGTATTCTATATTGGTTTTGAATTAACATCTTACATGGTAAAAATATAGCATTTATATCTATTCCACATGTTGATGTCTCAATTCTTTCATTTTTCTAGATCCATCTGGCAAGGGCATGTGGGTGGGGCAGATGAAACCCAGCGTCAACTTATTATACCTGGAAATGGGATGTAAATCGTTTCTCTTCACATTCTCCCCTGAGAAGGTGCATTGCATTGTCCCCAAGAAACTAATTCTCTAGGATCCGGCCTTTCACCCGACCACAAACAGACTTCCACGCACAGCCCTCAACCCCAGGCGCTATTTGCACGTGACTTGGAAAAGAATAAGTGCGGGCAGCCAGAATGCTCATTGTGATCTTGGACTTTGCTTCTCTCATCCAGATTCAAGTTTTTGTTTACATTCTAGTTAAACAAGGTGGAACAGATGCCTATCTTTATCTCTAGTTCCCCTTTGAAACGTCATCAAAATGACAAAAATAAGAATTTATAATGGCACGGACTCACCGGTACAGAGGAAATCTGAGAGGGAGCAACAATGGATGGAAGACTCCACCTTTTTAGTGGACGGGAAGTGGAAGGCCCAGCGTTAACTGACTTTACTAAGTGAAGAAAGAGCAAGACCCAAGTGTACGGACGTGCAGGTGCAGAGCAAGGAGAAGAGCAGCAGGCGTTAGCTGCATCCGGTGAACCTCAGATAGAGAGCAGGGAGGGCTGCTGGAACTCTGTGTCAAGAACACTTACTCCCCATCTGCTCCAATTCTCTTTATTTTTTTGAGACAGAGTCTCACTATGTTGCCCTCAGTAGAGTGCTGTCGCATCACAGCTCACAGCAACCTCAAACTCTCGGGCTCAAGTCATTCTCTTGCCTCAGCCTCCCTAGTAGCTGGGACTACAGGCACCTGCCACAACGCTTGGCTATTTTTTTGTTGCAGTTGTCATTGTCTAGCTGGCCCGGGCCTGGCTTGAACCCGCCAGCCTTGATGTATGTGGCCGGCGCCGTAACCACTGCGCTATGGGCGCTGAGCCCTACTCCAATTTTCTATTACCTCTCAGTGAATCAAATGGGCCCTACTGAATCACAACACAGCAAAGCCCACAGGTCAATATACCTGGCTCTCAAATATGAACTGTCAGGTATTGCTAAACATTTGAGGAACACCTCCAACATCACAGGCATACACAGAATGGAAAAGTCAAAACAAATCATCCGAAAGAAGAGAACTCAGAGAAAACAAACAGAAACGATTCAGAAAGCAGAAAACAAATTCCATGCTATTGTGAGAGTCAAAAAGAGAATACACTGTATCCATGAAATAAGAACAATCAGAAACAAATCAGAGCTCAAGAAAATTAAAAATGATAGCTAAGGATAAAGGTAGTCACTACAAGAATTGGAAGATAATGTGGAGACACCATCCCAAAAAGCAGAGAGCTAAAAGACCAAGAGGTGAAAAACAGGAAAACAAAAAGAATTATAAACAAGGGCTTGGGCTAGAATTTGAAAAATAGGAATTCTAGAAAAAAAATAGACACAGCAATGAATTATAAACCATTGAAAAAAATAGAAGCCCGTGAATCCATTCTAAAGATAGACAGGTGGGAGGGAGGGAGGGAGGGAAAGTGGCAGTCAGGTAGGTAAGTAGATAGATGGATGGATGCTGGGTGGGAGGATGTATGGACAGATGGACTTTTGCTTTTGATAAAATGCTGAGGGCTTGCTGTAAATGGAAAGGGAGTCCAGGAATTATAATAAATCATCATGTACAACCATCACATAAAGATTGGTTCACAGAAAGGTGTTCTCACCAAAGCGAAGGTTGTTGTCTATATTTCTGGATACAGGACAGAATGCGGATGGGGGAAACACAGACAGACGTTGGCTTGATTTTAACCAATGATGTGCTTACCCTCATGATGTGGTCCAGCTAGGGAACTATTTCACCGGCTGGACAAGTGTAACAGAGCAAGGCGCAAGAGGAGTTGACACATGTTCTCTAGGATTCCGGGGGAGATTTCCCCAGGGACTTGGGGCGCTAAGAAGAGGAGTGTAGGTGGTACACAGTCTCTCTGTCTGGTTGGTGGAAATTTCAAGGCTAAGCAGAAATATGCTGAATTTTCTTTGGCAAAAACAAAAACATGTAAGACTACCAGTGATTTCTTAATCCAGTTTTGCAAGTACAAACAATGACCGTGTGTTATAAAAAGGGCTATTCAGATTTAGATTTCTTCATAGTTCCAATAAGGCAAAGATCAAATTTTAATGATTAAAAAACAAAAGAAGACAGACAGGGAGACACTGTGTGAGAATGTTCTAAAACCTTTAGGGGCTTTTTGGTTTATAATATTTCAAACTATAATTCTCGCAAATGGAAAGTCAATACACAAAACTGAGTTAAAATGTTATAGCCATGAAGTTTTTCTCCTCTCTCATGTCAATCTAAAATAAAATGAAGCATGTGCTTTTTTTAAAGGGTAATGATGTCCATTTACTGTTGGGAAGTGCTCCTTGGTTATAAAGCCAAATATCCCATCCAAACAAAAATTTTAAAACCCATCATCTGGATGTTACCAAACATCTAGATATTCAGTGTCCTGTAGACAAAACATCCAAATGGCATAACTCAAAACACACACACACTTGCGGGCCATGTCCAAATATTTGGGATGGGGTAGCCGGCTGCTCACGGCTTACCCCAGGCCTTGGGAAATGCGCTGTGGAAAGTGCATGGTTTTGTTTAAGCATGCTTCAAGCCAGCTTGACCTTCTGCTGATAGGAGTTATGATTGCAACTCTTTGCCTCTATAATCACATGCATAAGTTTGAAACTTTTGTTTGGCTCATTGTGGGGGAAAAAAAAAGTTGTACCGTTGGGTTTGCTAACCAGGATCAGGAATGCATAAAATTTATTTTAGTGGTCAACTTTGTATCTAGTGGACACCTGGTAGCTGCATTTTTAACATAATATCAGGGAGTCAATTAGTGTGATCTAGTTGTCATTTTCTTTTTTTTTTTTTTTTAACTGAGGACAATGTAGGAATGAGTATTCAGTGCAGGGTGAGAAAACCATATGCTCACAGGATTCCCCAGCTGAGCGCAGCACCCTGACCCACCCACATCAGAGGACCCTGCCCCTTCACTCAGGAAATTAGGAGAGGGAGGAAGAATTTAACCAAATTAATAATGAAAAAAAGAAACACTTCTATTACCAATGATACTACGGGCAAAAAGTTCATGTGCAATGTAACTTTATGGCCGCCCTGTACATATGTACATACATATATATGGACCTAAAGCTGAGAACAAGTAAATCTGGATCTCATAGTTCTTTTTTTTTTGGCCAGAGCTGTGTTTGAACCCGCCACCTCCGGCATATGGGACTGGCGCCCTACTCCCTGAGCCCCAGGCGCCGCCCCTGGATCTCATAGTTCTGACATATAAATGAATAAAGACCAAACCCAAATGATCCCATATGCAAAGCAGAAACCAAGATGGAAACAGACAAAAATGCTTCCTGATTTTCTGAGTGGCTGAGGCCATGGCCCTTGACTACGAGGTGATTTTCACACCTGACTCTGGGGGAAGTTTGCACGTTCTTCCATTACACCGTGGGATTCTCTTTCTAGGATTACACAATGTTTGGGTGCCCGTGAAAGAACAGACTCATGTTATGGCACGAGGCAGTGGGAAAGGCCAGCACAGAGGGAATTCAGTCCAACTCTTTGTACGGAGGTGTTAAGAGACCCGGGGTCCCAGAGCCGATGAGAGGCGGGACCCAGCCAGCCTGTCCCTGGTGCTGTGTTCTCGGCTGTTTCCCAGACCTCACTGCTACTTCTGGTTGGTAGGAGGGACTGAGTGTTAACTTACAGTTCCTTCCCCATTCCCACTCGCCGCTTAAACTTTTCTCTCCCTCAGACACTGTTCTCTTCCTCTTTCCCTTTTTCTCCTCTTACACGAATCCTGCGGTCTAACCTTAACAGTTCTGGCGTAGCCGACACAGAGCATCTATACACATTTTAGAAAACACGCAGGCAAACCAGTGCGATGAGAAGAATATTCAGCTTGGATTTAGGAAACCTAGTTTGTGATTCCAAGTGTGTCTTTTGCTTCACTTTGGACAAGTCACTTGGCCACTGTGGGATCAGTCTCCTCAAGGGTAAAATAAGACGGCTGGGCTGGCTGATCCTCAAGGCCTCTCCTGCTTCTGCAGCTGTAGGTTTAGTTTGCTTTTTAACAAACTGAACTGTGAAAACAAGCAAAACCCTCAGACGTTTCTCAGTCTTCACAGCTTCTTGCCCACTGGAGCACATCCGTCTCCTTCAGGTTGTGCCCCGGCCTTAGCTTCCCCTTTCCACCCGTGGAAATGGGAATTATCTCTGCGGAGTTCTTCTTTTGCTCTGCTTAGCACAGCGCCATGCACACTTTGCGGCTTAATAAATGCTTTGCAATGTGATAATGGCAACGATTATAAAATATATTGCGAACGTAGCCATTCTAATGCCTGACATTTAAAAATCTTTACAGAAACTCTCCATTTTTTCTGTTTTACTCTTTTTTTTTTCAAAGATCAAGATCAGGCCAAGCCTGGTGGCTCATGGCTGGAGTCCCAGCTACCAGGGAGGCTGAGGCAGGAGAATCACTTGGGCCTGGGAGTCTGAGGTTGCTGTGAGCTGGGCAGAGGCCAAGCCACTTTAGCCAGGGTGACAAAGAGAGACCTGATCTCAAAAAAGCAAAACAAAAAGATGAAAGCGTAGCTTTTAGGATAAGAAAATGAATTAAATCCCTTCAGGGTTAATTCTTAGAGAAAGTGTTAGTTAAGGTAATGAAGCTTAGGGGAATACTAGGAAAAGCATCTGGCTTCTTTGCTCCCAATAGCCAAGTTTAACTTAGTCCATTAGAAAAAAATACATTGCCATTCAAGTGAGTAAAGAAAGAGTTGAAATAGAGACTAAAGTTTTAGCCCTTGGGAAAACTGTATTATTTCTTCCTTTTAAAAGTGTATTTAAAAAAATAAAACTTCAGGAGATGAAAGGAGATAACTTGTTTATAAATAAGATTTACTTAGGTTTACGGTCTGTAGAATTTGCCATAACATGTTCACTAGAAAAGGAATTCCATGTTATTTGAAAGGGTGCTGTGTGCCTTATGTCTAAAATGAAAGCTGAGTAGTAAAGGTGACTGACTACCCAACAGCAAATATGAGTCATTGTCCCAAACGATACAGGACAAAAATGAAATAACTGAGAGAGGAAAAGGAGGATTACTGGACACTTCCCCGGGTTCCCCGGGAGTGTTAGCTCAGCTCCCCTCATTATGGAATGGGATTCGCCTTTGAAGAAATTCCAGCTGTCAGTTCCCACAGTGGCTGGGCTGTCCCTGTCGCTGCCTTGGTTGGCTGGTGTTTTCATCTTTCTTGCTCATCGGATCGCAGTCTGTCTGAGGGAGCTGGTTTATTTGTGCTGGTCTTCCTTAGAAAACAAATTCTCGTCTTGAACTTTCTCCTGGTGAAAATTGGGGTGGCTTTCCGTATGCTACAGGAGGGATTCTTGCTTTACTTGGCATAAGGCTTCGAAAAGAGAGTGATAAAAAACAAGCTGGGGGTTGCAGAGGTCCCTTCCGCCAAGTGCCATCGAAAACAATTAACATTATCTGATCTCTGATTCTCGCAACTGAAGGTGAGAACAGAAAGTCTATTCATCGGGGCAAAGACTGACACCAGGATGTTTAGGGGTTTGGCTTAGGAAGGAAAGATTGAAAAAGCAGACGGGAACCTGCGCTGCGTCAGACGGACAAGCAAAACTCCTCAGCCAGAATCCAGCTACGAACGGCCCCCAGGGCTTCATTACCCCAGTGCTAAATTACCATTATTTTTGGTGATTTAGGGCACATATGCCATTCAATGAAATGCTTTTTCGTGAAGAATTTATTCTCAAAGGTTCACCTCTGTCATTCCTGTGTACCACGTTATATTAGAAACATGTAGTTTAAAAAAGAAAAACTATCAGCTCCTTATTTCACCAGGAGATGACTTGGCAGGAGTCAGCTCACAGTAAAATAAAGAGCTGATAGTTCCCTATAAGTCATCCTCTTCATTTCTCTTCCACCGTCCTCAGCAGTTTTTGACCATTTTACCATTCATTAGCTTCTCTAACAGACATAGAAGAGATTTTAAATGATTGCATTAATGTAGACAGCTATGATTTAATAATAAAAAAAAAAAAGATGAAGCTCAAACAAGATTTTGATCCTCTGTCAGAGCAGCAGGTGCAAGAAGGGCTTCCGTGAGGACAAGGGCAACGGTTTATTTACTAAGAAATGAAAAGATACATTTCAACTGGCCAAACTTCTGAAGTGTCCGCATAAGAAGGTTTTTAGAATTGACCACCCAAAGAACCAGGGTTGACCACCCTTTTGAACCAGGAAAGTCAGTAGATATGGATTATAAAACTACTCGAAAGTTGGAACTTTGTCCAATGAACTCTCTGATATTTTAAGTTTTGTTTCTCTCTGAGATGACAGTGTCACAAAGATAGAGGCGGCTGTCTCTGGAGTTCAGGAGGGGGACACGTACCAGGCCCAGGGAGCAGGAGATGAGGAGGACGAGGCAGAGAGCTCGACATCTTTTGTACCTAAAAAGCCTCGCTCCCCTAAACCCGTTTTCCCGAAGGCCTGCCTCTGATGGCTGAAATTTTCCTATTCAAGAGATGGCCATTTGAGCTGTCACCTACTGCAAGGCCAACATTCCCTGGGACAGTAACACAAATAAACTGAAAGCTCTCCTTACTGTTACCGTGTGGTTTCTGAAGTCGGGTTCTATTTTTAGTGCGATGGTTCCTTGAGAGCAAATTTGGATGGTGTGTGGAGGAGATGGTGACATGAATTGGGGGAGGGGACGGAGGGAAGTTAGGAGATGGTACAGGAACCAGGCAGGGAAACTTGTGCAAAGCGCTCTCCAGCCCAGAAGACTGAGAATTTCTCGGCTGAGCACTGTGAGCGCCTCTTTCCTGCCAGGGAGCCGCAGGAGGTGCTGGGCAGCCAAGGAAGAGGAAGAAGGCTCTGGAAATAAATTCTGTTTTCGCAGTTTTGTTCAGATGTGGTCCTTGGCCACCTGGAAAAAGGATGACAGGGCTTTGGCTTTGGTGACACTCCGGCTCTGGGGAAGAAGTGAACACAGAAGTGGAGGAGAGTTTGGGCGTAGGGTGATGTGTGTGAGCAGGACAGGGGCTTGTGCTGTGAACAACAGAGCGATCTGGGGAGCAGGTGGATGAGCACAGTAAGTGGAACGGAGAACCAGAGCGGGATTCTGGAGCGTGGGGGCCCAGGTGGGAGCTCTGTGCCTGGGGAAGGTCTCCATGCCTCCTCCTCTCTCTCTCTGCGGCATTCATCTCTTCCCACAGGCCTCATCTCTTATTTATCTGTCTTAACACAGTATTCTCAAGGTTTGTCCCTGGTGTGGGCTCCCGTTCCTTTTTAAGGCCGCGTAACATCCCACTGTCTGGACAGCCCACATGTCGCTTTTCCACTCGCCTGCCGCTGGACACTGGATTGCCGTCACCTCTTAATTGCTGTACCTGCTTTCCGCCCCAGCTGCTCCCTTCTCTCTTCCTTAATTGTACATATCAGGCGACTGTAGTATATTTTAAATCATGAATAAATCGTCAGGACAAAGCGGGGAACCAAAGCATATGGGAATCCGATTAGCAGGTTGGTTTCCAGTTAACTGTATGATCTTGGACAAAGTTAATCTCTCTGAGTCTCTGTTGAGAGGTTCGTTTTAGATGAACAAAGGCAAAAGCCCTTCAGTGATCTATGATTTCTCGTTTTCTCTTCTTATGTTTATAGCAGGCGGGTTATACTGTTATCTCAATTCAAAGAGATTGTTCCTCATTTGTATGAGAATATTTCGGATATTTTTCCCATTGAGTAAGTGGTCCTGTAGGAGAAAAGCTCCCTCCTTCTCAGTTCCCTTTATGAGTCATTTATATTTCCAACTTGTACTGCCTTTTACATGTAATTGAGCTTCGTAGATTTTCTGTAGGTAAATTGTAAGATTGTGTCTTTTAAACTTGAGACTCAATCACATGTTTTTGTTTTTTTTTTTGTAGAGACAGAGTCTCACTTTATCACCCTCGGTAGAGTGCCGTGGCCTCACACAGCTCACAGCAACCTCCAACTCCTGGGCTTAAGCGATTCTCTTGCCTCAGCCTCCCGAGCAGCTGGGACTACAGGCGCTCGCCACAACGCCCAGCTATTTTTTGGTTTGCAGTTCAGCCGGGGCCGGGTTTGAACCCGCCACCCTCGGTATATGGGGCCGGCGCCTTACCGACTGAGCCACAGGTGCCGCCCCAATCACATGTTTTTAATGCATGAATATTCATTGAGCTCTATGTGTGTGGAAATTATCTTAGTTACCATGGAGGAACTAGGAAGAAAACAAAGAGCAGTGTTAGGCGATAGTTCTGCTCTTATGAAGCTCAAAAGACTGTGTCTTTAGGTTTAGGGAGATTATCGATTTTTAAAATTTCCTCTCCATTCATTCCAACTTAGACTTGGATTTTCTTTTCTTTTTTTTTTTTTCAGTTTTTGGCTGGGGCTGGACTTGAACCCACCACCTTCAGCATATGGGGCCGGCACCCTATTCCTTTGAGCCACAGGCACTGCCCTATTTTCGTTATTATTTATAAAATTGTGATAGGTCTTTGAATGGCCTTCCCCTTTCAGAACACCGCGTGTGTGTGTGTGTGTGTGTGTGTGTGTGTGTGTGTGTGTTTGGTCTGATGCTAACACACAGCCTCTCACTCGTAAGCTAGTGCCCTTGCATGTGTGGCATGAGGGAGGGTTCTGTATTTCACCCATGAAGGTATGTCATGAAAAAATAGAAACCAAACTGTAATATGAATCAGAAAACATGTTGCGTCTATGTGCCTGCGGTCCTACAGGGTCGAGCAGTCTTTTATTTTGGTGAGGGATTGATGAGTGACGTGATCAAGGGTCATCAAAGACAGGTTTTAATGAAAGGATGCTAGAACTGGTGAGTATCCAATACAGCCTGAAAATAAAAAGACTCAACCAGTTAAAGAAACATCCCCTGACGTCCCGGGGAGAGGCACAGACTGTGAGTTTAGTTTTAAGTGAGAGTCCAATGGGTGAACGTAGCAGGGCTTACAGGACGTGCACACAGGTAGAAGAGCCCTTGCCTGTGGCCTGGTAGCTGTTACGACACGTGACTCCTTCAGCTGCATGAGGTCTCGCTGGAGCCAGGGAAGCGCATGTTAAGATGGCTGATGTGGGCTGAACTGCAGACCTGAAAGTCACATGTTGAAATCCCAAACCCTAGAATCTGGAGATGGGGGTCTTTACAGGGGCAATTCAATTAAAATGAGGTTGTCAGGGCAGGTCTCAATCCAATATGACTGGTGTCCTCCTAGGAAGGGACATTTGGACCAGACACGCCTGGGGGAGACCCTGTGAGGACACAGAGAGGAGTGGCCGTCGCCAAGCCTGGGAGAGGCCTCCGGAGGAACCAGCCCTGGGACGCCCTGATTATAGACTTCCGGCCTTCAGAACTGTGAGAATAACGTCCAGGCCATGACGGCAGCCCTCGTGAGCAAATGCAGTAGAGAAGTATGTCTTTATTTTATTTATTTAACAAGCACCCATAGAGAGCTTTCTGGGTGCCAGGCACACTTCTAAGCACTTTACAAATATTGTTTCATCTTTATAACATCCCTATGCAGTAAGGACCACCAGTGTTCCCATTTTACAGGTGAGGAAGCCAAAGCACAAAGAGATTTAGCCACTGGGCTGTCGTCTCCTACTTAGTAAGTAAAGGAGCAGGGTTTGAACCTGGGCGGCCTGATTCCAGTCCACTTGAAACCCACAGGTTCACTCTTTTTCTTCTGGGATTTAACCAGGGGTTCCAACATACAGGCTAAAACTTGTCTCTGTAGAAACATGAGTGTGTGTTTAAAAATCTAACTGCCCAGGTAGATTGAAATCACATTTCATAGTGCTTTTCTAGATGTTTAACCCTCACATTAAGGAAAACAATCCAAAGTTCCTGCAAAGTTTCTGCTGGTCCTTTATGAGTGGATCGTCCAGGCTTTGGATGAAAAATTCTCATTTCTTACCTAGCAGCATTCCACAGAGGTATGAGAGGGGTGATACTGTCGTCTCTGTTAACACCGCAGATAACTGCTGGCTATGCAGACCTCAAGGAATGGTATTCGGGGCAATGCTCGCTCGAAGCGGGGGCCTGTTCACGTCCTGGCCTGTAAGGGAACAGTCCACCAATCTGCATGCCGATGCTTGATCTCGATGTCTGCGAACAGCTCTTTCTACAAAATCAACCAGAGGAGCCCAAATGTACTTAATAATCATTCTGGGACATAAGGAACTGGGGTGGGGGGTGGGTAAGGACACAATCTTGGTGTTGTCCTACTAATAGTTTCTATGAGAAGCCAGACCACAGTGCAGCGAGGAGAGCTAATTCCTTTCTAATTATTAAATGCAGGGCAAGTACACACGTCCAACCTGCCCAACACGCCGCTTCGACCCTGCCTGCGCCATGCTGCGAACCTGCCTACACCCTGCCCTTCAGAGTTTCAGGCTGAAGGGCTTTGTTTGCAATTGTTCCTTACTCAGAGTCACGTGTACGGGAGCCAGAAACACACCTCTTTCCTTTTTTCCATTTCAGCTGACTCACTGGAGCTTTTGTGGAGGTGACCGTGACAGACCAAGGGAGGGCATGAGAGGCCAAGATGGTGCCAGCACAAGTTTGGACTTTAATGAATCAACATTCTTAGTGATTGAAAAGATAGAGTTGAGGAAAGGGCTTCTTGTGCTGTATACATTCCGCAGCCTTCTTGCTCCCCTTAAGAGCTGAACCCCGCAGTACAGAGTGAGCATCCCAACAGGAAGGTAGCAACAGAGACTGCTCACGTCACTCTGCAAGGAAGGGGCAGGGACAGACCACCCCCCTCGCTCTGCTCAAAAGCTTGGCTTCCTTGAAATGATGTGTGCAAACTCTGCCTTACTCTAGCAGAAAGAACCGACGGTTTTCCTCCCCCACATCATCGCTGGTATTCCTAACTGGGCCTCAGTCCTAAGATTCCCACTGCAGAGAAACTGTCAGCAGCCCCCGGGCAGGTTCTCCTGTGGTTCTGGGAGCCAGCCCGGCCCCAGGTGTTCTGACGCTGACAGTGTGCTGGAGCCGGCTTAGAACCTCTGAGAACAAAAGGACAAAAACATTATGAAACGTGATTTCTACCTGGGATATGCCAGATAGGAAGGAAACACCTTTGTAAGAAAACAGGTCTCAGCCTGAATCTCAGAGCCCGAGGGAAGAATGCCAGGAGAGGGCAGTGGTGGTGGCGGCCGCCATGGGGTGAGTTGCAGAAGGAGGCTAGAGAATTTCTAAAGGAGACCGCCCAGATCCAGAGAAGCAGCCGGACACCGAAAAAAAGGCCTGCAGGGCCCTCCGGGTCAGCACCTGCCAAACCCATGGTAGGGACCAGGCTGGTTCTGGTGGGGTTCATTCACTCAGGCAAACAAGAGAGGCCAGGTTCCATTCCTCCTCTCCAGACGTATGAGAACTCTTCTTAAGAAGCCAGTGAAGAAAATTTCACAAGAAGCCAGGGAAACATTTCTGTAACTGAAATCTTTGTAGATCTGTGATGTCTTTGGAGCTGTGGCTGCTAGAGAATGGAGAGACAGTTAAGGGCAAGGTTGGGTTTACGTTCTCTGGGTGATTCTCGGTCTTGGTGTCCGGCTGAAGGCCAAATGAAATGTGCCCCCTTCGCCCGACTCCCCCTCTGTTAAATCGAAGCTCTTTATCACTGTCTGAAGGAGACAGCCTGAACACACAGCAGCAGGTAGCTTGAGCTCCTCAGGTCCTCACAACTCGAATAACAGCATTGCTGGTTTATCATTCCCAGCCGAGTCAGGCCATACCTGCCACGCAGGATTTCTAGGCAAAATAATTTACTGCAAGAAACTGTCAATTGCTTGTCTGCCTTGGCGACTCCAGAGAGATTGACAAAGACCAGAGATATGAAAGGAAAATATTTGTGAAATTGAATCAGGGTCCCTTTCCCTCTGCTTGGCCCTACTCTAAATCTTTTTTGAATCATTCTAAGAGTCTTCTACAAGTTGAAGGCCCACTCTGTCCATCATTTCCATGATGAACATTTGTATAATTGGACATTTGTTTGTTACTCATTTAATTAACCAATTTATTTTAGATGGAGCTTTGTATAGTGAACCAATTTCCATGTACTTTTTGGTCAGAAAAAGAGTTTCATCCTACGGTAAGTGGGACTAAAATTCACACAAAGAAGCATGCTATGTGAGACACTTAATAAACGGAATGTGCACATTTTCTAATAATGGGTACCCTGGGTTCAACTGGAGCTGATAAAAAAATGGTCTTATTAGATTATTCTTTAAAAAAAACTAATATTGACGAAAATGACTGTTTTCTCACTTGAGCAAACTTGTGTTGGCTAAATCATGCTGACGGGCTACATAACTGAATTAGGAACTGGGAATGCCAGAAGCCCAGTTGAGGTTGAAAGAGCAAAGAAGTTAAAATAACTGTGGTCACCAAAGTATTGAGTCAAGAAGAGTCCCTGGGTTCATGGAGTGATTTGGAGAGAAAGTGAAAGGAATTCTGTGGTTATGTGCCAAAGGAGAGAGATCTCTGAGTCAAGAGATCAAATTCAGGTTCCAGCTTTGGTCACCCTGCTGCCTGGTTGTGTGACTCTGGGGAATTTTCTTTTCTGGGGTGCAACTGTAGAATGAGGTGCTTGGGTTGGATGATCTCTAATCTCCCTTCCTTGACAGACAGTCTGCGAAATGTTACATTAGCTTGTGGCATGCTGGTTTTGATCGGTGATCCATTCCTTTTTTGTTAATTCATGATTTAACTAAATTAAAATGTACACTACATTAGAATGCTTGTTTTTTTCCCCCCCAGTGGTTTTTCTAGTCCCTGCATTCAACTTGTTAATCAGGCTATGTTAGTAGTTTAGGACTAGAAACTTCCAGGTGGAATTAACATGGTAGAGAGCGGATCAGAGCCGATTGTCAAAATAGTAGGATGAAACCCTTAGATAAAAGAAAAAAATGAAAGTATATAGGGGCAGCGCCTGTGGCTCAGAGAGGTAGGGCGCCAGCCCCATATGCCAGAGGTGGCAGGTTCAAACCCAGCCCTGGCCAAAAACTGCAAAAAATAAAAAAAAAAGAATGAAAGTATATAATACTTGGCTAAGTTTTAGCAGCAAGAATATAAGAGCTAGGGAATTTGAAGAAGGCAAGAGAGGAAAATAGGGACTCACGAACAGTCTTTTTTCTTTTGGAACATAAGCTTTGGTTTAAAAGAATGAAGAAAACAGGATGATCAAAGGCAACATTTCTAACATGGAAGAAATAATATAAGAAACATTCTTGACATTTCATAGACTATAAGCAAAGATGTAAAGCTCTCATTAAGGGTGGTTATATGAATAAATGCTAGCCAATGATCTGTCTTCGGAAGCGTAATTTTTATGACCTCAAATGGCAAACTTCAAAATCCCCACTAAAAGAAGGAATCTTATTGAAAAAAAAAAAAAGGAAATTAAGACGGTGGAGCAGAAGAAGGTGAAGACAGATGTGCGGCACCCCCTCACTTAATGTGTTTGAGAAGTTCTTGGAATCCGTGACTTTAAGCAAAATGCCCAACAAAGCCATTTTAATTAAATTAATTTTTTATGGATATAAAATGGAGATATAAAATTTAACATCTTTACCATTTTTGATTTACTATTCAGTGTTAATACATTTATATTCTTTTTTGCCCCCTTTATCCCCACCTCTGCCCTCCCCTTCCCAGCCACTGGTAACCACGAATTGACTCTTTATCTTATGAGATCCCCATTTTCAGTTCCCGCATATGAGTGAGGACAGTTGATATTTGTCTTTCTGTGCCTGGCTTATTTCACTTAACATAATGTCCTCCAGGTTCACCCATGTTGTCACAAAATTCTTTAATTTTTTCAGGCTGAAAAGTATTCCAATGTGTATATATGCCACATTTTTTATCCATTTATCTGTCCATAGGCACTTAGGTCAATTCCATGTTTTGGCTGTGTATTGTGAATAGCGTTGCAAAGAAACATGGGCGTGCAGGTATCTCTCCAGCACGGTGACTCCTTTCTATTGGATATTTGCCCAGTATGGTAGTTCTATTTTTAGTTTTTTGAGGAACCTCTGTACTGTTCTCCACAGCGGCTGTACTAATTTACATTCCCACCACGAGGGTACCAGGCTTTCCCTCTCTCCACTGCCTCACCAGCATCTGTTATTGCCTAGGCATCTTCCTGATAAAAGCATTTTGATGGGAGTTAGATAATATTACATTGCGGTTTGGGGTTGCATTTCTCTGATGATTAGCAATGTTGAGCACTTTTTCCTATACCTGTTGGCCATTTGCATGCCTTCTTTTGAGAAATGTCTTTTCAGATCTTTTGCCCACTTTTTAATCGGATTATTTGGTGTTTTGCCATTGAGTTGTTTGAGCTCCTTATGTATTCTGGTTATTAATTCCTTGTCAGGTGGGGAATTTGCAGGTATTTTCCCGCACTCTGGCTGTCCCTTCACGTTGTGGATTGGTGCTTTGCTGTGCAGAATCTCTTTAGCTTGAGATGATACCAGTTGTTTATTTTTGCTTTGGTTGCTTTTGAGTCTTACATAAAAAAAATCTTTGCTCAGACCAATGTTTCTTCAACGTTTTCTTCTAGTAGTTTCACACTTTCAGCTCTTAGAGTTAAGTCCTTAATCCATTTTTATTTGATTTTTGTGTATGGTGAGAGATAAGGTCTAGTTTCTTTTTTTGCATATAGTTATAAAGTTTTCCTAACATCATTTATTAAAGAGACTAGCCTTTCCCCATTGTATATTCTTGGTGCTTTTATAAAAGGTGAGTTGGCTCTAAATGCATGGGATTATACCTGGGTTTTCTATTCTGTTTCGTTGGTCTCCGACTCTGGGTGTCTGTTTTCATGCCAGTACATGCTGCTTAAGTTACCACAGCTTTGTAGCAAATTTTGAAGTCAGGTAGTGTGATGTTTCCCGATACGCCCTTTTTGCTTTAGGATGGCTTTGGCTATTTGGGGTCTTTGGAGTGCCAAATAAATTTTAGAATGTTCTGCTATTTCTATGAAGAATCTCATTGGTATTTTGAAGGGGATTTCACAGAAGAAACCAATTTTACCACAGGCCCCTTGATAATCAACAAGAGTTAAGTTCCTGTGGCATATTTTTTGGTTACAAAAATATCATCGAACTTCTAAATAAAGACCTAAATGTTGTCTAGTAAACATGGAAATAAATCTGAGCTATACATGCGTTTAAGAAAGATTAATAAAAATAAGTAAGGTAGTGACTTACACACTTGTACTAGTTTAGGGTTGCAGGTGGCTGGAGTGCAGCTTGGCAGCTCAAACCACAATGGGAACTTATCATGGGTAGAACACTGTCCCATCACAGGGCACACTCACACATACTCACACTCACTCCTGCTGCGGCCACCTAGATGTACCAGCTCACTTAATGTGTACCACCTTGGGATATAAGTAGACACCAGAGTCTCTGGAGAAAACTCACACGGACATGGGGAGAATGAGAGCGGCCTGGTGTATAATCAGTTTTTCTCTCATCAACATTGGAAGGAACTGATGCTTCACTAAATGACATTACATGATGTCATTACAAGATGCACCTGCTGCACATACAGCAAAAGGTTCACGTCATGCCACTGTGAAGAGTTGACCAGCCAGGCTGGAGTCAGCCATGGAAACAGATTCTGAGATGGGACATTTACCTGCCAGAGGTTCCCTGGGACTGCGCTCAGGAGCAATGTCTGTGAAGTAGTGAGGGAGCAACAGAGGCCTCAGCTGATCTCGTAGAAAGTTCTGCAACCAGAATGGTCTTTCAAAGTTAACTCCAACAGGGAGGGTGGGCCTTGCACACCCACAGCAACTGGTCAATGGATATGAACTGCACCTGGGGAGGCCACTTAACCTTAGGGGAAGCAGCTCCCTGTGGCTGAGAGCACAGCGTCCACCACGTGCTTCAAGAACATGGGAATCAAAGCTCCAACATATAAAAGACTAGATAGCATACTGGAATCTCAGCTAATAAGAGCTCAGCTCCCGGGTGGTGCCTGTGGCTCAGTGAGTAGGGCGCCAGCCCCATATACCGAGGGTGGCGGGTTCAAACCCAGCCCCGGCTGAACTGCAACCAAAAAATAGCCGGGCGTTGTGGCGGGCGCCTGTAATCCCAGCTGCTTGGGAGGCTGAGGCAGGAGAATCGCGGAAGCCCAAGAGCTGGAGGTTGCTGTGAGTCCTGTGTACATCATGGCACTCTACTAAAGGCGGTGAGACTCTGTCTCTACAAAAAAAAAAAAAAAAAAGAGCTCAGCTCCCCAAGAACCTCCACCTGTTTAGAACACATCCACCCCAAATGAAAGTGAGTAAAAAATATCTTTGAACAGACAAAATAATGTCATGAAGCCTATGCACCAAAGTTAATGAGCTCTCTTCACAGGAGAGTCTCTGCTCAAGAAGTCTGAAAATGATAGTTTCTACTCCCAGATTCAATTAAAAATTACAAATTAAGAGAGGTAATAAAAATGCCCAAACCGGCTTGGCACCTGTAGCTCAGCTGCTAGGGCACCCGCCACATACACTGGATCTGGTGGGTTTGAATCCAGCCCAGGCCTGCCAAACAACAGTGACAACTGCAACAAAAAATAGTGGGGTGTTGTGGCGGGCACCTGTAGTCCCAGCTACTTGGGAGACTGAGGCAAGAGAATCACTTAAGCCCAAGAGTTGGAGGTTGCTGTGAGCTGTGACGCTACAGCACTCTATCCAGGGCAACAACTTCAGACTGTCTCAGAAAAAAAAAATAAAAAAGAAAAACACCCAAACCTTTTTTTTTTTTTTTTGAGACAGAGTCTAACTATGTCACCCTGGATAGAGTGCTGTGGCATCACAGCTCACAGCAACCTCAAACTCTTGGGCTTAAGGATTCTCTTGCTTCGGCCTCCCAAGTAGCTGGGACTACAGGTGCCCATCACAATGCCCGGCTATTCTTTTGTTGTAGTTGTCATTGTTGCTTGGCTGGCCTGGGCTGGGTTCGAACCCACCAGCCCCACCATATGTGGCCGGAGACCTAGCAGCTGAGCTATGGGCACTGGGCCCAAACCTCTTATTAACAGAAACATGTGACCACTAGTAATCTATCTGTTAGAGAGGAGCCAACCAAGAAAATTATATCAGAAAAAAACCAAACATCCTAGCATCTCAGTTGCCAAAGTACATCATCATATGACAGCTCACTACTGTGATTGATCTTTGTAATGATTATATCTTCAAGAAAACGGCAGTCTATACATTTTATTTGTAAGGCAAAAACAAATTTCAGAATGATTTCCCTCAGAATAGTTAATGAAAAATTTCTTTTATTTCATTTTTTTAATTTTTAACTATTATGGGTACATAATAGTTGTGTATTTTTATAGGGTACATGGGGCATTTCAATGCAGGCATACAACATGAAATATTTAAATCACAGTAATTGGAGTATCAACGTTTCTTTGTGTTAAGAACATTCCAATCCCACTCCTAGTTATTTTAAAGTTTACCCTAACTTATTGTTATTATACTTTGCTGTGTTATTAAACATGGCTCCTTCTATCCATCTACAGAATCGTTAATTTTTTGAAAGCTCGACGGCTTATTCATAGCCATCTAGAAAACTTGGCTCTCCAAACTTCACCCTGTCCTTAGAAGGTTCTGTGTAGGCACGTTTTGACTGTAGGTACTCATGGGAGTTCAAGGTTAATGGGCATGGCTTCAACAGAGGCTTTGTTAGGTAGAAGTCCACAGGAAAGATCTGTGGGAGTGCCTCCATCTCCTATTACTTGCCTTCCTTAATCAGGCCCCCTAGGGAGCGTGCTTGATTATCGAGGTAGCTGAGGATCCATGCAGGTGGATTAGATGACTCAACTGCAAGCAGCAGTTGGGAGCACCCTGTTTGCTTACCCTCCATTGCACCCTTGGTAACCTGCCTTAGAAAAACTTCCCACCAGCAGGTAGAATCCCGCTCTGGCTCAGTCATCCATTTGGTCAAAGTGGATATTTGGAGGAAAGTGGAGGTGAAGAAGGCACCATGAAAGCAGGTCTCTGACCAGTTTTCAGAAGCCCAGGCTGCTGCAGCAGTGAGCGGTTGTCACCCTTCAGCTGACTTACCCGAGCAAATTTTCAGAAAGAATTCCTGAAAATTTCCCTCACTGCAAAGCCAATGCAAGTAAACTTTTTGTGAAATGCTGAATCATTCCGGTGCACGCCACCAGAGGTTTATGCAATCCTCCTTTTATCACCGGAAGATCTTTAGTAACTGTGTGCACTCCTCTTATTTCGATAACTTCAGAGAGGGTTTGTTGACAACTTGGATTAAGGCAGTGGATACTTGCCACCTTTTTCCATTCATAAAGTCTAAGAACTAGGATGTGCCCCAAACCTGAATGTCATTAAAGGACTGGCCTTGAAGGTGTCTTTCTTTTTTTTTAACTTCAAAATCTTCGTAACATTCTGTAAGATCCTTATACTATGAGAACAATCAGGAATCCTTTCATTGTAAATGCATGCAAACCTGCCTCTTGCTGTCTCTCACCAAACATTCTTTGTCCTCCTGGCTTCTGTGGCACTTTTGGTAGAACATAGACCCCTGTGCTTTCATAGCGTGAACACACAACGTGCTCTCTGCTAACTACACCCACCCCAGTCTCCCAGGGAACAGTCTTGCTTCTACAGTATCTTCAGAGCAGTGCCGGAGTGCTACGAGCACTTGAAGAAATGTTAAACAGTGGAGATAATTGTGTCTCTTCTACTCACCTGTTTGCATTAAGGTGCTTAGTTGTGTGATGCTCCCTAGTCATATGCATGCTCATTCCAATAATAGAGTTTTATCCCTGACAGACTCCCAGCTTCACTTACAGCCTAAGGGTTCATTTTTTGCTCACATAAACTATATAGCGTATTAGAAGCCTTGGCGAGAATAGACATAAAAATAGGTGAGATCCACCCAGACTATTCACCACGTCCCCATGATTAATAAAACCCGAACACTGAACACAGATCCAGTGTTCCTAATCTCATCTCAGCAGCAGAATTTTATTCTTTTAAATCTTATAAAGAAATACTTTATTTTCTCTATGAAAATTGCTATGCCTGACTGAAAACATGGTTGGATGACTTATCTCCAATATCATACAATATCCAATATTATACGAGCTAGGGCTTATGTGTGCGCCCCAGTGAAATAAGGTGTGTTGGGAACATTTTCAGTGTCCCTAAGCTTGTCTGGCAGAGACTCACAGCCAACAGCTAATGTCATGGGAGGTGGCATTCAGTGGCATTCAGTGGTTAACCCGGGGCCTGTCATGAGGGGAGAATTTCTGGAATATGCATGGCCTGAGAGGAAGAACGCACCTTAAATTAAACAGGCAAACTGACAAAGTATTCTTATTTAAGGTGAGAAGTTAAATCTTCTCTAAGCTGTTGGAGATCTGCTTATACCACTGGCAATTTATTTTGCTCTATTTCATTCATTTATTCACTCCTACTTTACCCAGAGTGAGGACACAGCCCTGAACTGTCATTGTCCCATGAGACCAGAGAGTGGATGATGTGCCTTCTGCTTCCAGGCACGAGGCAATAGCTAGTACCAAACTTGCCCTCCCCCTGCCCACAACCACAAAATGAGACAGAGTGCATGGAACAACAGATTTAAGACATCGGACAACAGAGAGTACAGGACTGTGATCTCTAAGAGAAGAGACAGAGGCCAGGGGGACTCTCTCATCACCCCAGCTTTCTGGGGGTTAGAGCCACATACAGTCCAAGGAGGGAGAAGTCAAGCCCAGCATAGGGGTTTTGCTTCCCCTGGTTTCAGTTACCTACATTCAACCACTGCTCAAAAATAGGTCAGTACAGTAGGTATTTTGTGAACAAGAGAATCACATTTACACAACTTTTGTTACGTCATTATAATGGTTCTATGATTACTATTGTGGTTGTTAACGTCTTACTGTGCCTAATTTATAAATTAAACTTTATCATAGGTATGTATGTATAGGAAAAATAGTATTCAAGGTTTGATAATGAAGTTCACAATCTCATCCTAGAAAAAGTGCTACATGCCTCATTGCTGACCATCATGGTCCCCTTCCAAGTACTCCCTTTGAGAAGCTACGCACTGATGCCAGCACCAAGTCTATCCTTCAAATCAATTTTGGAATTCTCCTTCTGGAATGACCATCAGAGATGTCGTCGTATGGTACAGGGAAACATGCAACAACAGTAATGACGCCACTCAGGAAGCCATTGCCACATGTCAGCAGGACACAGCTGGGAGCTCGGACACAGCAGCAGGGGGATGAAACTTTCCGGAGCTGTTTGTACGGTTCTGCCGTCACACGTGCACAGTGGCGAGCCCAAGAACTTAATTGTCAGGTCTCCTATGACGGCAGCTCAGATGCCCATCCCAAAGAAAGAGTTCCCAAATTGCTTTGAAGGGTGAACTAGGCACTGGCTTTGGAGCATCCTGTCTCAGGGGATGTGCCTTGAAGGTGACCATAGTGATACTCAGCGATAAGGTATGTAGCACTTTTTCTAGGACCCGTTCATGAACTTAATTGTCAGAACTTCGTATTTAGAGTTTGGTACTATTTGTGGTTTCGGGCATTCACTGGGGGTCTTGGAACCTATCCCTCATGAATGAGAGGGGACAACTGAACAAAAATCAATCCTATCTCTGTATATGAGCAAGGAACAATTGGAAAGTAAAATTTTAAAAAATATTTATAGTAACCTTTCAAAACATAAATTACTTAGGAAAAAATTTCACAAAATGTGTGCAAAACCCATACACTGAAAACTGCAAACATGGTTAAAGGAAACTAAACAAGGCCAAAATGAATGAAGCACTAAACCACATTCATAAACTAAAAGACTGAATTCTTTTCAAACTGATCTATGGATTCAACATGATCAAATCCTGACAAGCTTTACAAAAGGAAACAGATGAGCTAAATCTAAAAATTATATAGAAACAACAGGGATCTGGACTAGCCAAAACAAATTTAAAAAGGAAGAGTAAATTAGGGAATTTATATGACCTGACGTCTGGACTTCGTATCAAACCATAATAATCAAGACTGTGGAACTGGCATATGCATAGACCTAAAAATCAGTGGAACCTAAAAATAAGTTAAGAAATAAGCTCATATACGTACATATATAACACATGTAAATATAGAGTGAATTTATTTTCAACAAAGACTCTGCAGTAATCCAATGAGGATAGAAAATTCTTTTCAACAGGTGGCGCCTGTAGCTCAGTGGGTAGGGCGCTGGCCACATACACTGAGATACAGATTCGAACCCAGCTTGGGCCAGCTAGAAACAACAATGACAACTGCAACCAAAAAATAGCCAGGCATTGTGGTGGGCACCTGTAGTCCCAGCTACTTGGGAGGCTGAGATGAGAATATCGCTTAAGCCCAAGAGTTTGAGGTTGCTGTGAGCTGTGATGCCACAGTACTCTACAGAGGGTGACATAGTGAGACTCTGTCTCAAAGAAAAAAAAAAGGAAGTTCTTTTCAACAACAGATGGTGCTAGGATAGCTGAAAATCCATATAAAAAGAATGTGGAAGAAATGAGCCTTGATCTTCACCTGACAAAGCCATTTCTAAATGGATCAAGACCCCACGTAAAATCAAAAACTGTAAAGCTTCCAGTAAAAAACACAGGAGAACATTTTCACAACCTTGAGTTAAGCAAATATGTCCTAGGTAACGTGAGGAAAGAACTAACTATGAGAGAAATATAACGATAAATTTGACTTCGTCAAGATCATAATCTTCTGCTCTCAGAAAGATGCCACAGGGGAAAGAAAAGCCAAGCCACGGCTTGGAAGAAAATATTCATGATAAGTGTGTCTGACAAGAAACTAACATCCGGAAAATAATAAAGAACGCTCATCCATTTAAGAAGAAAATAAAACAATTTTTAAAAATGGACTGAAGGTTTAAATAGGTACTTCACGGAAGAGGATTTACAAGTGACCAATAAGCACGTGGAGAGAGGCTCAACATCATTAGTCACTAGGGAATGCAAATCAAAACCACAACGAGACTCCACCCCCTTCATGCCCTTTTAAGAATGGCTGAAATTTGAAAGACTGATAATATCAAGTTTTGACAAGGAGAGAACACCCAGACCTGTGATATGTTTCTGGAGTTATAATACTGTTCAATCACTTTGGAAAACTCTTTGTTAGTCTCCCCGAGAGTTAAGGTCTCCTTCCCAACAATTTCACTCCCAGGTACTTGCCAAAATAAGAGAGCTACTCTAAGAGAGCTACAAAGACTTGTAAGTGGGTGCTTAAAGCAGCTTTCTCTACAATAGCCAAAAACTGGGAACTCAAATGTCTATCAAATGTGATACCAGGAAGCAAAAAAAAAAAGGGAAGGTAAAACTAATTTATGGTGACAGAAGTCAGATCAGTGCTGGGATTGACATACCAGGAAGGAAGAAGCTTTTCCAGAGAGAAATGTTCTGACAGGAGGATGGTTACTTGGGTGTCTACATCTACCCCAACTCACAAACTGTGAACCTTTGAGAAACAAGTACATTTTACTATATGTAAATAATACCACCATAAATTTATTCGAAAAGTTTTTAAAAGCAGGTTATAGTAACTAATGTAGTTAACAGTATAGATTGATTTATACAAGATGAGTCTTTACTAAATGCTAGAAAGGGGATTGCCCCGAACTCCCGGGTTTGAGACCTGCCTGAGCAAGAGTGAGACCCTGTCTCTAAAAGTAGCTGGGCATTGTGACAGGTGCCTGCAGTCCCAGCTACTCGGGAGGCTGAGGCAAGAGAATCGCTTGAGCCCAAGAGTTGGAGGTTGCTGTGAGCTGTGACAGCACAGCACTCTACAGAGGGTGACAAAGTGAGACTCTGTCTCAAACAAAAACAAAAATGCTAAAAACTAAATGCTAGGGAAGGAAGCACAACATTGACCAGGTGTGCCCTTGCCCCCGTGCACTTTTAGTTATACAGATAGGCATAGACACAGCTAGTGTGCAAAGACTATGATCAAATCCTTTCAGAATTTCATGGTAATACGTATGATAAAGCAACAAGACTTACTTCTAACCTTTCAAAAGCTTGCAGGGCTAACGTGGATTTGGCTAGTAGACGTGGCAGAACAACAAAACCTACAGCTAACCACGTACAACAAAACATTTAAAACTATGTTAGCTAAGAATGTATTGATTGTAAATTTGTCATAACATCAAAACACATTTACAAAATCCTTGTTGAACAGGAAGAAACATAATTCAGGATTTTAGAGTTAACAATAAATAATGAAGAACCAATGGCATCCTATACTTTTAAAAGACTTTTATTTATTTATTTTCTGTGTATTTTTGAGACCTAGTCTCACTCTGTCACCCAGGTTAGCACGCTGTAGCATCAGCCTAGCTCACAGCAACCTCAAACTCCTGGGTTCAAGCAATCCTCCTGCCTCAGCTTCCTGAATAGCTGGGACTCCAGGTGCACATAATAATACCTCGCTGGTTTTTCTTTTTGTAGTAGAGACAGGGCTCTTGCTTTTGCTTAAGCTGCTCTCCAACTCCTGAGCTTAAGTGATCTTTCTGCCGTGGCCTCCCAGGCTGCTTTTTTCTTTATCGCATTCTTTGATGAAGGTATATTGATATGGTGGAACATGTGTGGGCTTTGGTGTTAAACCTAGTAATAATAATCACAACTAACATTTGTGAGAATGTACTAGCTGCCTGGTAGTGTGCTCAGTTCTTTGTACACCTTGCACTACTGACTTCTCACAATAGAACTGTGAAGTAGATACTATTATTATCATCATTACACATGTGAAGAAGCTGAGTATTGGAAAGGTTAAGCAGTTCTGACCACATTTACATAGTTTATAATTGACAAAGCTAGGAATTAAAACCAAGTCTATTAATCCTGGAGTCCAAACTTCCAACTACTTTACTTCCTTAAATTGCAGTTTGGTGCTTGTTAGCTGTGTCCTGTCCTTTGGCAAGGAACAGAAGGCCTTTGAGCTGCCCATTTCTTGTTTATAGGGCAAGAATAATTCGGGGAGTGCTGTTATAAAGATTAAACGAGAACGATTTAAGTTATATCACTTAGCACAGTATTTGGAAGTAATATTATTAAAATTAGCTCCCCCCCTTTAACTTTGGGCTTAGTTTATAACATGTATAAAATAGAACTCCATGAGAATCAAATGAGAGAATTACATAAAAGCCCTTTCCAAACAATAAAACATTAAATA